>NC_056747.1:737399754-737644754 GCF_019279795.1 Protopterus annectens
GTGGTTGTAGATATTGCACATGGATAGTCTCTGATGCTTCGTGCTGTGCCACCAACCTGGAGGTGTGCGTATCTTTGACGAATATTGATACTCCCCCTCCTTTTGTGGGTCGGTCCAGGTTTTGGGGCCAAAAAGCATGGTATGAGGTATACCCTGGTAGTGCTGGGGTGCACTCAGGAGCCTTGAACCAGGTTTCTGTTACTGCACAGATATCGATGTTCTCCAAGCTAAGGAGAGTTTCGAGTGCATGCATCTTGAGGTTTAGACTTCTGGCGTTGAGTAGCATTACTCTTAGTTTCTTATCCCTTGTGATACCTATGGAGGTGGGTTTGTCTTTTGAGCCTTGCCTAAAAAAGGCACTATTGGGGTAGCAAGAGCCTTTGCCAATATCCGAAAGCCCAGGGGTGACAGGTGCAAGCCGTCACTAGCGAAGCATCGTGGCTTGTCGAGCATGTCATCCCAGGCTGACAGGCATTGGATCCCCTTTGAATGACACCAATACTTAAGCCAATTGTTGAAATTGATCATCTTGTCTTCATATTGTGGTATCATTCTTGGTGAGGGTAAGATGCTACTCAAGGTCAGGGTCATACCGGCCTGGGCTACATGCTCAGAGAGCTCCTCTATGTCTCTTTTCATGTAGTCCAGGGAGGTACATCTCAGGTCATTCACACCAGCATGGACAATGACCGAGTCATATTTGTACTTGCCTTGGAGTGACCTGAGTGCTTGTGTTATGTGGTGGATCCTAGCGCCCGACAGGCAGCTCACCGTGACCTTCTCCTTGTTCAGCCTGGTGAGCGGGACGTCAGTGTGCCTGACGATAGAGTCACCTATTATCAGTGTTGGCGAGGCCAGTCTGGTGCAATCAGAATCATTTTTGGTTTTTCTTTGACTTTTAGGAGGACCTTGGACAGCAGAGGGGGAAAGGCATAGACTGATAGGTTTTTCCAGCTGAAGGATAGAGCATCCACTTTCTATGCTTTTTTGTGATGAATTCTTGTGTGGAATTTGTCCAACTGATAGATCTTTTTGCCTCACCCCAAAACTATGTCTGGGTTCCCCCATTTGCGTGTCAACATGCTGAAAATTTGTGGATCCAGTTTCCATTTGCGTGGGTCCATAAGATTCCTGCTTAGTTCGTCTGCCAGAGTATTTTGCTTTCCTAGCAGGAATTGAGCTTGTAGATGTATCTGATAAGTCAAGGCTGTGTTCCACAAAGCCATGGCTAGTCTGCAAAGATGGTAGAAATGTGCATCCCCCTGCTTGTTTATGTAGCACATGACTGTGGTGTTGTCTGTCTATCAGTAGTTGTCCTGGATGAAGCTAGTCCTTGAAGGCTGTCAGAGCATTCTGGACAGCTAGCATCTCTTTCTGGTTGATATGCAGGTGCATTTGATTTGGGCTCCATTGGCCCTGAATGCATCTCCCTGCCAGATGCACCCTCAAGCATAATCTGACACGTCTGTAGTCAGGGTTTGGGTGGCAAGGGGTGGAATGAATGACAGTCCCTTGTTTTGGTGGCAGGCCTCTGCCCACCATAGGAACTCTTGCTGCAGGCAAGGGATGATAGGAATCGTTTCCAGGCTGTGACAATGTTGACTCCATAAGCTTTCTAGGTACCATTGAAGTTTCCTCATATGCAGTCTTGCTTATGGAATTAGAAGAATGCAGGAAGCCATGAACCCCAAGGCCTGCAGAATTTGTCTTGCAGATAGCTGGGTTTTTGTGGCCACTTGTTTGAAGTAAGGCATCAACTTGAATGTTTTTCTGGCGTAAGGAAAGTCATCTGGGCAGTTGTATTCAAGCTTGCACAAAGGAATGTAATTATTTGAGAGGGTACCAGTTGCGATTTTTTTTCATTTATGGTGTATCCTAGGCAAGTCAGAAGTCTTTTTACAAACGCCAGATGTTTTAGAAGTGTCCTTGTTTTCTGCCTGAATTAAGACAATCCACCAGGTAAGGGTACATTTGAATGTCTGCAAAATGCAATTACTGGTGCCGGGCACTTTGTGAAGACCATCGGCGCAGTAGATAAGCCAAAGGGCAGTGCAGAGAATGGATAATGCAAATAGCCTGCTTTGAAGCGGAGGTATCTTCTGCAAGATTCCCTGATTGGGATATGCAGGTAAGCCTCTTTAAGTCTAGAGTTACCAACCAGGCATCCTTGCCTAGCACAGACAGTAACTGTTGTAGTCAGCATCTTGAATTTTGGAATGTCCAGAAATGCATTTAGGATGGATAAATCCAGAATTGGATGCCATGATTTGTATTTTCTGGGTACCAGGAAAAGTCTTGAATAAAAACCTTGCCCTTTTCCTTTTCTGGCACTGATTTGGAGGCAGATCTGGTCATCCGTTTGGGATTGGCAATGTATGAAAATGGAATATGTATCCCTGGGATACTATATTTAAAACCCACTTGTCCTGGGTAATTAGTTGCCAGTTTCCTGCATGAAGTGCCAGTTTTCCCCCTAAAGGGGCGGCCAAAAGATAAGTGCTTAGTGATTGTAGAGTTAAGTCATTGAGACTGTACTGTAGGAAGGTGCCTTGTTACTTCCAGATTTGGAGGTGGAGGCACCACACTGTTTTGTTCTACAAGTTCCTTGTAACTGAAACCTGGAGCCTTTGGAGTGTCTGGGTTTGACCTGAGTGGCTCTGGTGGGTACTGGAAAGGACCAATTCTTAGGGGGTCAGTGCCTACTGAACCTGGGTGGCTGCAGTTTTAAGAAATCTTTTTCAGTTTGTATAGATTTAGCTTCATCTTCCATCTTTTTCAAAACGTCTGCCTTATTACCAAAATGACTGTCCTGCTGTAAAGGAGCATCCAACAATTTTGCTTTAACATGATCTGGCAGATTTTGCTCCTTGAGCCAAGCATGCCTTCTTATCACAGATCCAATTACAGCGGCCCTGCAAGAGGCCTCCAAGGAATCAAAACCGCATTGCAAAGTATGCTTTCCGACTTGTTCAGCTGAATGTAATAAATCCTGTAACTCTATTTTCCACACAGTCAGAAATCAAAGTACAGTTGTGTACCTACCATAAATGTAGATGTCCGAGAGTATTCATTGTTGCAGTCATTACACTTGGGTTATCCTGCTGGCAGGCTACCCGCAGTCGGCCTGAATTTCAAAGTCCTGGTCTGGCGTTGGGTCCTGTCGCCCCTTCCCTGACGTCAGTGCGCCAGGGATATAAAAGATGCAGCCGACGCCATTTTCTTCAGTTTTTCTTGCCCCAGATGTCTGGTACCCCCAAAAGGGTAGGCTAAAAAAATTGCTTATAAAAGCATGCACTAAAATAAACAATACCTTAATCTACAAGCAAATACACCACATAGGTTGTATAGAATAGAGAAGAACAGATAAGTCCCAGCAAAGAACGGGGGATGGTGGGTGGGTAACCTGGACTGCAACAGTGAATACGCTTGAACATCTACATTTATGGTAGGCACACAACTGTACTACGTTCATAGTGTTTCACTGTTGCAGTCATTACACTTGGGTTGAATCTCAAAGATGAGGTTGGGCGGCTGGGTCTAAATAGAATTAGGAGTGGCTATAAGGCCCTGCAGAACTGCAGTGGCAAAGCCTGCTCTGGATTTAGAGTAAAGAAGTAAGTGGTAGTGCTTAGTAAAAGTGTGCACTGAAGTCCAAGTTGCAGCCTCCAAAATATCCTTGGTTGGTACTCCTCTGAGGAAGGCTGCTGAGGTGGCTGTTGCTCTGGTAGAATGTGGTCTAATGCCCTTAGGCACTGATTTGCCATATTGTGAATGGCAGAAACGAATGCAGTGTCCTATCCATTTTGAAATAGTCTGCTTTGAGATAGCTTTTCCTTGTGATCCTGCAGCATATGCCACTAAAAGTTGCTCAGTCTTTCTGAAAGCTTTAGTTTTGTCCAAGTAGAAGTGTAGCTGCTGTGTATGTCCAAAGAATGCAGAAGTCTCTCCCCTTTATTCTGTGGGCTTGGGTAAAAAGTAGGCAAATGAATGATTTGGTTAAGAGCCACACTGGACACTACCTTAGGCATAAATGTTGGTTTGTCCTTAGAGAAACCCTGTCCGGATGGAAGACAATAAAAGGTTCCACAGCCATTAATGCCTGTAACTCTGAGACTTCTTGCTGAAGTTATTGCTAGGAGCAGAGCTGTTTTCCATGATAAGAATTTTATCTCAGCTATATTGGCTGGCTCAAAAGGAGGCAGTGTGAGTTTTTCCAAGACAAAATTGAGGTCCCATGCAGGTATTGGTGCTCTCCTTGGAGGTCTTATGTTTTTGGCCCCCCTGAGGTACTGCCTAAACAATGGATGTGAAAAAATAGGTGGGTCCGTATTGTAATGAGCTGAAATGGCAGAGGCGTGGATCTTAATTGATGAGAAGGATAGGCCTTTATCCAGCATCTCAGATATTGTAAAATCTAAGGAATATTTGGAACAAGCGTGTCAATTCCTTGTGCCTGGTTCCAAGCACAGAATCTCTTCCATTTTTCTGCATAACATTTTCTGGTGCTGGGCCTCCTGAATAACATCCATAACCGCTTTAGAGAGAGGTGTAGTCTGAATGGTTACACTATCCGCCATGCAACTAGATTTAGGGTTCTGAGTTGGCTGTGCAGGATCCGATTGATTTGTTGGGTCAGTAAATGAGGAATTTGAGGCAATGTCCAGGCTGGGCCTTGAGACAAGCTCCTTAGGATTGGGTTACCAGTGTTGGCGTGGCCAATCCGGGGCAATTAGTATCATTTGTGGCTTCTCTTGTCTGACCTTTAGGAGTACCTTGGGGAGGAGAGGCAGTGGAGTAAAGGCATACACTGTAAGGTTGTTCCAGCTGAATGACAAAGCATCCACTTTCCATGCTCGTTTGTGATAAGTCCTTGTGCAGAATCTCTGAAGTTGGCAGTTTTGAGGGGAGGCAAAATTATCTATGTCTGGGCATCCACATTTCCTTGTTATCATGTTGAAGATTTGTGGATCTAGTTTCCACTCGTGAGGATCCATGAGATTTCTGCTTAGTTCATCTGCCAGAGCATTTGTTTTTCCTGGCAGGAATTGTGCTTTCAGGTGTACTTGGTAAGTAAATGCTGTGTTCCACAAAATCATGGCTTGTCTGCTGAGGGGGTAGGAATGGGTGCCCCCCTACTTGTTTATGTACCACATGACTGTGGTGTTGTCCGTCCATCAGCAGCTGTCCTGGATGAAGTAGGTCCTTGAAGGCTGTCAGGGCATTTTGTACAGCTAGCATCTCTTTTTGATTGATGTGAAGATGCCTTTGGCTTTCCGGCCATGTGCCCTGAATACATTTTCCTGCCATGTGGGCCCCCCAGGCATAATCTCATGCATCTGTTGTTAGTGTTTACCTGGCTGTGGGTAAAGTGAATGGCTGTCCCTTGTTGTGGTGACAGGCCTGTGCCCACCATAGAAACTCCTGTTGCAGGCAGGGAATGAGTGAAATTAATGATTCTGGGCTGTGGCAACGTTGAGTCCAAACACTTTTTAGATACCATTGTAGTTTCCTCATATGCAGTCTTGCATATGGAATTAGCAGAATGCAGGATGCCATGTAGCCCAGAGCCTGCAGATTTTTTCTTGCAGATAACAGGGTCTTTGTTGCCATGCTTTCAAAGTAAGAAGTCAGTTGCCTTTGTTTGTCTGGCGTGAGATAAGCCATCTGGGCAGTTGTATTTAAGCTTGCACCCAGGAATATTATCTCTTGAGAGGGTACTAGTTTTGATTTCTTTTCATTTACTGTGTACCCTACGCAAATTAGTAATCTTTTTACAAACACCAGATGCTTTAGTAGAATGTCTTTGGTCTCTGCTTGAATAAGGCAGTTGTCCAAGTAGGGATATATTTGAATTCCTCTGTCTGCAAAATGCAATTACTGGTGCCAGGCATTTTATGAAGACCCTGGGCGCAGTAGATAAGCCAAAGGGCAGTGCAGAGAATTAGTAGTGCATTGAGCCAGCTATGAATCTGAGGCACCTTCTGCAAGATTGTCCGATTGGAACATGCAGGTATGCCTCTGAGGTCCAAAAGTTACAAACCAAGCCTTCTTGCCCAGCATGGGCAGAAGTTGCTGCAGAGTCAACATTTTGAATTTCGGAACGTCCAGAAACGTATTTAGAATAGACAGGTCCAGAATTGGTCTCCATGCTTTGTCATTTCTTGGTACTAAGAAAAATCAAGTAAAATCCTTGTCCCTGCTCTTGTTGTGGCACTGGCTGAATAGCCCTCGTGTCCATGAGAGATGAAACTTGTTTTTGTGCCTCTGTCCATTGATTCTGTGGCAGGTCTGTCATACCTTTTGCCTTTGGAAGGGTGTGAAAGTGGAACCTGTAGCCCTGAGAGACTATATTTAAGACCCATTTGTCCTGGGTGATCATGTGCCAATTTTGTGAAAAAAGTGCTAGCTTTCCCCCTAAGGGTGCTGCCAAAAGATAAATGCTTGGCATTGGCAGAGGGAAGTCATTGGGACTGTTTCCTAAATGGCTGTGATTTGTCTTCTCCGCTTTTGGAGGTAGAAGCACCCCATTGTTTGGGCCTGTATGAGCCCTGGGGCTGTTGTCTGCCTCTAGGGTGTCTGTATCTGCCTCTTTGTGGCCTGTCTGACACGGGAAAGAACCAATTCTTAGAAGGCCAGTTCCTGCTAAATCTGGGTGGCTGTACCTGTAAGAAATCCTTTACTGTCTGCATAGATTTAGCTTTATCCTCCATTTTCTTCAACACCTCTTCTGCCTTAAAGTACAGTTTTGTACCTACCATAAATGTAGATGTTCGAGTGCTAATACAGCTGCAGTCATAACTGACGGGTTCTCCTGCCGTCAGGCAGGTCCTCGGTCGGCCGAATTCCAAAGTCTAGGTCCGGCATCGGTTGTTGTCGCTTCTTCCCTGACGTCAGTGCAACAGGGGTATAAAGGAACCAGCCGACACCATTTTCTTCAGTTTTTCTTGCCCCAGATGTCAGGTGCCCCCAGAAGGAAGGCAATATATAAATTTGTGTAATAATGCAGTGCAATATAATCAAAATACAGTAGTTGCAAGCAGATACATCATAAATGAATATCCTAATCAGGTTGTATGAGGATGTGTTAGCCTATAGGCCTGTCCCAAGAGGAGAAGGAGGGAGGGAAACCTGGACTGCAGCTGTATTAGCACTCGAACATCTACATTTATGGTAGGTACAAAACTGTACTATGTTCATCGTGCATACAGCTGCAGTCATAACTGATGGGTAGAATCCCAAAGCTAAGAAAGGGGTGGTAGGCACTAGGTGGAACTAGGAGGAGCCAAAATGCCCTGCAAGACTGCAGTGGCAAAGCCTGCTCTAGATTTGGAGTATAATGGTAGGTTGTAGTGCTTGGAGAAGGTATGCACAGAACTCCAAGTGGCTGCTTCCAAAATATCCTTGGTAGGAACATCTCTGAGGAAGGCTGCAGAGGTGGCTGTGACCCTGGTGGAATGAGTTCTAATGCCTGTAGGAACAGTTTTGCCATGATAGGAATAGCAAAAGCATATGCAGTGGGCTATCTATTTTTGAGATTGTTTGGAAATTGGCTTTCCTTGAGCTCCTACCGCATAGGATACAAAGAGCTGTTCTGATTTTCTGAAAGGCTTTGTTCTGTCCAAATAATAACGCAGTTGTCTGTGGATGTCCAAGGAATGAAGTAATCTCTCCCCTTTGTTTTGAGGATTAGGATAAAAAGTAGGTAAATGTATGGCCTGATTTAAAGCTATCCTGGATACCACTTTAGGCATAAAGGACAGGTTGGTTCTTAAAGAAACTCTGTCCTGATGGAAGATGATAAAAGACTGGACAGCCATGAGAGCCTGTAGATCTGAAAAACTACGAGCTGAGGCGATAGCTAGAAGGAAAGCTGTTTTCCAGGACAAATATTGCAAATCTGATGAGGCAGCTGGCTCAAAGGGAGGCAAGGTCAGTTTTTCCAGAATGAAATTAAGATCCCAAGCAGGTATTGGTTGTTTCCTTGGAGGTCTTAAATTCTTAGCACCTCTGAGGAACTGTCTTAAGAGAGGGTGAGAGATTAAAGGTGGATCAGTGTTGTATTCTGCAGAAATGGCTGAGGCATGAATTTTGATGGAGGAGAATGAAAGTCCACTGCTTAGCAGCTCAGCCAAACATTGTAGTATTTGAGGTAAATTCAGATTTCCAGGATCCTGGCCCTTTTTTTCATTCCAGACGCAAAACAGTTTCCATTTTGCGGAGTAAGCTTTTCTAGTCGATGGCCTTCTGGCCTCCAAAATGACATCCTGCACCTCCTTGGAGAGTAGGGCCTGTTGTGATGCTAAGGAATCTTCCATGCGGCTAGATTGAGTGTTTTTAGCTGGCTGTGAAGAGTTCTGAAGCAGTGCTGAGTCAGAAGAAGAGGCATTAGAGGCAGGGTCCATGGTGGGGAATGAGTCAGGCTCCTCAGGAGTGGGTACCAGTGTTGCCTTGGCTAGTCCGGAGCAATGAGAATCATCTTTGGTCTGTCTGCTCTGGTTTTCAATAGAACTTTGGGCAGCAGAGGAAGAGGTGGGAAGGCATAAACTGTCATTGATGTCCAACTGAAAGAGAGAGAGTCCACTCTCCAGGCCTTTGGATGGAAAATCCTTGAGCAGAATTTTGTCAATTGATGATTTTTGTGGGAGACAAAGAGATCTATGTCTGGCCTTCCCCATTCTTGGATTATTTCTGTAAAAACTTTTGGATGCAATTTCCATTTGTGTGGATCTGTCATATTCCTGCTTAGGTTGTCTGCCAGCTTGTTTTCCTTGCCTGGCAAGTACTGTGCTTGTAGTTCCATTTGTAAGTCCATGGCCATATTCCAAAGTGACATGGCCAGTCTGCATAGGAGGTAAGAATGTCTTCCTCCCTGTTTGTTTATGTACCACATAACTGTGGTGATGTCCTTCAAGGATGCAACTGCAGTCCTAACATATGGGTTGTCCTGCCTCAGGCAGCCCTTCGGTCGGCCGGATTCCAAAGTCTGGGTCCGGCGTCGGCTGGTGTCGCCCTTTCCCAAACGTCAGAGCGCCTGGGGTATAAAAGCATCAGCCGACGCCATCTTCAGTCTTTCTTGCCGTGCGGCGCCTGAAGCAGAAGCATTTCGCAAGTGCCAGTCGGCCAGCTCCTGTGTTTTCAGCTACTGAAGTCTTCAAAAAGCTAAGTACCCCGTTGGGGACCTTTTCTTGCCTCAGCCGATGTCAGATAAAACTGTAAAAGTTAATAATTGTTTAACTTGTGGGAAACAAATACCTCATAAGGATTTCCACTCTTACTGCTTACCCTGCCTAGGCCCAGAACACAACATCTTGGCCTGTGCAGCTTGTGCCTCTTTCAATAAACGCACTCTTAGGCGTCGGTCAGAGATTGCACAGGATTAATTTTGGGGAAGATTTCTGTTATATCATGCCGTTGGAGCTTCCGACAGCACATTTACCTAAAAAACGGAAGGATAAGGACTGACACTCGTGGTCCGCGGTCTCGACTGACACCACGCTTAGGCCTACCGCGAGTGTCTCGGTCTCCTCTGAGCCGGTTTCACAACCGCTACAAACCGACGACACCGCCCCACCGGTTACTTCTGTACCAGAGGCCAGCTTGGTGCCGGTTTCTGTTCTCCCCTCTGAGACCGTAGCCCAGGATATTTCTGACACCATTTCAGTGGATAAGACTACTCCAGCACGTGGGGCTGCCAGGCCTCCAGTGTCAATGTCTATTAAGGCCTACACACGTGCTAAGACTGCCAAACAGGCTAAGTCTCTCCCTCCAAGATCTGTTTCTCTGGGATCCACTTCTGGTTCTCAAATTTTAAGTTTAGCTGAGGACCTTATTTCTTTAATCAGGGGTTCTCAGCCACATCCAGATAGAGGCTCTCAGCCACCTTTTGTCAAGAGGCCTAGGGTTGAGCAGGTGGATCCCCAGTCCTCCGATGAGGCCTCAGGTTATTCTGCACACAGACTACCAGGCGAAGGCCTTCCCGGCCTACGAGGATTCTGATGTGGAGGAATCCATTCCCTCTGCTTCTCCTCCTGAGGAGTTTTCCTTTGGGGAAACGCTTCATTCCATGAGGGAACACTTCAAATGGCAGGGCCAAGAATACTCAGATTCTAGGAAAAGGTTAAGGGAATTTTTAAAGCTACCTCAGCATAGACCCTTAGCTATTCCTCCAGTTTTAAATGTTTTAGATGATGTGTACTTAGAATCTAGTGTTTCCCCTGGCTCCCTCCCCCCTGCTCCTGTCAAGCCAGACAGGTACTACAGGGTCCCGACACGCATCAATTTCTGTATAAGAGCCATACTGCTGACCCTGAAACTATTTCTCAGGGGCCCAAAGGGGTTTCCACCACTACTGCTAAGAATCCACTTCCTTCGGAAAGAGATTCTAGGGTTTTAGAAAGGTGGGGCAAGAAAGTATATACATCTTCCACCCTTTCTATGCGAGCATTAAATTGTCAATTTCATATGATTCAGTATCAGGAATAAATGTTGGATGACTTGCAAAAGAAATTGGCTTCCCCTAAACCATTAGATAGAAAAGGGTTACAGGAATTGGTTCATAATACTCAGCAGGTTAGCGGCCATTTCCTTCAGTGTGGATATGATGCATTGGAAGCTTCATGTACAGCAGCAATGACAGGTGCGGTCATACGCACACATGCTTGGTTAAAGGAACAAACATTGCCAGACCATGTGAAAATTAAGCTTTTGGACGCACCACTAGAGAAACATAAGCTATTTGGTGCTACTGCACAAGAGGTTTTAAAGAAAATAGAGGAAAAGGCAAAATCAGTGCAAACAGTTAAAGATTTCCTCCAGGTACAGCCTCCAAGATTCAGCTGGAATTGGCCAAAGCATTGGGCCTTTCCAGACACAGACAAATTTCAGAGAGGCAAAAACAGGCATGGCAGAGGTAGAGGGCAAACACGAGGCTCCTACAGAGGACGCCAATGGCAGCCTCCGAACCAGAGAGGTGGAGCAGGACCTTCCACTGCTCCGCAGGGACAATCTCAATGACTTGGCTTTGACTCCGCCATCCAGGGCTCAATTAGAGGCACCGTTGGGCGGAAAATTATCTTTATTCTCACAAAATTGGCACAATATTACAAAGGACAAATGGATACTGGACATAGACAAAGGATACAGATTCCATTTTCATACACTACCAAGGCATGGCAGGCCAAATCTGCCACCAAATCAAAGGGCAGAGGCACTCAAATAACAAACCTACTTCAAATAAGAGCAATAGAGAAGGTTCCTTCTGCAGAACAAGGCCAAGGATTTTATTCAAGACTGTTCCTTGCTCTCAGAAAAGAAAACCAATGGAGACCCATTCTGGACTTGTCTGCACTGAATACTTACCTTATTGTGCCAAAATTCAAAATGCTGACTTTACAGCAACTCCTTCCCATGCTGGGCAAGGGGTCTTGGCTGGTAACTCTGGACCTCAAGGAGGCATACCTGCATGTCCCAATCAAAGTTGCAGAAGATACCTCAGATTTCCTGCAGGCTCAGAGCATTATCAATTCTCAGCATTGCCCTTTGGCTTATCTACTGCGCCCAGAGTGTTCACGAAATGCCTGGCATCAGTAATTGCACATTGCAGACTCCAGGGGATACAAATATACCCTTACCTGGACGTCTGCCTTATACAAGCGGACAGCCAACAAGCCTTGTTAAAAAAAGTACAGTTTTGTACCTACCATAAATGTAGATGTCCGAACTGGATAGCATCTGCAGTCATAACAACTGGGTTGTCCTGTCGTCAGGCAGCCCTTCGGTCGGCCGGATTCCAAAGTCCGGGTCCGGCTTCGGCTGATGTCGCACTTCACCCGACGTCATCTCTGCTGGTCTTCGGGTATAAAGGCATCAGCCGACGCCATTTTCCTCAGTGTTTCTTGCCCCAGATGCCAGTTGCCCTCTTGGAAGGCTAAATTTTGGGTAAATGCCAATGTTTCCAAAAGATAGAAGGCAAACACAAAAAATAAGCATGTATGTACATATATACAAACAAATACACCATAAGAGACTCCCCCCACCAGCTAGCTATTAGGAGGGTAAATACCCTAGGAGTACCACAGAGGGGAAGGAGGGAGGGTAATCCTGACTGCAGATGCTATCCAGTTCGGACATCTACATTTATGGTAGGTACAAAACTGTACTATGTCCTTCATGGATGCATCTGCAGTCATAACAACTGGGTAGAATACCATAGCCAACTAGGGGAGGAGGAAGAATAGATTATGGTGTGGTTAGGATCCCTTGCAGTACAGCAGTGGCAAACCCTGCTCGGGATCTGGAATACAGAGGTAAATTATAATGCTTGGCAAATGTATGCACGGAGGTCCAAGTAGCCGCCTCAATAATGTCCTTGGTTGCCACTCCTCGTAAGAAGGCTGTGGTAGTGGCTGTTGCCCTTGTAGAATGAGGCCTTATGTTCTGTGGAATTGGTTTTCCATGGAAGGAGTAACAGAATCGTATGCAATTTCCTATCCATTTGGAGATTGTCTGTTTGGAAATAGCTTTTCCTTCCCTTCCTGTTGCATAGGCTACAAAAAGCTGGTCAGTTTTTCTGTTACTTTTTGTTCTGTCCAGGTAGTAGCGTAGCTGTCTATGTACATCCAAGGTATGCAGCATTCTTTCCCTCTGTTTTGTGGGTTGGGGAAGAAGGTAGGTAGGTGGATTGCCTGGTTTAAAGACACTCTGGATACCACCTTAGGCATAAATGTAGGATTAGTCCTCATGGACACTCTATCTTGGTGAAAGATTAGGAAGGGTTGTACTGCCATTAGGGCCTGAAGTTCAGAAACCCTCCTTGCTGAGGTTATTGCCAGTAGAAAAGCAGTTTTCCATGATAGATGCTGCAGGTCTGCTGTTGCTGCTGGTTCAAAAGGTGCGAGTGTCAACTTTTCTAGCACAAAGTTCAAATCCCAAGCTGGCAATGGTGGTTTCCTAGGAGGTTTTACATTCTTGATCCCTCTGAGGAGCTGCCTGAGTAAAGGATGTGAAAAGACAGGTGGATCAAAGCTATATTCTGCTGAAATAGCTGATGCATATATCTTGATGGAGGAATAGGACAGGCCTGTATGTAGAAGCTCTGCCAAATACTCCAAAATGTTAGCAATATCTATATTCGACACATCTTTTCCTCTTTCAGCACTCCAAATGACAAACCTTTTCCATTTTCCTGCATAGTTCCTTCTTGTTGAAGGTCTGCGGGCTTCAAGGATAATGTCTTTAACCCTTTGGGAAAGTTCTGGATTTGTTGCTGCTATGTGATGTTCCATGCAGTCAGTTGCAACGTTTTTAGGTTTGGATGCATGATGCTGTAGTTGTTCTGAGTTAACATCAAAGGCATCAGGGTATTGACCACATTTTGTCCCGAGACATGCTCCTCAGCAATGGGTACCAGTGTTGTCTTGGCCAGTTTGGAGCTATCAGGGTTATCCTTGGACGTTCCTCCTTGATTTTTAGTAATACCTTGTGTATCAAGGGAAGAGGTGGGAATGCATATGCTGTCAGACCTTTCCAGCTGAAGGAGAGCGAATCCACTTTCCATGCAAGTGGGTGGAATGTCCTTGTGCAGAATTTTTTGAGCTGGTGATTGAGAGGAGAAGTGAATAGATCTATCTGTGGCATTCCCCATTTCTTTGAGATGGTCTTGAAGATGTCCGGGTGTAGCATCCATTTGTGAGCATCCGAGGTGGTTTTGCTTAACATGTCTGCTAGAGTATTCTCCTTTCCCGGTACAAATATTGCCTGTAACTGGATGTTGTAGCTGAGTGCCAGGTTCCAAAGGTCTAAAGTCATTCTGCATAGGGGGTATGAATGAGTGCCTCCCTGTTTGTTGATGTACCACATGACTGTGGTGTTGTCTGTCCTTATCATCAAATGGCCTTCTTTGAGAAATGGTCTGAATTTTTGGATTGCCAGTTTTACTGCCAGCATTTCTTTTAGGTTGATGTGCAGGTGAAGCTGGTCCTGCGTCCACAATCCTTGTACGCATTTGTCCAGCATGAGAGCCCCCCATCCTAGGTCTGAGGCGTCTGTTGTGATGGTTTGGCTTGCTTGATAGTTGTGAAAGGGTAGGCCTGGGTTTGACTGGCATGCTTGAGCCCACCATAGGAATTCCTGTTTTAGGCATGGGATTAGTGGGATTTCTGCTTCTAGGCTGTGCCTGTGTTGTGACCATAAATTCTTTAGGTACCACTGTAGTTTTCTCATATGTAATCTGGCATGTGGAACCAAGATTATGCATGATGCCATGAAGCCCAAGGCCTGCAGAACTTTTCTTGCTGTTAGCTTGTTCTGTCTTGTTAGTGCCAAGAAGTAAAGAGGGAGATCTTTTTGTTTTTCTGCAGTTAGGAATGCCATTTGCTTTACTGTGTCCAATTCAGCCCAAGAATGTCCTTGTTTGGGATGGTATCAGCCTTGACTTTTGTAAATTGACTGTGTATCCCAGTGCTTGTAGCAAGTAAATGACCCTTTGTAAATCTGTTGTCAGCTTGCTTTTGTTGTCCCCTTGTAGCAGGCAGTCGTCCAGGTATGGATAAATTTGGATTCCTGTAGTCTGCAGTGGGCGATTACTGATGCCAGGCATTTTGTGAATACTCTGGGCGCAGTAGATAAGCCAAAGGGCAATGCTGAGAATTGATAGTGCTCTGATCCTGCAAGAAATCTGAGGTATCTTCTGCAAATTGGTCGAATGGGGACGTGCAGGTATGCCTCCTTGAGATCTAGAGTTACCAGCCAAGACTCCTTGCCCAGCATGGGAAGAAGTTGCTGTAGGGTCAGCATTTTGAATTTTGGGACAATGATGTATGTATTTAAGGTGGACAGGTCGAGAATAGGTCTCCAACTTTTTCCTTTCTTGGAACTAGGAATAGTCTGGAGTAGAATCCTTTGCCTTGTTCTGTTCTTGGTACTCTTTCCACAGCTCTCATCTTTGTTAATAGCATTATCTGCTGTAGAGCTTCTGTTTTTGATTTGGAGGCAGGTTTGGCATTCCTCTTTTGACTGGTAAAGTGTGGAAGTGGAACCGGTAACCTTGGTCTATGGTTTGCAAAATCCACTTGTCTTTTGTGATGTAGTGCCAGTTCTTGGAAAATAAGGTTAATTTTCCGCCTAATGGTGCTGCTATTTGCTCCCTGGTAGGCGGAGTTAGAATCAAGTCACTGTGATTGTGCTGTTGTAGTGGTAGTGGCTGTGCCTGTGCCTCTGTTATTACCTTGCCACTGTCGTCCTCTGTAGGCACCCCCTCTGGATTGATTTCTGCCCCTGGAACGTCTATTCCTGCCCCTTTGGGATCTAGTGGAGTCAGGAAAGGACCAATTTTTGGCAGGCCAGTTCCTGCTAAACCTTGGGGGCTGAACCTGCAAGAAATCTTTAACCGTTTGTACAGATTTTGCCTTTTCTTCCATTTTCTTCATTACCTGCTGGGCAGGTGTACCAAACAAACTGGCCTTATCCATAGGAGCATCTAATAACTTAGCTTTAACATGATCCGGTAAGACCTGTTCCTTCAGCCATGCATGTCTTCTTATCACTGTGCCAGTCATGGCTGATCTAAATGAAGCTTCCAGTGCATCATAGCAACATTTTAAAGAATGGTTACTAACCTGTTGGATGTTATTTACCATTTCTAGTACATATTTCTTATCTATAGAGTCATCAGAGGATAGCTTTTTAGTTAACTGATCAAGCATAAACTCTTGGTATTGTATCATGTGAAACTGACAGTTTAAAGCTCTAGCTGAGAGAGTAGCTGAGGTGTAAACTTTTTTTGCCCCATCTGTCTAAAGACCTGGCTTCCCTTTCAGAAGGAATAGGGTTTTTTGCTGTGGTCGAGGCTACTGCCTTAGGCCCCTGGGATATAGTTTCGGGGTCTGCAAGTGGGGCCTTGTATAGGTGATGGTGAGTGTCTGGTACCCTGTAAAATCTATCTGGTTTGGCAGGGGCTGGAGGTAAGGAATCTGGTGCAGTGCAGACATCATTAAATGCATCGTCCACAACAGAGAGGACAGGAGGTATAGCTAAGGGCCTGTGTTGTGGAAGGTGCAGAAAAGTCCAAAGTCTTTTTCTGGAGTCTGAGAAATCCTGTTCCTGCCATTGGAATTGTTCTCGCATGGCATGTAAGGTTTCCCCAAAGGAGAATTCTTCTGGTGGAGAAGCAACTGGAATGGATTCTTCAGCATCTGAGTCTTCATAATTGGAGAAAGGAGCCTCTGGCTGGTCTGTAATATCTGAGTCATCCGCAGAGTCATCAGAGGACACAGGCTCGGGGGGCTCTGCTCTAGGTCTCTTTTCTGGGGGCTGAGAGGCCCTGTCTGGGTGAGATTGAGTTCCCCTAATTAAAGATATTAAATCTTCTGCCAGAGTAAGCATTTGTGAACTAGAAGTGGGCCTGGTTGAGGGGGGTTTAACAGGCACTGATTTAGTAGATTTGGCTGCTTTAGCCCTGGCAAAGGCCTTAATAGACATGGCTGCAGGAGGCCTAGCAGCACCACGTGCTGGGGTAGAGACATCCAAAGGGATGGTGTCTGATAAATCACTAGTAACCACTGTAGTAGGTAAAATTTCTGAGGCTGATTCAAGTAAGGTAGCAGGAACCTCAGTAGTAGTCATTGATTCCGCTGTATTTTGATCAGTTTTCTCGGTTTCGGCCGAAACCGAGACACTCGCGGTTTGCTTAACCATGGTTTCAGCCGAAACCGTGGACCGCGAGTATCGGTCCTTTTCTTTGCGTTTTTTAACAATTTGGGTAGTCGGAGGATCCGACGGCATAATGTACGCAAAATCTGAGACGAAAAACTGTTCAGCAAACTCCGACCGACGCCTAAGCGTTCGTCGGTTGAATGAGGCACAGGCCGAACAGGCTGCTACGTCGTGGTCTGGGCCTAAACAAGGCAAACAGTAAGAGTGGAAATCTTTATGAGGTATTTGTTTCCCACAAGTTAAACAGTTATTGACTTTTTCTGACATCGGCTGAGGCAAGAAAAGGTCCCCAACGGGGTACTTAGCTTTTAGAAGTCTTCGAAGTAATATTCGGTAGTAGTAATCTCTGGATCTGACCGACCGGCACTTGCGAACAGCTTCTGCTTTGGGCGCCACGCGGCAAGAAAGACTGAGGAAAATGGCGTCGGCTGATGCCTTTATACCCGAAGACCAGCAGAGATGACGTCGGGTGAAGTGCGACATCAGCCGAAGCCGGACCCGGACTTTGGAATCCGGCCGACCGAAGGGCTGCCTGACGACAGGACAACCCAGTTGTTATGACTGCAGATGCATCCATGAAGGACATCCTGGACTATGTCATTCACCTACTGCAGGCCTTGGGGTACACAGTCAATATTCAGAAATCAAGTCTCGTACCATCCCAACAAATACCTTTCCTGGGTGCCACAATGGACACAAACACCCAGATGGCATTTCTGACAAAAGAAAAACAAAAACAATTACCAGAATACTTCAGGAAATTAGCAACGCACACCCAGATGACTGCAAGGAAAATCCTGCAGGCCCTGGGTTTCATGGCATCTTGCATTCTTCTGATTCCACACGCAAGGCTGCATATGAGGAAACTACAATGGTATCTAAAAAGTCTATGGTCTCAACACAGCCACAGCCTGGAAGCACTGATCCCACTCATTCCATGCCTTCAAAAGGAATTCCTGTGGTGGGCTCAAGCAAGCCAGATAAGCAAAGGTCTGCCTTTCAGCAAGCCTCATACAAGTCAAACCATAACAACAGACGCCTCAGACCATGGATGGGCGCACATGGAGGGCAGATGCATTCAAGGACAATGGACACACAAAGAAAAGCACCTGCACATCAACCAAAAAGAAATGCTGGCAGTGATACATGCAATCAAGGCCTTCGAAAAGTTCATGCATCAGGGCCATCTACTAATAAAGACAGACAATACCACAGTTATGTGGTACATAAACAAGCAAGGAGGTACCCATTCCTACCCTCTTTGCAGACTGGCAATGAATCTCTGGGATATTTCCCTACAATTGAAAATAGAGCTACAATCCCAGTTTGTACCAGGGAAGGACAATGTTCTGGCGGACAGCCTAAGCAGAAACATCATGGATCCACACGAATGGATGTTGCATCCAGACATTTTCTTACAAATAACTCAAGCATGGGGAAGGCCGGACATAGATCTTTTTGCCTCCCACCTTAATCACCATCTGAAAAAGTTTTGCACAAGGACATACCATCCTCAAGCATGGAAGGTGGACGCTCTCTCCTTCAGTTGGAACTCTCTAACGCTATATGCCTTCCCACCTCTTCCTTTGATGACCAAGGTGTTACTAAAGATCAAGACAGAGCAACCGAAAGTCATACTGATAGCTCCAGACTGGCCAAGACAACACTGGCACCCACTGCTACGGAGCTTGACACACCAATCCGTGGCTCCTTCCTCAAAGGCCACTTCTTCTGACACAGCACAATTACAGGACACTACACCCCAGCTTGAAAACATTGAAGCTGACAGCTTGGAAAATTCTATGACTATTCCTCAGAATACTCTTTCCAAAAGGGTAAAAGATATCATCCTGGAAGTGCGCAGACCTTCCACTAGAAAAACATACTCAGCAAAATGGAAGAGATTTCTTATCTGGAACAGCAAAAAGGGTCAAGACCCATCAGTGATGAGCATTCCACAGATCCTAACCAATAAGAAACGAAAACCAAAAACCGAAACTAAAAATGCGAATGACCAAAATTCCTGCTCTGGTACAAGGGATTCTGCACCACCAAAATAAAAAAAATTGGTGCTGATATTAATACAGCTTCAAAAGATGTTGAAAAAATGCCAAATGCCAAGAAACAGTAAAGTCCAACAAATCTTTTATTCCACACGATAACCACAAGCGCTTTCGCCCGGTATTACCGGGCTTTTTCAAGTGTACATGTTACGACTACTGTCAGAGCTTTATTGTGTGGAATAAAAGATTTGTTGGATTTTACTTTTTCTTGGCATTTGGCATTTTTTCAACATCTTTTGAAGCTGTATTAATATCAGCACCAATTTTTTATTTTGGTGGTGCAGAATCCCTTGTACCGGAGCAGGAATTTTGGTCATTCGCATTTTTAATTCCACAGATCCTAGAATATTTGGCTGAAATGCTCCACAATGGCCTTTCATATTCTTCCATAAAAATACATGCTTCAGCAATATCTGCCAAATATAACACTGATCCGCCTGTATTTTCTCACCCATTGCTAAGACAGTTTCTAAGAGGTATAAAGAACATCAACCCTCCAAGTAAACCACCAGTGCCTGCATGGGACCTCAACTTCATGCTGGAAAAATTAACTCTTCCTCCCTTTGAACCAGCAGCATCTTCAGAGTTGAAATTTCTGTCTTGGAAGACAGCTTTCCTTCTGGCAGTAACCTCAGCAAGAAGAGTCTGAGCTACAGGCCCTTATGGCAATACAACCATTTCTCACTTTTCATCAGGACAGAGTTTCATTGAGAACCAATCCGTCATTCATGCCAAAGGTGGTATTCCAGGGTGTCCCTGAATCAAGCTATTCACCTGCCTACCTTCTTTCCCAATCCTCAAAATAAAGGAGAGAGACTTCTGCACACCTTGGACACACACAGACAGTTGCGCTACTACTTGGACAGAACAAAGCCTTTCAGAAAATCTGACCAGCTTTTTGTAGCTTGCGCTGCTGGATTGCAGGGAAAAGCAATTTCCAAACAGACAATTTCTAAATGGATTGGAAATTGCATTCGATTCTGCTACTCTTTTCATGGAAAAACTGTGCCAGCTGACATCAGGCCACATTCCACCAGAGCTGCAGCCACCTCCACAGCCTTTTTAAGAGGAGTGGCAACAAAGGACATTTTAGAAGCTGCTACATGGAGCTCCGTGCATACATTTTCCAAACATTACAGCCTGCCTTTATATTCCAGATCCAGAGCAGGGTTTGCTTCTGCAGTCCTGCAAGGCATTTTAGCTACACCATCTTTGTCTTAATGCCTACCCCCCCCCCCCCAGGTTGGCTATGGTATTCAACCCATATGTTAGGACTGCAGTTGCATCCTTGAAGGACATACTACAGTTTTGTACCTACCATAAATGTAGATGTCCGATAGGTATGCAACTGCAGTCAGGTTTTCCCTCCCACCTACCCCTCTGTGGTATTCTTTTGGGTTTCTACCCCTCATTTTAGCTACCTGGGGTAATCTTTTATGGTGTATTTGTTTTTATGTTGTTATACTCGTCTGGAATTTTTTCTCTATTTTCAAAATGTAGCCTTCCTTAGAGGGCACCTGGCATCTGGGGCAAGAAACACTGAAGAAGATGGCGTCGGCTGATGCTTTTATACCCCAGGTGCTCTGACGTCGGGGAAAGGGCGACAGCAGCCGACGCCGGACCCAGACTTTGGAATCCGGCAGACCGAAGGGCTGCCTGAGGCAGGACAACCCATATGTTAGGACTGCAGTTGCATACCTATCGGACATCTACATTTATGGTAGGTACAAAACTGTACTTTGTCCGTTCTTATCAACAGTTGACCTGGTTGTAGAAGGTCCTTGAAAGCTATAAAAGCATTTATTACTGCTAGCATTTCCTTTTGACTGATGTGAAGGTGCTTTTCTTTTTGGGACCATTTGCCCTGAATGCACCGATCTGTCATGTGCGCCCCTCAGGCGTAGTCCGAGGCGTCTGTTGTGATGACTTGATTTGCTTGAGGCTTGCTGAATGGAAGACCTGTGTTTGTTTGACATGCTTGAGCCCACCACAGAAATTCCTTTTGCAGACATGGAATTGGTGGTATTATTGTTTCCAAACTGTGGCTGTGTTGAGACCATATGTTTTTCAGGTACCATTGTAGTTTCCTCATATGCAGCTTTGCACATGGGATTAGTAAGATGCAAGATGCCATGAATCCCAGAGCCTGCAGGATTTTCCTTGCAGTCAGCCTGGTACAATTTGCTAGTGTTCTGAAGTATTGAATTAGTTGCCCCTGCTTCTCTGGCGTGAGGTAGGCCCATCTGGGTGTTTGTGTCCAAATTGGCACCCAGGAAAATTATCTTCGAGAGGGTATTAGCCTTGATTTCTTTTTGTTGACTGTGTATCCCAGAGAGTTCAACAACATTATTACATAAGCCAGATGTTTCAGAAGAATGTGCTTGCTGTCCGCTTGGATCAGGCAGTCGTCCAAATAGGGGTATATTTGTATCCCTTGAAGTCTGCAGTAGGCAATTACTGATGCCAGGCATTTTGTGAATACTCTGGGTGCAGTAGATAAGCCAAAGGGCAATGCAGAGAATTGATAATGGGTTGAACCTGCAAGAAATCTGAGGTACCTTCTGCAATTTTGTCTGATTGGGACATGCAGGTATGCCTCCTTGAGGTCCAATGTTACCAGCCAAGACTCCTTGCCCAGCATGGGAAGAAGTTGCTGTAGAGTGAGCATCTTGAATTTTGTGCAGTAGAAATGTGTTTAGGATGGATAGGTCCAAAATAGGTCTCCAATCTTTTCCCTTCCTTGGTACCAGAAATAGCCTGGAATAAAAACCTTGACCTTGTTCGTGCGTAGGTACCTCTTGAATAGCTTTCATGTGTATGAGATCTGTAATTTGCCTTTGTGCCTCTGCCCTTTGATTGTGTGGCAGGTTTGGCATGCCTCTCATTTTTGGAAGGGTGTGAAAATGGAATTTGTAGCCTCCGTTTATAATGTCCAGGCTCCATTTGTCCTTTGTGACAATATGCCAATTTTTTGAAAATAATGCCAGCTTTCCTCCTAAGGGGGCTGCCATTTGAGACTTGGTTGGCATGCAAAGGGGAAAGTCATTGGGTTTGCTTTCTGAAAGATTGCAAGTTATCCTCACCATCTCTTTGTGTAGGAAAGTACAGTTTTGTACCTACCATAAATGTAGATGTCCGAACTGGATAGCATCTGCAGTCATAACAAGTGGGTTGTCCTGTCGTCAGGCAGCCCTGCAGTCGGCCGGATTCCAAAGTCCGGGTCCGGCTTCGGCTGATGTCGCACTCCACCCGACGTCATCTCTGTTGGTCTTCGGGTATAAAAGCATCAGCCGACGCCATTTTCCTCAGTGTTTCTTGCCCCAGATGCCAGTAGCCCTCTTGCAGGCTAAAATTTGGATAGATGCCAATGTTTCCAAATAGATAGAGGTAAACACAACAATAAGCATGTATGTACATATATACAAACAAATACACCATAAAAGACTCCCCCCCAACAGCTAGCTATTAGGAGGGTAAACACCCTAGGAGTACCACAGAGGGAAGGAGGAGGGTAATCCTGACTGCAGATGCTATCCAGTTCGGACATCTGCATTTATGGTAGGTACAAAACTGTACTATGTCCTTCATGGATGCATCTGCAGTCATAACAAGTGGGTAGAATACCATAGCCAACTAGGGAGGAGGATAAAAGTAGATTATGGTGTGTTTAGGATCCCTTGCAGTACAGCAGTGGCAAACCCTGCTCGGGATCTGGAATATAGAGGCAAATTATAATGCTTGGCAAATGTATGCACGGAGGTCCAAGTAGCCGCCTCAATAATGTCTTTGGTTGCCACTCCTCGTAAGAAGGCTGTGGTAGTGGCTGTTGCCCTTGTAGAATGAGGTCTTATGTTCTGTGGAATTGGTTTTCCATGGAAGGAGTAACAGTATCGTATGCAATTTCCTATCCATTTGGAGATTGTCTGTTTGGAAATAGCTTTTCCTTCCCTTCCTGTTGCATAGGCTACAAAAGTTGGTCAGTCTTTCTGCTATTTTTGTTCTGTCCAAGTAGTAGCGTAGCTGTCTATGTACATCCAAGGTATGCAGTATTCTTTCCCTCTGTTTTGTGGGTTGGGAAAGAAGGTAGGTAGGTGGATTGCCTGGTTTAAAGACACTCTGGATACCACCTTGGGCATAAATGTAGGATTAGTCCTCATGGACACTATCTTGGTGGAAGATTAGGAAGGGTTGCACTGCCATTAAGGCCTGTAGTTCTGAAACCCTCCTTGCTGAAGTAATTGCCAGTAGGAAAGCAGTTTTCCATGACAGGTGTTGTAGGTCTGCTGTTGCTGCTGGTTCAAAGGGTGATAGTGTCAACTTTTCTAGCACAAAGTTTAAATCCCAAGCTGGTAATGGTGGTTTCCTTGGAGGTTTTACATTCTTGATTCCTCTGAGGAACTGCCTGAGCAAAGGGTGCGAAAAAACAGGTGGATCAAAGCTGTATTCTGCTGAAATAGCTGATGCATGTATCTTGATGGAGGAGTAGGACAGGCCTGAATGAAGACGTTCGGCCAGATACTCCAGAATGTTAGGCATATCTATGTTTGACACATCTTTTCCTCTTTCCGTACTCCAAATGACAAACCTTTTCCATTTTCCAGCATAGTTCCTTCTTGTTGAAGGTCTGCATGCTTCAAGAATAATGTCTTTAACTCTTTGGGAAAGTTCTGGATTAGCTGCTGCTATGTGATGTTCCATGAAGTCAGTTGCAGCATTTTTAGGTTTGGATGTATGATGCTGTAGTTGTTCTGAGTTAACATCAAAGGCATCAGGGGTATTGGCCACATATTGTTCCGAGACATGCTCTTCAGTAGTGGGTACCAGTGTTGTCTTGGCCAGTTTGGAGCTATCAGGATTATCCTTGGACGTTCTTCCTTGATTTTTAGTAGTACCTTGTGTATCAAAGGAAGAGGTGGGAATGCATATGCTGTTAGGCCTTTCCAGTTGAAGGAGAGTGAGTCCACTTTCCATGCTAGTGGGTGGAATGTCCTTGTGCAGAATTTTTTGAGCTGGTGATTGAGAGGTGATGCGAATAGGTCTATCTGTGGCATTCCCCATTTCTTTGAGATGGTCTTGAAGATGTCCGGGTGCAGCTTCCATTCGTGGGCATCCGTGGTTCTGCTTAATATGTCTGCTAGAGTATTGTCTTTCCCGTACAAATATTGCCTGTAACTGAATGTTGTAGCTGAGTGCCAGGGTCCACAGCTCCAAGGTCATTCTGCATAGGGGTATGAATGAGTGCCTCCCTGTTTGTTGATGTACCACATGACTGTGGTGTTGTCTGTCCTTATCATCAACTGGCCCTCTTTGAGAAATGGTTTGAACTTTTGGATTGCCAGTTTTACTGCCAGCATTTCTTTTAGATTGATGTGCAGGTGAAGTTGATCCTGTGTCCACAATCCTTGCACACATTTGTCCAGCATGTGGGACCCCCATCCTAGGTCAGAAGCGCAAGTTGTGATGGTCTGGCTTGGTTGACATCTGCGAAAGGGTAGGCCTGGGTTTGACTGGCATGCCTGAGCCCACCATAGGAACTCCTGTTTTAAGCATGGAATTAGTGGGATTTCTGTTTCTAGACTGTGTCTGTGTTGGGACCATAAATTCTTTAGGTACCACTGTAGTTTCCTCATATGTAGTCTGGCAAATGGGACCAAGATTATGCATGATGCCATGAAGCCCAAGGCCTGCAGAACTTTTCTTGCTGTTAACTTGTTCAGTTTTGTTAGTGCCAAGAAGTAAAGAGGAAGTTCTTTTTGTTTTTCTGTAGTCAGGAATGCCATTTGTTGTACTGTGTCCAATTCCGCCCAAGAATGTCCTTGTTTGGGATGGTATCAGCCTTGACTTTTGTAAATTGACTGTGTATCCCAGTCCTTGTAGCAAGTAAATGACCCTTTGTAAATCTGTTGTCAGCTTGCTTTTGTTGTCCCCTTGTAGCAGGCAGTCGTCCAGGTATGGGTAAATTTGAATTCCTGTAGTCTGCAATGGGCGATTACTGATGCCACGCATTTTGTGAATACTCTGGGCGCAGTAGATAAGCCAAAGGGCAATGCTGAGAATTGATAGTGCTCTGATCCTGCAAGAAATCTGAGGTATCTTCTGCAGATTGGTCGAATGGGGACGTGCAGGTATGCCTCCTTGAGATCTAGAGTTACCAGCCAAGACTCCTTGCCCAGCATGGGAAGAAGTCGCTGTAGGGTCAGCATTTTGAATTTTGGGACAATGATGTATGTATTTAAGGTGGACAGGTCGAGAATTGGTCTCCAACTTTTTCCTTTCTTGGAACTAGGAATAGTCTGGAATAGAACCCCTTTCCTTGTTCTGCTGTTGGCACTCTTTCCACAGCTCTCATGTTTGCTAACTCCATTATCTGGCGTAGAGCCTCTGTTTTTTGATTTGGAGGGAGATTTGGCATTCCTCTTTTGGCTGGTAAAGTGTGGAAGTGAAACCGGTAACCTTGATCTATGGTTTGTAAAATCCACTTGTCTTTTGTTATGTAGTGCCAGTTCTTTGAAAATAAGGTTAACTTTCCGCCTAGAGGAGCTGCTATTTGTTCCCTGGTAGGCGGATTTAGGATTAAGTCACTGTGGTTGTGCTGATGTAGTGGCAGTGGCTGTGTCTGTGCCTCTGTTGTTACCTTGCCACTGTCGTCCTCTGTAGGCACCTCCTCTGGATTGGTTTCTGCCTCTGGAGCGTCTATTCCTGCCCCTTTGAAATTTTGTGGAGTCAGGAAAGGACCAATTTTGGCAGGCCAGTTCCTGCTAAACCTTGGGGTTGAACCTGCAAGAAATCTTTAACAGTTTGAACAGATTTTGCCTTTTCTTCCATTTTCTTCATAACCTGCTGGGCAGGTGTACCAAACAAACTTGTCTTGTCCATAGGAGCATCTAGCAACTTAGCTTTAACATGATCCGGTAAAGCTTGTTCCTTTAGCCATGCATGCCTTCTTATCACTGTGCCTGTCATGGCTGATCTAAATGAAGCCTCCAGTGCATCATAGCCACATTTTAAGGAATGGTTGCTAACCTGTTGTATGTTATTTACCATCTCTAATACATATTTATTATCAAGAGATTCATCAGTGGTTAGTTTTTTAGTTAACTGATCAAGCATAAACTCTTGGTATTGTATCATGTGAAACTGACAGTTTAAAGCTCTAGCTGAGAGAGTAGCTGAAGTGTAGACCTTTTTACCCCATCTGTCTAATGACCTTGCTTCCCTTTCAGAAGGAATAGGGTTTTTAGCTGTGGTCCCGGATACTGCCTTGGGACCCTGGGATATAGTTTCTGGGTCTGCAAGTGGGGCCTTGTAAAGGTGGTGATGAGTATCTGGCACCCTGTAAAATCTGTCTGGTTTGGCAGGGGCTGGGGGTAAAGAATCTAGAGCGGAGCAAACATCATTGAAAGCATCATCCACCACAGAGAGAACAGGAGGTATAGCTAAGGGCCTGTGCTGTGGGAGGTGCAGAAAGGTCCTAAGTCTTTTTCTGGAGTCTGAAAAATCCTGTTGCTGCCATTGGAACTGTTCTCGCATGGCATGCAAGGTTTCCCCAAAGGAGAATTCTTCTGGTGGGGAAGCAGCTGGAATGGATTCTTCAGCATCAGAATCTTCAAAATTGGAGAAGGAGCCTCTGGCTGGTCAGTTATGTCTGATTCATCAGCAGAATCATCAGAAGACACTGGCTCAGGGGCTCTGCCCTAGGTCTCTTCTCTGGGGCTGAGAGGCCCTGTCTGGGTGAGATTGAGATCCTCTAATTAAAGAAATTAAATCTTCTGCCAAAGAAAGCATTTGAGAACTAGAAGAGGGCCTGGATGTGGGGGGTTTAACAGGCACTGTTTTAGTAGTCTTGGCTGCTTTAGCCCTGGCGAAGGCCTTAATGGACATGGCTGCTGGAGGCCTAGCAGCACCACGTGCTGGGGTAGAGACATCCAAGGGGATGGTGTCTGATAAGTCAACCACCGTAGTGGGTAAAATTTCTGAGGTCGATTCAAGAGTTGTAGCAGGGGCCTCAGTTGTAAGAATAGGTTCAGCTGTACTTTGATCAGCTTTCTCGGTTTCGGCCGAAACAGAGACACTCGTGGTTTGCTTTACCGTGGTTTCGGCCGAAACCGCGGACCGCGAGTGTCGGTCTTTATCTTTGCGTTTTTTGGTAGATTGGGTAGTCGGAGGATCAGACGGCATAATGTACGCAAAATCAGAACCGAAAAACTGTTCTGCAAACTCCGACCGACGCCTAAGCGTTCGTCGGTTGAAAGAGGCACAGGCCGAACAGGCTGCTACGTCGTGGGCTGGGCCTAAACAAGGCAGACAGTAAGAGTGGAAATCTTTATGAGGTATTTGTTTCCCACAGGTTAAACAATTGTTAACTTTTTCTGACATCGGCTGAGGCAAGAAAGAGTCCCCAACGGGGTACTTAGCTTTAGAAGTCTTCGAAGTAGTATTCGGTAGAAGTAATCTCTGGATCCGACCGACTGGCACTTGCGAACAGCTTCTGCTTGGCCACGGCAAGAAAGACTGAGGAAAATGGCGCCGGCTGATGCTTTTATACCCGAAGACCAACAGAGATGACGTCGGGTGGAGTGCGACATCAGCCGAAGCCGGACCCGGACTTTGGAATCCGGCCGACTGCAGGGCTGCCTGACGACAGGACAACCCACTTGTTATGACTGCAGATGCATCCATGAAGGACATCTTGCCATTGTCTGCCTCTAAACGATCCTTGGGATTGTCCTCTGCCCCTCGGGCGCCTGTATCTGCCTCTTTGGGGTCTGTGGACCAGTTTTTTGGAAGGTCAATTTCTACTAAAACGTGGGGGTTGTACCTGTAGAAAATCTTTCACAGTTTGCATTGATTTAGCCTTTTCCTCCATTTTCCTTAATGCCTCCTCAGCATTAGCACCAAATAGTACATCCTTTTGAAGAGGGGCGTCTAGTAATTTAGCTTTGACATGATCAGGCAAGGCTTGTTCCTTGAGCCAGGCATGCCTACGTATGACTGATCCTGTGTAACAGCAGCTCTGCATGAGGCCTCTATAGCATCAAAAAGTACAGTTTTGTACCTACCATAAATGTAGATGTCCGATAGATATACAACTGCAGTCATAACATATGGGTTGTCCTGCCTCAGGCAGCCCTCGGTCGGATTCCAAAGTCTGGGTCCGACGTCGGCTGATGTCGCATTTCTCTCAGACGTCAGAGCGGCTGGAGTACATAAGCATCAGCCGACGCCATCTTCTTCAGTGTTTCTTGCCCCAGATGCCAGGTGCCCTCCAAGGAAGGCTGTAATCAAATTGGAAGACAAAAATAGGTTTCCAGACAATAAATAAGCAATAAACAGATACACCATAACAGATATCCCCAGCTAAGGATAACAGGGAGAGGAGTGGACCCAAGGCATAGAGGGGAAGGAGGAAGGGAAAACCCGACTGCAGATGCATATCTATCGGACATCTACATTTATGGTAGGTACAAAACTGTACTATGTCCTTCAAGAATGCAACTGCAGTCATAACATATGGGTTGAATACCATAGCTTAGCTGGGGGAGGTGGTACGCTCCAAGAAAAGCATGGTGTAGCTATCAATCCCTGCAGGACTGCCGAAGCAAAGCCTGCTCTGGATCTGGAATATAAAGGGAGATTGTAGTGTTTGGAAAATGTATGCACGGAGCTCCATGTAGCAGCTTCTAGAATGCCTTTTGTAGGCACCCCTCTTAAAAATGCTGTAGAGGTGGCTGTAGCTCTGGTGGAGTGTAGTCTGACATTGGCTGGCACACTTTCCATGGAAGGAATAACAGAATCTGATGCAATGTCCAATCCATTTTGAAATTGTCTGTTTGGAAATTGCTTTTCCTTGTACTCCAGGGGCGTAAGCTACAAAAAGCTGATCAGACTTCCTACTGGTCTTGGTTCTGTCTAGGTAGTAGCGAAGTTGTCTGTGTATGTCCAAGGTATGTAACAGACTTTCCCCTTTGTTCTGAGGATTGGGAAAGAAAGTAGGCAGATGAATTGCTTGATTTAAAGAAACCCTAGATACCACTTTTGGCAGAAAGGTAGGGTTGGTTCGTAAGGAGACCCTGTCTCTGTGAAAAGTTATGAACGGTGGTATTGCCATTAAGGCCTGTAGTTCCGAAACCCTTCTTGCTGAGGTTATGGCCAGCAGGAAAGCTGTCTACCAGGAAAGAAATTGTAAATCCACAGAAGCTGCTGGCTCGAAGGGAGGTAGAGTCAATTTTTCTAGGACAAAATTGAGGTCCCAAGCTGGTACTGGTGCCTTTCTTGGGGGCTTTATATTCTTGATTCCTCTAAGAAATTGCCTTAAAGGATGTGAAAACACAGGTGGATCAGTGTTGTATCTAGCTGAAGCATGTATTTTTATGGAAGAGTAGGAGAGTCCGTTATGTAAAGTACAGTTTTGTACCTACCATAAATGTAGATGTCCGATAGGAATGCATCTGCAGTCCTTACAAATGGGTTGTCCTGTCGCCAGGCAGCCCTTCGGTCGGCCGGATTCCAAAGTCTGGGTCTGGCTTCGGCTGGTGTCGCACTTCACCCGACGTCATAGCTGCAGTTCTTCGGGTATAAAGGCATCAGCCGACGCCATTTTCCTCAGTGTTTCTTGCCCCAGATGCCAGGTGCCCTCTTGGAAGGCTAAATTTGGATAAATGCCAATGTTTCCAAATAGTAGAGAGCAAACACATAAAATAAGCATGTATGTACATATATACAAACAAATACACCATAATAGATCCCCCCCAAGCTAGCTAAAAGATGGCAAATACCTAGGAGTACCACAGAGGGAAGGGTGGGTAATCCTGACTGCAGATGCATTCCTATCGGACATCTACATTTATGGTAGGTACAAAACTGTACTATGTCCTTCAAGGATGCATCTGCAGTCCTTACAAATGGGTAGAATACCATAGCCAAACTAGGGGAGGAGGAAAGAAGAGAGATTATGGTGTAGTTAGGATCCCTTGCAAAACAGCAGTGGCAAAACCTGCTCGGGATCTAGAGTATAAAGGTAAATTATAATGCTTGGCAAATGTATGCACGGAGGTCCAAGTAGCAGCCTCTATAATGTCCTTGGTAGCCACCCCCCGTAAGAAAGCTGTAGTAGTGGCTGTAGCCCTTGTGGAGTGAGGCCTGATGTTCTCTGGAGTTTTCTTTCCAAGGAAGGAGTAACAAAATCTAATGCAATTTCCTATACACTTGGAGATTGTCTGTTTTGAAATTGCTTTCCCTTCCCTTCCTGTTGCATATGCTACCAGAAGCTGGTCAGTTTTTCTATTACACTTGGTCCTGTCCAGGTAGTAGCGTAATAGTCTATGCACATCCAAGGTATGCAACAGTCTTTCTCCCCTGTTCTGTGGGTTGGGGAAGAATGTAGGTAGGTGGATAGCCTGGTTTAAAGACACTCTGGATACCACCTTAGGCATAAATGTAGGATTTGTTCTCATGGACACTCTGTCTTGATGGAAGATCAGGAAGGGTTGCACTGCCATTAATGCCTGTAGTTCAGAAACCCTTCTTGCTGAGGTGATTGCCAGCAGGAAAGCAGTCTTCCAGGATAAGTATTGTAATTCTGCTGTTGCTGCTGGTTCGAACGGAGGAAGTGTCAATTTTTCTAGCACAAAGTTCAAGTCCCATGCTGGCAATGGTGGTTTCCTAGGAGGTTTTACATTTTTAATTCCTCTCAGAAACTGCCTGAGCAGAGGATGTGAGAAGACAGGGGGATCCAAGCTGTATTCTGCCGAAATAGCTGAAGCGTGTATCTTGATGGAGGAATAGGACAGGCCTGCATGGAAGAGCTCTGCCAAGTACTCCAGGATGTTGGCTATGTTTACCAGTGACACATCTTTTCCCTGTGCAGTACTCCAAATGAGATATCTTTTCCATTTTGCTGCATAATTCTTTATTGTTGAAGGTCTGCGAGCCTCAAAGATAATGTCTTTAACCCTTTGGGATAAATTTGGGTTAGTTGCTCTTATGTAATGTTCCAGGCAGTCAGCTGCAGAGTTTTCAGGTTTGGATGCAGGATGTTGTAGCTGTTCTGTGTTAACAGCAATGGGATCAGGGGTAGTGCCCACATTTGTTCCCGAGACATGCTCCTCAGTAATGGGTACCAGTGTTGTCTTGGCCAGTCTGGAGCTATCAGAATGATCCTTGGACGTTCCTCTTTGATCTTCAATAGCACCTTGTGCATCAAAGGAAGTAGTGGGAATGCATATGCCGTCAGGTTTTTCCAACTGAAAGATAGGGAGTCCACCTTCCAAGCAAGTGGGTGGTACGTCCTTGTGCAAAATTTCTTGAGCTGGTGATTGTGTGGGGGATGCAAATAAGTCTATTTGTGGTAGTCCCCATTTTCTTGTGATGGCTTTGAAGATGTCCGGGTGTAGCATCCATTCGTGGGCATCCGTGGTAGTTCTGCTTAATATGTCTGCTAGAATGTTTTCTTTTCCCGGTACAAAAATTGCCTGTAACTGAATGTTGTAGCTCAGAGCCACATTCCATAGGTCCAGTGCCATCCGGCATAGAGGGTATGAATGCGTGCCTCCCTGTTTGTTGATGTACCACATAACTGTGGTGTTGTCTGTCCTTATCATCAACTGTCCTTCTTGGAGGAATGGTCTGAATGTCTGGATTGCCAATTTTACTGCTAGCATTTCCTTTAGGTTTATGTGCAGGTGCAGCTGATCTTGAGTCCATAGGCCTTGTATGCACTTGTCCAGCATGTGGGCCCCCCAACCGAGGTCTGAGGCGTCCGTTGTGATGGTTTGGTTTGGTTGAATGCTGTAGAAGGGCAAACCTGCGTTTGATTGACAGGCCTGAGCCCACCATAGGAACTCTTGCTTCAGGCATGGTATGAGTGGGATTTTGGTTTCTAGACTGTCTGTGTTGAGACCATAAATTCTTCAGGTACCACTGTAGCTTTCTCATATGCAGTCTGGCATGAGGGACCAGAATTATGCAGGATGCCATGAAGCCCAGGGCTTGCAGTACTTTTTTTGCTGTTAGATGGTTCTGCTTTGTTAATGCCAAGAAGTAGAGAGGAAGTTGTTCTTGTTTTTCCCCAGTTAGGAATACCATCTGCTTTAATGTGTCCAGCTCTGCACCTAAAAAGGTTATTCTTTGGGATGGTATCAGCCTTGACTTTTTTATATTGACTGTATATCCCAGGGCTTGTAGCAAGTAAATGACTCTTTGTAAGTCTTCTGTTAGCTTGTTCTTGTTGTCCGCTTGTATCAGGCAGTCGTCCAGGTAGGGATACATTTGGATTCCCTGAAGTCTGCAATGAGCGATTACTGATGCCAGGCATTTCGTGAACACTCTGGGCGCAGTAGATAAGCCAAAGGGCAATGCTGAGAATTGATAATGCTCTGATCCTGCAAGAAATCTGAGGTATCTTCTGCAATTTGGTCGTATGGGGACGTGCAGGTATGCCTCCTTGAGATCTAGAGTTACCAGCCAAGACTCCTTACCCAGCATGGGAAGGAGCTGCTGTAGGGTCAGCATTTTGAATTTTGGAACAATGAGGAATGTGTTTAAAGCGGACAGATCGAGAATAGACCTCCATTTTTTCTCTTTTCTTGGTACCAGGAAGAGTCTGGAGTAAAATCCCTTTCCTTGTTCCATAGATGGTACCTTTTCCACAGCTCTCATTCCTACTAATTGAGCTATTTGTTTTAGAGCTTCTATCTTTTGATTTGGTGGTAGGTTTGGCATTCCTCTTTTCCCTGGTAGAGTATGTAAATGAAACCTGTAACCTTGGTCTATAGTTTGCAAAATCCACTTGTCCCTTGTGATATAATGCCAGTTCTTTGAAAATAAGGCTAGCTTTCCGCCTAAGGGTGCTGCTAGCTGTTCCCTGGTAGGCGGTGCCAGAGCCAAGTCACTGTGATTGTCCTGTTGCAGTGGTAGTGGCTGTGTCTGAGCCTCGCTGGTTGTTGCCCTGCCACTGGCGTCCCCTGTAGGCACCCCTGGATTGATTTCTGCCTCTTGAACGCCTATTCCTGCCTCTGTGTGCTTTAGAGGAGTCTGGAAAGGACCAATTTTTGGAGGGCCAGTTCCTGCTAAACCTTGGTGGTTGTACCTGTAAGAAATCTTTCACTGTTTGTACAGATTTTGCCTTCTCTTCCATTTTCTTCAGTACCTGCCGAGCTGGAGAACCAAATAAATTGACCTTGTCCATGGGAGCATCTAATAGTTTTGATTTGACATGGTCCGGCAAGGCCTGTTCTTTCAACCATGCATGCCTTCTGATAACTGTGCCAGTCATGGCTGATCTAAAGGAAGCCTCCAGTGCATCATAGCCGCATTTTAAAGAATGGTTACTAACTTGCTGAATGTTATGCACAATTTCCAGAACATATTTCTTATCTAAAGAATCATCAGAGGACAGTTTCTTAGTTAACTGATCAAGTATAAACTCCTGATATTGGATCATATGAAACTGACAGTTTAAGGCCCTAGCTGACATAGTAGCAGAGGTGTATACTTTTTTACCCCATCTCTCTATGGACCTGGATTCCCTTTCAGAGGGGAGGGGATTTTTAACAGAGGTAGATGCTACTGCCTTAGGCCCCTGGGAGATAGTCTCGGGATCTGCAAAAGGAGCCTTGTATAAATGGTGATGTGTGTCCAGGACCCTGTAGAACCTATCGGGCTTAGCAGGGGCTGGAGGTAAAGAGTCAGGAGCAGTACAAGCATCATTAAATGCATCATCTACAACAGAAAGAACTGGAGGTATAGCTAAAGGCCTATGTTGTGGTAAATGCAAGAAGGTCCTAAGCCTTTTCCTGGAGTCTGAAAAGTCTTGGCCCTGCCACTGAAATTGTTCCCTCATGGCATGTAAGGTTTCCCCAAAGGAAAATTCCTCAGGTGGAGAGGCAGAAGGAATCGACTCTTCAGCATCAGAGTCTTCGTAAGGAGAATAAGGAGCCTCTGGAGGGTCTGTATTGTCTGAATCATCAGAAGAATCATCCGTGGACACTGGCTCAGGGGGCTCTGCTCTAGGTCTCTTCGCTGAAGGTGGCTGAGAGGCCCTGTCTGGATGAGGTTGGGATCCCCTTATTAAAGAGATGAGATCCTCTGCCAGAGAAAGCATTTGGGAACTAGAGCTGGGCCTGTGAGAGGGGGGCTTAACAGGCACAGACTTAGTAGTTTTGGCTGCTTTAGCCCTGGCAAAAGCCTTAATGGACATGGCTGCAGGAGGCCTAGCAGCTCCACGTGCAGGGGTTGAAACATCCAAGGGAATAGTGTCCGATAATTCCTGTGTAACCACAACAGCAGGTTGTATTTCTGAAGCAGATTCTACCAGGTTAGAAGAGGCCTCGGTAGAAGGCATGGTTTTGGCTGAAACAAGGACCGCTTGCTTGGTTTCAGCCGAAACCGAGACACTCGAGTGTCGGTCCTTTTCTTTGCGTTTTTTGGCAATTTGTGTAGTCGGAGGATCCGACGGCATAATATACGCAAAATCAGAGCCGAAAAACTGCTCAGCAAACTCCGACCGACGTCTAAGCGTCCGTCGGTTAAAAGAAGCACAGGCTAGACAAGCTGCTACGTCGTGGTCTGGGCCTAAACAAGGTAAGCAGTAAGAGTGGAAATCTTTATGAGGTATTTGTTTCCCACAAGTTAAACAGTTATTCACTTTTTCTGACATCGGCTGAGGCAAGAAAGAGTCCCCAACGGGGTACTTAGCTTTTTAGAAGTCTTCGAAGTAGTATTCGGTAGTAGTAATCTCTGGATCTGACCGACCGGCACTTGCGAACAGCTTCTGCTTCGGGCGCCACGCGGCAAGAAAGACTGAGGAAAATGGTGTCGGCTGATGCCTTTATACCCGAAGAACTGCAGCTATGACGTCGGGTGAAGTGCGACACCAGCCGAAGCCAGACCCAGACTTTGGAATCCGGCCGACCGAAGGGCTGCCTGACGACAGGACAACCCATTTGTAAGGACTGCAGATGCATCCTTGAAGGACATCATATCTGCCAAGTATTCCAGAATGAGTGGGATGCTCAAAAGTGATGCATCATGACCCTTGTTGGTATTCTAAATGCTGAATCTCTTCCATTTGGCTGAATAAGCCTTTCTGGTGGATGGCCTGCGGGCTTCTGTTAGTATCCGCTGAACCTCCTTGGAGAGAGGTAAATTGAGGTTATTTATGGGATTTCCCAAGCTGTTAGCTGTAGCGTCTGGATGTTGGGATGAACTGTCCTGAAGTTGTGTTGAGTCAAAAGTTGGGGCCATTGTGGAAGGGCCCACGTTTTGTTGTGACATATGCTCCGTAGTAGTGGGTACCCGTGTTGTCTTGGCCAGTCTGGAGCTATTAGGATCCCCTTCGGCTGCTCTGCCTTGATCTTTAACAACACTGTGGTCATCAGTGGCAGAGGTGGAAATGCATAAATTATTAGGGAGCTCCAGTTGAATGAGAGGGCATCTATTTTCCATGCTTGTGGATGATATGTCCTTGAGCAGAACTTCTGTAAGTGATGATTGAGGTGGGAGGCAAATAGGTCTATGTCCGGCCTGCCCCATGTCAAGGTGAGTCGTATAAAGATGTCTGGATGTAGCCTCCATTCGTGGGAGTCTAGGAAATTCCTGCTTAGACTGTCCACCAGAACATTGTCTTTGCCTGGAACAAACTGGGATTGTAAATGTATGTTTAGACCCAGTGATTTTTCCCAAAGATTCATGGTCAGTCTGCAAAGGGGGTAAAATTGAGTGCCCCCCTGCTTGTTTATGTACCACATCACAGTGGTGTTGTCTGTCCGTATTAGTAGGTGGCCTTGTTGAAGTTGTTGTCCAAAGGCCTCGATGGCATGCATTACTGCTAGCATTTCTTTTTGGTTGATATGCAGATGTGTTTCCTTTGGAGACCATTGCCCTTGAATACATCTGCCCTCCATGTGCGCCCCCCCCCCATCCAAGGTCTGAGGCGTCTGTGGTCATGGTCTGTGTTATCCGAGGTTTTTTGAACGACATACCTATGTTTGACTGGCTTACTGTGGCCCCACCATAGAAATTTCTTTTGAAGACATGGAATGAGTGGAATAGTTGCTTCTAGGTTGTTGCTGTGTTGAGACCATAAGCTTTTTAAGTATCATTGAAGCTTTCTCATGTGTAGTCTTGCTAGTGGAACCAGGAGAATGCAGGATGCCATGTAACCCAGGGCCTGTAGGAAACTCCTTGCAGTCATCTGGGTGAGCTTTGCTAAACTTTTGAAGTAATGAGTTAACTTTTTTTGTTTGTCTTCTGTCAGGTAAGCCATTTGAGAGGCTGTGTCTAGTTTAGCTCCAAAGAAGGTTATTTGCTGGGATGGCTGAAGTCTTGACTTTTGAAAGTTGACTATGTATCCCAGAGCCTGTAGCAAGTGTATAACATAATTCAAGTTTTTTGTCAAGGTTAGTTTGTTGTCCGCTTGTATGAGGCAATCGCCCAGGTACGGGAAGATTTGAATCCCCTGGAGCCTGCAATGAGCAATTACTGATGCCAGGCATTTCGTGAATACTCTGGGCGCAGTAGAGAAGCCAAATGGCAATGCTGAGAATTGATAATGCTCTGGCCCTGCAAGAAATCTGAGGTATCTTCTGCAGCTGTGTCTGATAGGGACATGCAGGTATGCCTCCTTGAGGTCCAGAGTAATCAGCCAAGACCCCTTGCCCAGCATGGGAAGGAGTTGCTGTAAAGTCAGCATTTTGTACTTTGGTACTATGAGAAAAGTGTTTAAAGCGGACAAGTCCAGTATTGGTCTCCATTGAGTTTATTTTCTTGGAACAAGGAACAGTCTTGAGTAAAACGCCTGACCTTGCTCTTGTTGTGGAACTTTTTCTATTGCTTTGATCTGAGCAAGCAGAGAAATTTGCTTGATAGCCTCTGCCCTCGGATTTTGTGGAAGGTTTGGCATGCCTTGTTTTCTTGGCAAGGTATGAAAATGGAACCTGTAACCGTGGTCTATAATGTCCAAAATCCATTTGTCTTTTGTCAGTTTGTGCCAATTTTTTGAAAACAGAAATAACTTTCCGCCCAAAGGAGCTTCTTTTTGCTCCTTGGCCAGCGGAACTAGAGGAAAGTCATTGAGATTGCCCCTGCAGGGCAGGAGAAACCCCTGTGTCACTTCTTTGGTTTGTTGGTTGCCATTGTCGTCCCCTGTAGGATCCTCTGTATTGCCCTCTTCCTCGTGCACGCCTGTTTTTGCCCCTTTGAAATCTTTCAGGATTAGGAAAGGACCAGTTCTTAGAAGGCCAGTTCCTGCTGAATCTGGGCGGCTGAACCTGGAGGAAATCTTTGACTGTCTGAACTGACTTGGCTTTTTCCTCAATGGACTTTAACACATCTTTAGCATTAGCACCAAAAAGCTTGTTCTTTTCCAAGGGTGCATCAAGAAGTTTTGCCTTAACATGATCTGGTAAAGGTTGTTCTTTTAACCATGCATGTCTACGAATGACCGCCCCTGTCATAGCTGCCCTACATGAAGCCTCCAATGCATCATATCCACACTGTAGAAAGTGATTGCTAACCTGCTGAGAATTATGCACAGCCTCCTGCAAAGACTTCCTATCTAAAGGTTCAGGAGAGGCCAATCTTTTCTGTAAATCATCTAACAGGAAATCCTGATATTGAAACATGTGAAAGAGACAATTGAGAGCTCCAAATAGATAAAGTAGTGGAGGTGTAAACCTTCTTCCCCCCATCTCTCTAAGGACCTTGCTTCCCTGTTGGAAGGCAAAGGGTTTTTGGAGGTGGTAGCTGAAACCCCTTTAGGCCCCTGGGAAATTGTTTCTAAATCAACAGCATGGGCCCTAAAGAAATGAGAATGGGTTTCTGGGACCCTATAGTATCTGTCAGGCTTGACAGGAGCAGGAGGAAGAGTATCAGGGGTAACACTGGAGTCAGAGTATAACTCATCCAAAACATCAAGCACAGGAGGTATAGCTAAGGGTCTGTGCTGGGGCTTTTAAGGAAGGTTCGAAGGCGCTTTCTGGAATCTGAATATTCCTGGCCTTGCCACTTAAAATGCTCCCTCATGGAATGCAGAACTTCCCCAAAAGAAATATCCTCAGGAGGAGAAACCGAGGGAATGGAGTCCTCTGCATCTGAATCCTCATAGGTCTGGAAGGGCTCTTCCTGGCTTTCGGAGTGAACAGAGTCCTCAGAATCTTCATCTGAAGGAAGAGGGTCAGAGGGTTCAACCCTGGGCCTCTTATCAGGAGGAGGCTGGGATCCTCTCTCAGGATGGGCCTGGGAACCTCTGATCAGGGAAATTAAATCTGCGGCAATAGACATGATTTGAGTTTCAGGAGTAGGCTGAGGTAAGGTTTTAGCAGTAAGATGCTTGGACATGCTGGCTGCCTTAGCACGTGTGTAGGCCTTGATAGACATGGACATAGGAGGCCTAGCCGCTCCACGTGCAGGAGTGACCTTATCAACAGCAATGGTCTCGGGCATTTCCTCGGTTTCAGTATCCGGAGGAAAATCAATAACTGGCGGAGTGGCCTCCGGTATCGGAGGTGTCGGTAATGCGGTGTCTTCGGTTTGGAGCGGTGGAATAACCGCCTCAGAGGGAACCGGGGCACTCGCGGTTAGTTTTGGTGTGGTGTCGGTGGAAGACGCGGGCTGAGGATGTCGGCCCCGGTCTTTTTGTTTCTTAGGAGTCTGCGTTGTCGGTTGTTCCGACGGCATTGTATAATCAAATTTTTCGCCGAAAAAGTCTTCAGCGAACTCCGCCCGGCGCCTGAGAGTGCGCTTATTGAAGCGAGCACAGGCGGCACAGGCCGAGACGTCGTGGTCTGGGCCAAGGCAAGGGAGGCAGTAAGAGTGGAAATCCGTATGAGGTATTTGTTTACCACAAGACAAACAATTATTTACTTTTTCAGTAATTTCTGACATCGGCTGAGGCAAGAAAAGGTCCCCAACGGGGTACTTAGCTTTTTTGATGACTTCGGTTTCGAAGAATACAGGAGCTGACTGACCGGCACTTGCGAACTGCTTCTGCTTCTGCTTCGGGCACGCGCGGCAAGAAAGACTGAAGAAGATGGCGTCGGCTGATGCTTATGTACTCCAGCCGCTCTGACGTCGGACAGAAATGCGACATCAGTCGACGTCGGACCCAGACTTTGGAATCCGGCCGACCGAGGGCTGCCTGAGGCAGGACAACCCATATGTTATGACTGCAGTTGCATTCTTGAAGGACATCCACATTGTAAGGTATGCTTACCCACTTGTTCTGCACTATGCATCAAATCCTGCAACTCCTTCAGGTCTGGTTGTTCAGGTTGTGACATTTTACTTTTCAATTGTGATAACAAAAACTGTTGGTATTTTAGCATATGGAACTGACAGTTTAAGGCCCTCATGGTTAAGGTAGCCGAGGTATATACCTTTTTTCCCCACCTTTCTAAGGATCTGGAATCTCTCTCGGAAGGTAATGGGTTTTTAGCAATGGAGGCCTCAACTCCCTTGGGGCCCTGTGAGATGGTTTCTGGATCAGCAGCATGGCTTTTGTATAGAAATTGGTGCGAGTCAGGAACCCTGCAGTACCTGTCAGGCTTAACTGGAGCTGGAAGTAGAGAGTCCGGGTTAAGGCAGGCCTCCGAGTAAACATCATCTAGGATGTCCAAGACAGGAGGTATAGCCAGAGGCCTGTGCTGAGGTAGCAAGAGAAATTCCCTAAGCCTTTTCTTGGAATCTGAATAATCTTGGCCTTCCCCAGTGGAAGTGTTCCCTTAAGGTATGCAAAGTTTCCCCAAATGAGTAATCCTCAGGGGGGGGGGATACAGAAGGGATGGACTCCTCATCAGAATCTTCAAAAGGGGAGTAAGAATGTTCCTGATCATCAGAGTGCTCTGAAATAATGGAGCCCTGATCAGAGGAGGGGGAATCTTCCTCCACTCTGGGCCTTTTGTCCGGTGAGGGCTGAGAACCTCTGATAAGAGTAATTAAATCCTCAGCCATTTTAAGCATCTGTTTCTTAGGCATGGGGTCTGGAGATGGGCCCTATGTAGCTGGTCTCAGAGTGCATGGTTGCTTTAGACTTAGTGAAAGCCTTGATGGAGAAAGAAGAGGAAGGTCTGAAGACGCCTTGAGTGGAGGTGGACCTGTCCACATTCTGAGTTTCAACGCCAAGAGTGGCTTCAGTATCTGTAGTCGGGATGTGGGTCGAGGAGCCTGCGACCTCGGGCACAGGAGACACCGTCAAAGAAGTGTTGTCGGTAGTCAGGGGCTGCGTAGGCGCCTCGCTGAGAACCTGCGCACGTGTAGTCTGCTTTGGCGTGGTGTTGGTAGAGCCCGCGGACCTCGTGTGTCGGTCCTTATCTTTGCGTTTTTTAGACAAAACTGGAGTCGGAGTATCCGACGACATAGTTAAATGCTTTCCCAAAATAATGCTGGACGAATTCCGCCCGACGCTTAATGTTGCGTTTGTTGAATGTAGCACAAAAACGACAGACCGAGACGTCGTAGTCTGGGCCTAAACAAGGTATACAGAGGGAATGGAAATCCTTATGCGGTATTTGCTTCCCACAAGAAATACAATTATTAACTTTGTCTGACATCGGTCTGAGGCAAGAAAAGTTTTCCCAACGGGGTACTTAGCATTCAAGAAGACTTCGGTTTCCAAATTTTCGTAATCTCAGGAGCTGGCCGACAGGCACTTGCGAACTGCTTCTGCTTCAGGTACCACGCAGCAAGAAAGACTGAAGAAAATGGCGTCGGCTGGTTCCTTTATACCCCTGTCCCACTGACGTCAGGGAAGAAGCAACGACAACAGCCGCCGGACCTAGACTTTGGAATTCGGCCGACTGAGGACCCGCCTGAAAGCAGTAGAACCCATCAGTTATGACTGCAGCTGTATGCGCGATGAACATCACCAAGTATCATGCTGTAATGGAGAATCCAATAATTTTACTTTAACATGATCAGGCAGAGTCTGTTCCTTTAACCAAGTATGCCTTCTAATGACAGAACCTGTTACAGCGGCCCTGCAAGAGGCCTCCAGTGAATCATAACCACATTGCAAAGTATGTTTTCCCACTTGTTCAGCTGCATGCAAAAAATCCATTGCTTTGTTCTCAGAACATTCAGAATTTGTCAACATTTTCTGTTTTAACAGAGACATTAAGTATTGCTGATATTTAAGCATATGAAACTGACAATGCAAAGCCCTTACAGCCAAGGTAACAGAAGTGTAAACTTTTATCCCCCATCTGTGCAGTGCCCTAGAAACTCTATCTGAGGGGACAGGGTTTTTTGCAGTAGCAGCCTTGACCCCTTTGGGACCCTGAGAAATAGTTTCAGGGTCAGCAGCAGGATTTTTATATAGAAATTTAGGAGAATCTGGAACTCTGTAGTATCTGTCTGGCTTAACAGGTGCAGGAGGTAAAGAGTCGGGAGACAGGCCAGACTCTGAAAATACATAATCTACAATGTCTAGAAAGTACAGTTTTGTACCTACCATAAATGTAGATGTCCGATAGGAATGCATCTGCAGTCCTTACAAATGGGTTGTCCTGTCGTCAGGCAGCCCTTCGGTCGGCCGGATTCCAAAGTCTGGGTCTGGCCTCGGCTGGTGTCGCACTTCACCCGACGTCATAGCTGCAGTTATTCGGGTATAAAGGCATCAGCCGACGCCATTTTCCTCAGTGTTTCTTGCCCCAGATGCCAGGTGCTCTCTAGGAAGGCTAAATTTGGATACATGCAAATGTTTCCAAATAGTAGAGAGCAAACAAAAAATAAACATGTATGTACATATATACAAACAAATACACCATAATAGATTCCCCCAGCTAGCTACAAGATGGGCAATACCCTAGGAGTACCACAGAGGGGAAGGAGGGAGGGTAATCCTGACTGCAGATGCATTCCTATCGGACATCTACATTTATGGTAGGTACAAAACTGTACTATGTCCTTCAAGGATGCATCTGCAGTCCTTACAAATGGGTAGAATACCATAGCCAAACTGGGGGAGGAGGAGAAAGGTAATTATGGTGTAGTTAAAATCCCTTGCAAAACAGCAGTGGCAAAACCTGCTCGGGATCTAGAGTATAAAGGTAAATTATAATGCTTGGCAAATGTATGCACGGAGCTCCAAGTTGCAGCCTCTAAAATGTCTTTGGTAGCCACTCCTCATAGAAAAGCTGTGGTAGTGGCTGTAGCCCTTGTAGAGTGAGGCCTGATGTTTTCTGGAGTTTTCTTCCCATGGTAGGAGTAACAAAATCTAATGCAATTTCCTATCCACTTAGAGATTGTCTGTTTTTAAATTGCTTTTCCTTCCATTCCTGTTGCATATGCTACCAGTAGCTGGTCAGTTTTTCTACTACCCTTGGTCCTGTCCAGGTAGTAGCGTAATTGCCTATGCACATCCAAGGTATGTAACAGTCTTTCTCCCCTGTTTTGTGGGTTGGGGAAGAATGTAGGTAGGTGGATAGCCTGATTCAAAGATACTCTGGAAACCACCTTAGGCATAAAAGTAGGATTTGTTCTCATGGACACTATCTTGATGGAAGATCAGGAAGGGTTGTACTGCCATTAATGCCTGTAGTTCAGATACCCTTCTTGCTGAAAAGATTGCCAGCAGGAAAGCAGTTTTCCATGATAAGTATTGTAATTCTGCTGTGGCTGCTGGTTCGAAAGGAGGCAGTGTCAATTTTTCTAGCACAAAGTTCAAGTCCCATGCTGGCAATGGTGGCTTCCTAGGTGGTTTTACGTTTTTAATTCCTCTCAGAAACTGCCTGAGCAGAGGATGTGAGAAAAGTGGAGGATCCAAGTCGTATTCTGCTGAAATAGCTGATGCATGAATCTTAATGGAAGAATAGGACAGGCCTTTGTGGAAGAGCTCTGCCAAGTATTCCAGGATGTTGGCTATGTTTACCAGTGACACATTTTCTCCTTTTGCAGTACTCCAAATGGAATATCTTTTCCATTTTGCTGAATAATTTTTTCTTGTTGAGGGTCTGCGAGACTCCAAGATAATGTCTTTAACCCTTTGTGATAAATTTGGGTTTTTTGTTCTTATGTAATGTTCCAGGCAGTCAGCTGCAGTGTTTTCAGGTTTGGATGCAGGGTGTTGGAAGTTGTTCTGTGTTAACAGCAAGGGAACAAGGGGTAGGGGCCATATTTGTTCCCGAGACATGCTCCTCAGTAATGGGTACCAGTGTTGTCTTGGCCAGTCTGAATGATCCTTGGACGGTCCTCTTTGATTTTCAATAGCACCTTGTGCATCAAAGGAAGTGGTGGGAATGCATATGCTGTCAGGTTTTTCCAACTGAAAGATAGGGAGTCCACCTTCCAAGCAAGTGGGTGGTACGTCCTTGTGCAGAATTTCTTTAGTTGGTGATTGCGTGGGGATGCAAATAAGTCTATCTGTGGGAGTCCCCATTTTCTTGTAATGGTTTTGAAGATGTCCGGATGGAGTATCCATTCGTGGGCATCCGTGGTTGTTCTGCTTAGTATGTCTGCTAGAATGTTTTCTTTTCCTGGTACAAAAATTGCTTGTAACTGAATGTTGTAACTCAGGGCCACATTCCAGAGGTCCATTGCCATCCGGCATAGAGGGTACGAATGTGTGCCTCCCTGTTTGTTGATGTACCACATAACTGTGGTGTTGTCCGTCCTTATCAACAGTTGACCTTGTTGAAGAAATGGTCTGAATGTCTGAATTGCCAGTTTTACTGCCAGCATTTCTTTTTGATTTATGTGCAGGAGCAGCTGGTCCGGAGTCCATGAACCTTGTATGCACTTGTCCAGCATGTGGGCCCCCCAACCGAGGTCTGAGGCGTCCGTTGTGATGGTTTGGCTTGGTTGAGTGTTGTGGAAGGGCAATCCTTTGTTTGATTGACAGGCCTGAGCCCACCATAGGAATTCTTGCTTCAGGCATGGAATTATAGGAATTTGGGTTTCCATGCTGTGCCTGTGCTGAGACCATAAATTCCTTAGGTACCACTGTAACTTTCTCATATGCAGTCTGGCATGTGGAACCAATATTATGCAGGATGCCATGAAACCCAAGGCTTGCAGGACTTTTCTTGCTGTTAGATGGTTCTGCTTTGTTAATGCCAAGAAGTAGAGAGGGAGTTGTTCTTGTTTTTCTACTGTTAGGAATGCCATTTGTTTGGATGTGTCCAGCTCTGCACCCAAAAAGGTTATCCTTTGGGATGGTATCAGCCTTGACCTTTTTATATTGACTGTGTATCCCAGGGCTTGTAGTAGGTAAATGACTCTTTTCAAGTCTTCTGCTAACTTGTTTTTGTTGTCCGCTTGTATCAGGCAGTCGTCCAGGTAAGGGTAGATTTGGATTCCCTGAAGCCTGCAATGAGCAATTACTGATGCCAGGCATTTCGTGAACACTCTGGGCGCAGTAGATAAGCCAAAGGGCAATGCTGAGAATTGATAATGCTCTGATCCTGCAAGAAATCTGAGGTATCTTCTGCAATTTGGTCGTATGGGGACGTGCAGGTATGCCTCCTTGAGATCTAGAGTTACCAGCCAAGACTCCTTGCCCAGCATGGGAAGAAGCTGCTGTAGGGTCAGCATTTTGAATTTTGGAACAATGAGGAATGTGTTTAAAGCGGACAGGTCGAGTATAGGTCTCCATTTGCTTTCTTTTCTTGGTACCAGGAAGAGTCTGGAGTAAAATCCTTGTCCTTGCTCTGTAGATGGTACCTTTTCCACAGCTCTCATTCTTAATAATTGAGTTATTTGTTTTAGAGCTTCTGCCTTTTGATTTGGAGGTAGGTTTGGCATTCCTCTCTTCCCTGGTAGAGTATGGAAGTGAAACCTGTAACCTTGGTCTATTGTCTGCAAAATCCACTTGTCTCTTGTGATGTAATGCCAGTTTACTGAAAATAAAGCTAGCTTCCCGCTCAAGGGTGCTTCTAGTTGTTCCCTGGTAGGCGGTGCTAGAGCCAAGTCACTGTGATTGTCCTGTAGTAGTGGTGGTGGCTGTGTCTGTGGCTGCACCTCGCTGGTTGTTACCCTGCCACTGGCGTCCCCTGTAGGCACCCCTGGATTGACTCCTGCCTCTTGAACGCCTATTCCTGACTCTCTGAGCTCTGGAGGAGTCTGGAAAGGACCAATTCTTGGAGGGCCAATTCCTGCTAAACCTTGGAGGTTGGACCTGTAAGAAATCTTTCACCGTTTGTACAGATTTTGCCTTTTCTTCCATCTTCTTCAGCACCTGTTGTGCAGGAGAGCCAAACAAATTGATCTTGTCCATGGGAGCATCTAGTAGTTTTGATTTAACATGGTCTGGTAAGGCCTGCTCTTTTAACCATGCATGCCTTCTGATAACTGTGCCAGTCATGGCTGATCTAAAGGAAGCCTCCAGTGCATCATAGCCACATTTTAAGGAATGGTTACTGACTTGCTGAATGTTATGTACCATTTCCTGAACATATTTTTTGTCTAATGGTTCATCTGAGGACAGTTTTTTAGTTAGCTGATCTAGCATAAATTCTTGATACTGGATCATGTGGAATTGACAGTTCAAGGCCCTAGCTGAAAGAGTAGCAGAAGTGTAAACTTTTTTTACCCCATCTCTCTAAGGACCTGGATTCCCTTTCAGAGGGAGGGTTTTAGCAGAGGTAGCTGTTACAGCCTTAGGACCCTGGGAGATAGTCTCTGGGTCTGCAAAAGGAGCCTTATACAAATGGTAATGCGTGTCCAGGACCCTGTAGTACCTATCGGGCTTAGCAGGGGCCGGAGGTAGTGAATCAGGAGCAGTACAAGCATCATTAAAAGCATCATCTACAACAGAGAGAACTGGAGGTATGGCTAAAGGTCTATGTTGTGGTAAATGCAGAAAGGTTCTAAGCCTTTTTCTAGATTCAGAAAAATCCTGGCCCTGCCACTGAAATTGTTCCCTCATAGCATGCAAGGTTTCCCCAAAGGAAAATTCCTCAGGCTGAGAGGCAGAAGGGATGGACTCTTCAGCATCAGAGTCTTCATAAGGGGAGAAAGGAGCCTCTGGAGGGTTAGTAATATCTGAATCATCAGAGGAATCATCTGTCGAAACTGGCTCAGGGGGCTCTGCTCTAGGCCTCTTCTCTGGAGGTGGGTGAGAGGCCCTGTCAGGGTGAGGTTGGGATCCCCGGATTAAAGAAATGAGATCCTCTGCTAGACTAAGCATTTGAGAACTAGAGCTAGGCCTGTGAGAGGGGGTCTTAGGCACAGATTTAGTAGATTTAACTGCTTTAGCCCTGGCAAAGGCCTTAATGGACATGGATGCAGGTGGCCTAGCAGCTCCACGTGCAGGGGTAGAAATATCCAGGGGGATAGTGCCAGACAATTCCTGAGAAACTGCAAGAGCAGGAGGTATATCAGAAGCCGATTCCGCCAGGTTGGAAGAGGCCTCAGTAGGAGGTAAGTTTTTGGCTGAAGGAAGAACTGCTTGCTCGGTTTCAGCCGAAACCGAGACTCGCGGTTGGCATAACCGCGGTTTCGGCCGAAACCGCAGACCGCAAGTGTCGGTCCTTTTCCTTGCACTTTTTAGATATTTGCGTAGTCGGAGGATCCGACGGCATAATGTAAGCAAAATCAGAGCCGAAAACCTCCTCAGCAAATTCCGACCGACGTCTAAGCGTCCGTCGGTTAAAAGAAGCACAGGCTAGACAAGCTACTACGTTGTGGTCTGGGCCTAAGCAAGGTAAGCAGTAAGAGTGGAAATCTTTATGAGGTATTTGTTTCCCACAAGTTAAACAGTTATTCACTTTTTCTGACATCGGCTGAGGCAAGAAAGAGTCCCCAACGGGGTACTTAGCTTTTTAGAAGTCTTCGTAGAAGTATTCGGTAGTAGTAATCTCTGGTTCTGACCGACCCGCACTTGCGAACACCTTCTGCTTCGCCCGCCACACGGCAAGAAAGACTGAGGAAAATGGCGTCGGCTGATGCCTTTATACCCGAATAACTGCAGCTATGACGTCGGGTGAAGTGCGACACCAGCCGAGGCCAGACCCAGACTTTGGAATCCGGCCGACCGAAGGACTGCCTGACGACAGGACAACCCATTTGTAAGGACTGCAGATGCATCCTTGAAGGACATCAAGTGGAACAGCAAGAGGTCTGTGCTGAGGTAGTAAAAGAAAGTCTGAGCCTTATCTTAGAATCTGAGTATTCTTGGCTCTCCCAATGGAAATGCTTCCTCATGGTATGCAGGGTTTCCCCAAAAGAGTAATCCCTCAGGAGAAGAAGCTGAAGGGATAGATTCTTCAGCATCAGAGTCCTCATAGGGAGGAATAGAGTATCTCTGTTCTGAAGAGGAGTCAGAGAAAATGGAAACCTGATCAGAGGAATCGTATTCAGTGTCTTGCCTAGGCCTCTTATCAGGAGGGGGATGGGAACCCCTGATCAAAGTAATTAGGTCTTCGGCCATTTTGAGCATCTGTTTCTTAGGCATGGAAGTCTGTCCTGGAGAATGCTGTACTTGTTTCCTTGTCTTTAAAACTGTCTTAGTCTTTGTCTTGGATGCTGAAGTTGGCTTGATATAAAGTTGTGTAGGTCTGAAAACACCCTCAGAAGCCGATGCCTGCTCAGCCACTCCGGACCCATCTGAGGGATTAGTTTCTGAAGGCCCAATACTGTGAGTATCCAGAGGCCTAGTTGTCTCCACGTGGGAGTCGGAGGCAGCCTGTGGCTCTGAGGTAGCGGGTGTCAGGGGCTGTGAAAGCCCCTCATTGAGCACCGGCGACTGGCCTAGAAGAGGCTTCATCGTCGGTTTTGGGCCTCGGACGCCTGTCCTTTTCTTTTTCCTTGCGCTTTTTATGAATTCTGGTCATCAGCTGTTCTGACGGTATTATATAGTTACACCTTCGACCAAAGTAATGAAAAGCAAAATCGTACCGATGCTTAATAGTACATTGGTTAAATCTAGCACAAAACCGACAACTAGCAACGTCGTGGTCAGGGCCTAGGCAAGGAATACAGTAAGAATTAAAATCCTTATGAGGTATTTGCTTCCCACAAGAAATACAATTGTTAACTTTTTCTGACATCGGTCTGGAGCAAGAAAAATGTTTCCCCAATGGGGTACTTAGCTTTATTGAAGACTTCGGATCTGAAATTCAATTTTGAAAATCTCAGGAGTCGGCCGACCAGTACTTGCGAACTGCTTTTACTTCGTATGCAAAGTTTCTCCAAAAGAAAAATCCTCAGGAGAAGCAGAAGAAATGGAATCTTCTGCATCAGAGTCCTCATAAGGTGGAACAGATAATTCCTGATCAGAAGTGGAATCTGACTAAATAGAAACCTGATCAGATGATACATAGTCAATGCCTTACACCTAGGCCTCTTAACAGGAGGGGGATGGGAACTCCTGGTCAAGATAATTAAATCCTCAGTCATTTTGATCATTTGTTTTTTTAGGCATAGGGGCCTGTGCATGTGGCCCAAGCGTCGGTTTTTTAGACATAAGTTGATTTTGGCCTAGTTTTTGAAGATGGCGTCTGTTTAATATACAAATCTTTAGGCCTGAAAACACCCTTTAGAAGCCGGTGCCTGCTCAGCGGCTCCGAACCCATCTAAGGTAGAGACATCCAAGTGTTAAAGTGTCTCGCAGCATACTGGACTTCGAATGGGTCTCAGTAGAGTCCTGTGAATCAAGTAGCGAGTATCAGGGGCTGCGAAAGCACCTCACTGAGTACCGGCGACTACTTAGCAGAAGCTTAGTCAGTTTTGGACCTCGACGGTCTGTCTTTTTCTTTGCTTTTTTTTTTTTTTATGTATTCCGGTAGTCTGATTGCTAACAGACAACATTTCTGGATAGTTAAATGTTAAGCCAAAATATTTAGATGCAAAAATGTACCAATGCTTCATGCATTGATTAAATTTAGCACAAAACCGACAGCAAGGCACGTTGTGGTCAGGGCCTAGGTAAGGAATACAGTACAAATGAAAATCTATATGAGGTATCTGCTTCCCACAAGTTGTTGTGTCTTTCGGCTTTTCCCGGTTAGGGGTCGCCACAGCGGAACTTCGGTCCGCTGATTGTCATTAGATTTTTACGTGCAGAGTTGCCAGCTCTGATGCACAATCTTCAACGAAAGTACGCCCATTCACGCATGTCTCCACACAGAAGACGCTCTAGCTGAGAATCGAACAGGGCAACATCTTACTGTGAGACGACAACGCTACCGCAGCACCACCAACGCAGAATTGGTAAGTAGCAAGAAAATGTTTCACCAACGGGGTACTTGGCTTTAGATTGAAGATTTCAGCTCTGAAACTCGAAAATGAAAATTTCAGGAATCGGCCGACCGGCACTTGCGAACTGCTTCGGGCACCGCGCGGCAAGAAAGACCGATGAAAATGGCATCGGCTGCATGTTTTATACCCCTGACGTCATTGAAGAAGGGACAGCAACAGACACAGGACCCAAGACTTTGTTAATCAGGCCGACTGAGGGCAACCTGCCCGCAGATTACCCAAATGTAATGACTGCAACAGTGAAACATTAAGAACATCAGGTAATCCTCCATTATCCTACAGGAGTTGAGCAACCAGTGAAGGAGTGCACTGCAAATAGTTGCCATGTGTACTCAAAGAGATGGATTGACTCCTGATGGACCACTGCACTGCTAGGGTCCACTGAAGTACACCCATGTGGTATCTGGCAAGAAGGACCAAAGTGATGAACGCACACACTGAATCCAGCGAAAAAACATTCTTGCCATTGGTTTCTGGGATGAACAAAAGTACAACTGTGTAAAATCTTAAATGTTATTCTCTTCACTGTTGCATTATTCTTCACCTTAGGGATCTTTTGCCAAGGATATCCCAACGTCCTGCCAGTATACCAAAGCCTTAGGCTCTTATAGGTGCCCTATGTCAAATATATGCTCTCCATTCCAGACATGGGGCATAAAGCTGGCGTAAGGATGCAAGACCTCAGAAATGAAAATGCCCAGGTAGCACAGAATACCCTCAGGCACAAAGAGGAATGTATGTATCCGGAAGGAAAAACAGAGAGAGAGAAAGGGCTCTCAGCCAGGAGGGAAATGCAGGACAAGAGTCAGGACATAGTGGAGAGGAGGAGGAGGTGGAGGTTGGTGGGGGGACAGTGTGTGTGTGTGTGTGTGTGTGTGTGTGTGTGAGAGAGAGAGAGAGAGAGAGAGAGAGAGAGAGACTACTGCAACAGTGAAGAGAAGGACACCTACTGTTACTGTAAGGATTTACACAAGTGTGCTATGTCTTTCTATACCACTATTGCAATATTCTTCACTTTAGGGAGACTACAACAGCTCAAGAGGAAGCCCATGTAAAACAGCCCTGGCAAATCCTGCTTTGAATCTGGAAATAACATCCAACTTGCAATGTTTAGTGAAAGTACGAACAGAGGCCCAAACAGCGACCTCAAAGATAGAACTGGTATCCAGACCTCTGAAAAAGGAATTAGAGGAGGCAACTGCCCTAAGAAAATGTGGATTTACAGAGGAGATATTTGCCATGAAAAGAAAAGGAAATTACCTTAGAAATCCAGGAGAGGTTTACTTAGAAACATCCAAACCCAAAGTCCTGGGATGAAAAAAAACTGTTAAGATTTGCAAATGACTTTTAGTTTTGGGTAAATAATATCCAAGTTTCCTATGCAAATCCAAAGTGTGAAGAGCATTCTCACGGGCAGACTGCGAAGAAGTAAAAAAAAGACGGAAGATGAAGAGTGATTAAGGGACATCTCATTGACCACCTTGGGCATAAAAGGATTAGTAGAGAAACAGTGTCTCCATGAAAAAGTAAAAAGGAGAAATAGCCATGAGAGCCTGAAGTTCAGACACTCTCTTGGCTGACGTAAGAGCCATAACAATGGTCTTCCAAGTGCAATGTTGTAAAAATTTTTTTAAAAAAAGCAGGCTCAAAAAGGAGCCTGGGTCAATTTTTCAAGTACAAAACTGAGGTCCCAAGGAGGAGGAATGGGCTTCCTGGGAGGCCTGTTACAACGGATGCCTTTAAGGAACTGCTTGATCTCAAACCTACAGGCCAGAGGAGGACTCAAGGTCAACACAAGCAGAAATGGTTGAACAGGCGAGCTTTAACTGATGAACATGCCATCCCAGTATAGAGTAGATCACACAAATGACAGAACCAAATAGGCGATCCTGATGGCCAGAAAGGCATCACACAGAAAAACTTTTCCATCTGGACATATGTGACTTTATGGAAGTGGGTTTTCTAGCCTCCTACAAAACTTGAAGTACGTCCTCAGAAAAGGAATACCTAAAAGGGATCAAAAATATCACCTACAGTGTCATTTGAAGAGTAGACAGGAGAGGATGGATAAGAGACCTCTTGTCTTGTGTGAGAAGATCCAACCAATGTTGTAGTGATTGCTCCTGGCCAAGTGAGAAAGGGAAACAAATGCTGTCTGGGTCAAAAGGGAGTCAACAGCAAGGTTTCAGGGGAGCCTGCCTGATTTTATGCGGAACCATGGCAACAGAGGAAAGGGGAAAGCATACAGAAACACCCCCTTAAAAGGAAAAGACAAGGCAGGGTGCCAACTTTCCAAGCCAGGGGATTTGGGATTCTGGGACAGAATAGAGGAAGTCAGTTCAGAGGGGGATTTAAAAAAAAGATCTAACTGAAGAATACCCTGTCAACAGACAATGTCCAGGAACACATCTCTGCGAAGCATCCATTCATGAGCTTGTGTACTGGACCTGCTCAAAGACCCTGCCACTAGGTTGTGCTCCAAGGGAATGTAAACTGCCTGAAAATCACTTGATATCGAATACCTAAATCCCAGACTTGGAAGAGGTAGTCTGAAAAGAAGACAGGAACAGAGACCCCTTGAGGTGGCTTCAAGGCCAAAGAATTAACTAAACCCAGAGTGAAATCCTGCTATTCACACTGGGGGTCCTTCACAACAGGCGAAATATGCCTAGTCTTTCATTCCTTTTTCTGAAGGATCTTCACTTGAAACACCCTTGGATACTAAAGGAGGGCAAACCTGGAATATCTGAAGACGAGAGCCAAGCCAAGGGTCTGGCTCAACTCTTGGAGCCCACTAAGAGCTGGGCCTGTGCAAACTGGAACAGTAGCTCAGTTTAAAAAAAAAAAAAAGAAAACTATTGACGTTCACAGCAAATTAACTAAAAAAGAATACTTGTGTAAGAACTTACCATAACCTTAGATGTCCTTCTCTTCCATGTTGCAGTATTCATAACTATAGGGAGGTTGCTACCTGCAGCACTGGACATTCGGCCAGTATACCAAAGTCTTAGGAGCAGGGGCACGTGTCACGTTGCTTCAGAGCCATAAACTGACGTCCACTGTAAAAGACTGCCGCATACAGTACCCCTGGGGAGCAAGGAAAGGAAGCTTTTCAGACCCACATATGCCACCAGGCCAAAGAAGCCCAATAAATGTATGTGCCTGTTACAATGTCCTGTTTGTATGGAGAGAAGGTAGGGAAAGTCACTGCAGATGGACAAAACTGAGCAAGAGGGGGTGGGGGGGCTGAATACTGCAACAAGGAAGAGAAGGACATCTTCAGGTTATGCAAGTTCTTACACAACTATTCTCATGTTGCAATATTCATAAAGTACAGTTGCGTATACTTACCATAAATGTAGATGTCTGAGTGTATTCACTGTTGCAGTCATCACATCTGGGTTATCTGCCTGCAGGTAGCCCTCAGACGGCCTGAATACCAGAGTCTTGGGATTTCTGTCTCGGATTCTGTCACTTCTTCCATGACGTCAGGTCATCAGGGGTATAAAACCTGAAGCAGACGCCATTACATCAGTTTTTCTTGCCCCAGATGTCAGGTGCCCCCCAAAAAGGAAGCAATTATATGGTGTGGAACACCCCCCCCCCCCGCAAAAAGCAAATGTTGTTGCGTCTTTTGGCTTTTCCCGGTTAGGGGTCACCACAGCAGAACTCCGGTCTGCTAATGACTAGCAGTAGATTTTTACGTGCCAAGTTGCCGGCCCTGACGCACAACCTTCAACAAAGGTATGCCCATTCATGTACGTCTCCACACAGAAGACACTCTAGCTGAGAATCGAACAGGACGTCTTACTGTGAGGCGACAATGCTACCGCAGCACCACCACCGCATACACATAGTATAAGATATGCCACACCAAAACGGACAAGTGAAAGCAAAGACAATCAGGGGGCTGGAGGGAGGATAACCAGGACTGAAACCGTGAATACACTCTAACATCAACATTTATAGCAAGCGTACACAACTGTACTATGTTCTTCGTGTTTCAGTGTTGCAGTCATCACATTTGGGTTGATTCCCAAAGCTAAGGAAGGGTGGAGGTAGACTAAGAAGCATTAGGCCTGGCAATCAGGCCCTGTAAGACTGCTGTGGCAAATCCAGCTAGATTTAGAAAAGTTGTGGTAATGCTTGGTGAAAGTGTACAGAGCTCCAGGTTTCAGCTTCCAGGATGTCCCTGGTAGGGACTCCTCTGAGAAATGTAGTAGAGGTAGATGTACCCCTAGTGGAATGTGTTCTTATTCCCTGTGGGGTAGGTTTACCATGGTGCCTGTAGCAGAAATGGATGCAGTGTGCTATCCATTTAGATAAGGTTTGCTTTGAAACGGCCTTCCCCTCTGCCCCCGCAGCAAAGCTGACTAGCAGCTGGTCAGATTTTCTGTGAGGCTTAGTCCTGTCCAAATAGAATCTAAGCTGCCTGTGCACGTCTAGAGAATGCAGTATCCTTTCCCCTTTGAGGGGGAAGGCTGGCTTCCCCTAATTAAGGTAATAAGGTCTTTAGCCATTCTAATCATTTGTTTTTGAGGCCTGTGGGCCTGAGAATGCACTTTGGTCGGTTTCCTAGGCGTAGTGCGAACTTTAGGCCTGAGAAATTCAGTATTTTTGTCCTGAAACAAAGTCGTTGGTTTAATATGAAAATAGGTAGGCCTGAATACACCCTCAGAAGCCAGTACCTGCACAGCGGCTCCAGACCCACCCAAGGTAGAGACATCCGCAGGTTCCATAGTTTGCATCTCGCGGCATACCGGACTCCGAATGGGTCTCAGTAGAGGCCTGCAACTCTGTAGAAGCGGGTATCAGGGGCTGTGAAAGCGTCAGACTACCGGCGGACTGGAGACTAGCTTAATGGTAGCATCACCGGCAGTTTTGGACCTATGCGGTCTCTGTCTTCATCCTTAAGTTTTTTCGAAAGATCGGTAGTAGGATGGCTTACCGACGCCATTTTGGTGTACGGAGATCAACAGCAGAAGACTTTAGCTACAAAAATTGCCCGATGACTGATAGTTCGGGCATTGAACAAGGCACAAAACCGGCAAAGAGGGACATCGTGGTCTGGGCCTAAACAGGTGACGCAGTAAGAATAAAAATCTCTATGAGGTATTTGCTTTCCACAGGCAAGACAATTATTAATTTTTTCTGGCATCAGTTAGAGCAAGAAAAAAGGATCCCGGTGGGGTACTTATCTTTTAGAAGACTTCAGGTCTGAAACTCGAAAACGAAAATTTCAAGAGTCGGACGACTGGCACTTGCGAACTGCTTCGGGCACCGCACGGCAAGAAAGACTGATGCAATGGCATCGGCTTCATGTTTTATACCCCTAATGATCTGATGTAATGGAAGAAGCAATACCATCCGAAGCAGAAATCCCAAGACTTTGGTATTCAGGCCGGCTGAGGGCTACCTGCAGGTAGATAACCCAAATGTGATGACTGCCAACAGTGAAACACGAAGAACATCTGTAGGGAGAGTAACCAAGCTTTAGGTAGGAGTCTGGGAGGTAGGCTGAGTAACCAAGCTTTAGGTAGGAGTCTAGGAGGTAGGTTGAGGGGCTGGTCTATGAGACCCTGTAAAATTGACCTAGCAAACCCAGTTCTGGCTCTACAGATAAAGTCTAGCTTGTAGTTCTTGGTAAAGGTATTGACCGAGGACCAGGCGGCCGCTTCCAGTATGGAAGCCTAGTCCACCCCCTGAAAAAGGCTGCTGAAGAGGCAGCAGCCCTCGCAGAATGCACTCTCTCACTTTGGAAGTTAAAACCTTTCCATGAAAGGAATAACAGGCAGAGATGGCTTTAGAAATCCATGATGATATATAGTCTGTTTAGAGAGTGCCTTCCCCAAGTACCTTGGGTGAAAGAAGACAAACAGATGGTCAGACCTTCTAATGGATTTGATCTTGTCCAGGTAATACCCAAACTGTCTATGAACACCCAAGGAATGTAGGGTTCCTTTCAGATGGATTTGGAGGTTGAGGGAAAATGACTGGGACGTTAATGGCCTGATGCAAAGGCAGTTCATTAACCACTTTAGGCATGAACAAGGGGTTAATCCTAAGAGAGACCCTGTCCTTGTGGATGAGGAGGTAAGGGGGGGGGGTTAGCCATCAAGGCCTGGATTTCTGAGACCCTCCTGACAGATGTGAGGGCTACCAGCAGTACATAGTTTCAGTGATGCTGAGTGAGCCATTTCAAAAGGAGGAAGTGTGAGTTTTTCAAGGGCAAAATTAAGTGTCCCATGAAAGCGGTATCTGTTTGAGGGGGTCCGATATGGAGGACCCCTCTTAATAGTTTTACCTCTAATCTGGATGCCAGGGGAAGAACCAAAGGGAGACAGGTGGAAATGGCTGACAAGTGAACCTTAACAGAGGAGTAAGTCGGTCCTGAATGTAGAAACTCACGCAAGTAAGAAAGGGCCATAAGTACAGGAATACGAAAGGGGTCTTGTTTTTTCTTTTGATGCCATCTGCAGAATCTTTTCCATTTTGACACAATTTCTCCTGGTACTAGGTTTCCTGGACTCCTGCAGGACATGGAGTACGTCCTCAGAATATAGGTGTCTGAAGGGGATCAGAACTGTATCACCCACAGAGTAAGTGAGGTTCAGCATCTGAAGTTGTATGAGCGACCCCATCTTGTGTGAATAGGTCAAACTCGGTGGGGTTCATAGGTGTGTACTAGGTTATTGACCCTGGAGCCTTTACAAACCTAGCCCATACGATTACCCTGGCATCAGGCCACCCAACCTTAGTTCCTAGTGACTATGTCGAGTAGAGCCACTGGAGTGGGGTAACCTGTGGTAACTGCCCTTGGCTAATAGGTGAAGAAGGGGAAACCAATGCTGTCTTGGCCAAAAGGGAGTCACCAGCAGGATTTTTGATTTGTTCCTCTGAATCTTCAGAAGGACTCTGAATCAGTGTGAAGGGGGGAAGGCATAAAGATAACCCCCCCACCAAAGAAAAAGAGAAAGCGTCCACCCGCTAAGCCTGTGGATGTGGATCTCTTGTGCAAAAGAGAGGCATCGGCCTGTTCTGGGAGGAGGCAAAACTACAGTTTTGTACCTACCATAAATGTAGATGTCCGATAGACATGCAACTGCAGTCATAACATGTGGGTTGTCCTGCCTCAGGCAGCCCTCGGTCGGCCGGATTCCAAAGTCTGGGTCCGACGTCAGCTGATGTCGCATTTCTCTCTGACATCAGAGCGGCTGGAGTACATAAGCATCAGCCGACGCCATTTTCTTCAGTGTTTCTTGCCCCAGATGCCAGGTGCCCTCCAAGGAAGGCTGTAATCAAATTAGAAGACAAAAACAGGATTCCAAACAATAAATGAGCAATAAAACAAATACACCATAACAGATATCCCCAGCTAAGAGAAACAGGGATAGGAGTGGACCCTAGGCATAGAGGGGTATGGAGGGAGGGAAAATCCGACTGCAGTTGCATGTCTATCGGACATCTACATTTATGGTAGGTACAAAACTGTACTATGTCCTTCAAGAATGCAACTGCAATCATAACATGTGGGTAGAATACCATAGCTTAGCTGGGGGAGGAGGAATGCTCTAGGGAAAAGATGGTGTGGCAATCAAACCTTGCAGGACTGCCGAAGCAAAGCCTGCTCTGGATCTGGAGTATAGAGGGAGATTGTAGTGTTTGGAGAATGTATGCACGGAGCTCCATGTAGCAGCTTCTAGAATGTCCTTGGTAGGCACCCCTCTTAAGAATGCTGTAGAGGTGGCTGTAGCTCTAGTGGAAAGTGGTCTGACATTGGCTGGAACAGTCTTTCCATGAAAGGAGTAACAGAATTTGATGCAATGTCCAATCCATTTAGAAATAGTCTGTTTTGAAATTGCTTTTCCTTGGACTGCAGGGGCGTAAGCTACAAAAAGTTGTTCAGACTTCCTACTGGCCTTGGTTCTGTCCAGGTAGTATCGAAGTTGTCTGTGAATGTCCAAGGTATGCAACAGTCTTTCCCCCCTATTCTCAGGATTGGGGAAGAAGGCAGGCAGATGAATGGCTTGATTTAAAGATACCCTAGATAACACCTTTGGCATAAAGGTAGGGTTGGTCCTTAATGAAACCCTGTCTTTGTGAAAAATAATAAAGGGTGGTATTGCCATTAGGGCCTGTAACTCCGAAACTCTTCTTGCTGAGGTAATTGCCAACAGGAAAGCTGTCTTCCATGAGAGAAATTGCAGGTCAAATGGAGGTAGAGTCAGTTTTTCTAGGACAAAACTGAGGTCCCAGGCTGGCACTGGGGCCTTTCTTGGTGGCTTAATGTTCTTGATTCCCCTGAGGAATTGCCTTAGTAAAGGGTGAGAAAAAAACAGGAGGATCAGTGTTGTATCTAGCTGAAATAGCAGATGCATGCATCTTTATGGAAGAATATGAGAGGCCGTTCTTTAACATCTGCCAAATATTCCAAGATGAGTGGGATGTTCAACAATGATGCATCATGTCCCTTGCTGGTATTCCAATTGCTGAATCTTTTCCATTTTGCTAAGTAAACCTTTCTGGTGGATGGTCTTCGAGCCTCTGTTAGTATCCGCTGAACTTCCTTGGAGAGAGATAAGCTGAATTTATTTATGGGATCTCCCAGGCTGTTAGCTGCAGTGTCCGAAGATTTGGATGCAGTGTTTCGAAATTGTGTTAAGTCAAAAGTAGAGGCCACTGGGGAAGGGCCCACCTCCTGGTGTGACATATGCTCCGTAGTAGTGGGTACCAGTGTTGTCTTGGCCAGTCCGGAGCTATTATGATTCCCTTGGGTTTCCCTGCTTTGATCTTTAGTAATACTGAGGTCATCAGTGGCAGAGGTGGGAATGCATAGATTGCTAGGGAGTTCCAGGTGAATGAGAGGGCATCTATTTTCCAAGCTTTTGGATGGTATGTCCTTGTGCAGAATTTTGGTAGCAGATGGTTGAGGTGAGAGGCAAATAGGTCCACTTCTGGCTTGCCCCATGTCGAAGTGAGTTGTCTGAAGGCCTTCGGATGTAACCTCCACTCGTGTGGATCTGTGAAATTCCTGCTTAGGCTGTCCGCCAACACATTGTCTTTTCCTGGAACAAACTGGGATTGTAACTGGATGTTTAGGCTCAGTGATTTCTCCCAAAGCTGCATTGTCAGTCTGCAAAGGGGGTAAGAGTGGGTGCCCCCTTGCTTATGTACCACATCACAGTGGTGTTGTCTGTCCGTATCAGTAAATGGCCTTGCTGGAGTTGGTGTTGAAAGGCCTCGATGGCATGCATTACTGCCAGCATTTCCTTTTGGTTTATATGCAGATGTGTTTCCTTTGGAGACCATTGTCCTTGTATACACCTGCCTTCCATGTGCGCCCCCCCATCCAAGGTCTGAGGCATCTGTAGTCATGGTCTGTGTTATCTGTGGTTTTTTGAATGACATACCTGTGTTTGTGTGGCTCACAGAGGCCCACCATAGGAATTCCTTTTGTAGGCATGGAATGAGTGGTATGATTGTCTCCAAGTTGTTGCTGTGTTGAGACCAAATGCTTTTTAGGTACCATTGAAGCTTTCTCATGTGTAGTCTTGCTAATGGAACCAGGAGAATGCAGGATGCCATGTAACCCAGGGCCTGTAGGAATCTCCTTGCAGTCATCTGGGTGAGTTTTGCTAAACCTTTGAAATAATGAGTTAACTTCTCTTGCTTGTCTTCTGTCAGGTAAGCCATCTGAGAGGCTGTGTCTAGTTTGGCTCCTAAGAAGATTATTTGCTGGGATGGCTGCAGTCTTGACTTTTGGAAGTTGACTGTGTATCCCAGAGCTTGAAGTAATCGTATGACATAATCCAGATTTTCTGTCAACATCAATTTGTCATCCACTTGTATGAGGCAGTCGTCCAGGTACGGGTAAATTTGTATCCCCTGGAGCCTGCAATGAGCAATTACTGAAGCCAGGCATTTTGTAAATACGCTGAGGCGCAGTAGATAAGCCAAATGGCAATGCTGAGAATTGATAATGCTTTGGCCCTGCAAGATATCCGAGGTATCTTCTGCAGCTGTGTCCAATAGGGACATGCAGGTAAGCCTCCTTGAGGTCCAGAGTAATCAGCCACGACCCCTTGCCCAACATGGGAAGGAGCTGCTGTAGAGTCAGCATTTTGAACTTTGGTACTATGAGAAAGGTGTTTAATGCGGACAAGTCCAGTATTGGTCTCCATTGAGATTCTTTTCTTGGAACAAGGAACAGTCTTGAGCAAAACCCCTGGTCCTGTTCTTGTTGTGGAACTCTTTCTATTGCTTTCATCCGAGTCAGCAGAGTGATTTGCTTGATAGCCTCTGCCCTCTGATTTTGTGGTAGGTTTGGCATGCCTTGTTTTCTTGGTAAGGTATGAAAATGAAACCTGTACCCTCGGTCTATAATGTCCAAAATCCATTTGTCCTTTGTCAGTCTGTGCCAGTTTTCTGCAAACAGAGATAACTTCCCGCCCAAGGGAGCTTCTAGTTGTTCCCTGGTAGGCGGTAGTAGAGGAAAATCATTGAGATTGTGGTTGTGGGGCAGGTGATACTCCTGCGTCACTTCTTTGGTTTCCTGGCTGCCATGGTCGTCCCCTGTAAGAGCCTCTGTATTGGCCTCTTCCTCGGCCACGTCTGTTCTTACCCCTTTGAAACTTTTCTGGATTAGGAAAGGACCAGTTTTTTGAAGGCCAATTCCTACTGAATCTGGGGGGTTGAACCTGGAGGAAATCTTTCACTGTCTGAACTGATTTTGCTTTTTCTTCGATGGTCTTTAACACATCCTTAGCATTTGTACCAAAAAGTTTGTTCTTTTCCAAAGGTGCATCCAGAAGTTTTGCTTTTACATGATCTGGTAGAGGTTGATCTTTTAACCAAGCATGTCTACGAATGACTGCCCCTGTCATAGCTGCCCTACATGAAGCTTCCAGTGCATCATATCCACACTGCAGGAAGTGATTGCTTACTTGCTGAGTGTTATGTACAGCTTCCTGCAAAGTCTTCCTGTCTAAAGGATCAGGAGAGGCTAATGTTTTTTGTAAATCTTCTAACAGATAATCCTGATATTGTAACATATGAAAAAGGCAATTTAAAGCTCTCATAGATAAGGTAGTGGATGTGTAAACCTTTTTGCCCCATCTCTCTAATGACCTAGCTTCCCTGTTGGAGGGCAAAGGATTTTTCGAGGTGGAGGCTGAAACTCCTTTAGGCCCCTGTGAAATAGTTTCCAAATCAGCAGTATGGGCCCTGAATAAATGGGAATGAGTTTCTGGGACCCTGTAATACCTGTCTGGCTTGGCTGGAGCAGGAGGAAGAGAATCAGGGGTAGCACTAGAATCAGAATACAGATCATCCAGAACATCAAGTACAGGAGGAATAGCTAAGGGCCTGTGCTGAGGCTTCTTAAGGAAAGTCCTAAGGCGTTTCCTAGAATCAGAATATTCCTGGCCTTGCCACTTGAAATGTTCCCTCATGGTGTGCAGAACTTCCCCAAAAGAAATAAACTCAGGAGGGGAGGCCGAGGGGATGGAATCTTCTGCATCAGAGTCCTCATAGGTCTGAAAGAGCTCTTCCTGGCTATCAGAGTGGACAGAGCCCTCAGAATCTTCATCTGAAGGAGTAGGGTCAGAGGGTTCAACCCGGGGCCTTTTATCAGGAGGGGGCTGGGATCCTCTCTCAGGATGGGCCTGTGAACCTCTAATCATGGAAATTAAATCAGCAGCCATGGACATAATTTGTGTCTCTGGAGTCGGCTGAGGTAAGGATTTAGAAGTAATATGCTTTGTTTTGCTGGCTGCCTTAGCCCTAGTGTAGGCCTTAATAGACATGGCCATAGGGGGCCTGGCAGCTCCACGTGCAGGAGTGACCTTGTCTACTGCAATGGTCTTGGGCATTTCCTCGGTTTCGGTATCCGGAGGAAAATCTATAACTGGCGGAGTAATGTCTGGAATCGGAGTCGTCGGTAATGCGGTGTCTTCGGTTCGGAGTGGTGGAGAGACCGTCTTAGAGGGAACCGGAGCACTCGCGCTAGGTTTTGGCGTGGAGTCGGTAGTAGACGTGGGCCGAGGATGTCAGTCCCGGTCTTTTTTCTTTTTGGGAGTTTGCGATGTCGGGAGATCCGACGGCATGGTGTAAGCAAAATTATCGCCGAAAAAGTCTTCAGCGAACTCCGCCCGGCGCCTGAAAGTGCGCTTGTTGAAGCGAGCACAGGCTACACAGGCCGAGACGTCGTGGTCTGGGCCCAGACAAGGGAGACAGTAAGAGTGGAAATCCTTATGAGGTATTTGTTTACCACAAGAAAGACAATTGTTAACTTTTTCAGTAATTTCTGACATCGGCTGAGGCAAGAAAAGGTCCCCAACTGGGTACTTAGCTTTTTTGATGACTTCGGTATCGTAGAATACAGGAGCTGACCGAATGGCACTTGCAAACTGCTTCTGCTTCGGGCACCGCGCGGCAAGAAAGACTGAAGAAAATGGAGTCTGCTGATGCTTATGTACTCCAGCCGCTCTGACGTCAGAGAGAAATGCGACATCAGCCGACGTCGGACCCAGACTTTGGAATCCGGCCGACCGAGGGCTGCCTGAGGCAGGACAACCCACATGTTATGACTGCAGTTGCATTCTTGAAGGACATCAGATCTGCCTGAAGAATACAACTTGTGAATAAGTTCCAAAAACACCTCCTTGTGAAGCATCCATTCAAGAGAGGGTGCAGAGGTTCTGCTGAGTGTGCCTGCCATCACATTCTCTGCTGAAGGAATGTACACTGCTTGCAGGTGAATGGAGGTCTGCTGCCAGGGACCAAATCTGAACTGCCAATCTGCAGAGCAGGTAGGACTTTGCCGCCCCCTCCCCCCCGGCTTGTTGATATACCAAAGGACAGTCATATTGTCTGTGACGACTTTTAAGGTGCCTGGCAGGAGAATCGGGTGGAAAGTTTGCAAGGCTAGGAGAAGGGGCCTCATCTCTTTGATACTGATGTGGTCCCTTTATCTGAAGGAGGACCACTCTCCCTGAACTTTGTTTTGTTTTGTAGGACAGCTCCTTAACCCAGATCTGAAGCATCTGTGAAGATTTGTTGTGAGGGTGGAGGAATCTCCAAAGATATACCCCGATTGAGGCATATGGCTGCAATCCTCTATTGCAGCTTTTTTTTTCAGGCACAGGAGAGGCAGAGGAGTATCCAAGGGGTGTGAATGTTGGTTCCACCAACTCCTCAGCAACCACTGAATTTTTCTCATATGCAGCCTTGCTAAAGGAAGCATGGGTATCAAAGGATGCCATGTGGCTTTGGACCATCAGGAATTCCCTGGCTTATCAGGTATGGAGAGAGAGAGAGAGAGAGAGAGGGGAGAGTTTGGAGGTAATGTGTGATGGCTTCCACCTTCTGGCAAGGAATGAAGACTGCCATCTGATCTGTTCTTATCCTGCACTTAAAAGAAAACCAGGTCTTGGGTGGGCGCCAGGTGAGATTTTTCCTGGTTCACAGTGAAACCTAGGTTTGCCAAGGTACTGGACACCATGCCTAGGTGGTGACGGAGGGTGTGGCAATTCTGGTGAAGTATCAAAAGGTCATCTAGGTATGGTTATATTTGAATGCCCTGCACTCTGCAGTAGGCAACAACTGGAGCTAGGCACTTTTGTGACTACTCTGGGGGCTGTGGAGAGCCCAAATGGCAATGCAGAAAATTGAAAATGCAAGGAATCCATGGAAAAGCGTATGAACTTCCTGTAGCCGGGGTGAATAGGAATATGAAGGTAAGCATCTTTCAGATCCAGGGATACCATGAATGCTTGGTGAGGGATGAGGGATAGAGGTGATGCAAGGTGAGCATTTTGAAGGTAGGCACCTTGAGGAATAGAGTACAGTCAAATCCAGAATTAGCCTCCAAGGGCCATCTTTTAAGTCAAAAACATCCTGGAGTAAAACCCCTGGTCTGTTCTGGAGGTACTCTGTGGTACCACAGTTTGGAGGTGATGCAAAATTGGGGGGGGGGGATGAAGCTGACTTGTAGACGGCTGGGGTGTCCTCTGAAAGGGAGGAAGTGCCTACCAAGTCATCAAGTATCCTTTTTGGATGATGGAAAGGACCCAAGCCTCTGAGGTTATTTTCCACCATGAGGGTAGGGAAAGGGTAAGGCAGAGGAATAAGGGAGTGGAGTTAGGTAACGGGTGTGAGTCACAGTGGAGGGACTTCTTCCTGGTCAGGCTGCCTCCGAAAGGGAGTTGTAGTGGAGGCGGAAGGTTAAGGAGTGGAGGGTCTCCTAGGTTGCCTCAGTCCCTTAGCCTGTGGTGCATTAAAATGTGATGACTGCTTCCTAACAAAGGTGGTCCTTTGAGGGTAGTTCCTATGATACCTAGGAATAGGAGAGACTAACAAAGGCTTTAAATTTTGCAGCTCCTTGCCCTTTTCCTGTAGGGGTTTAAGAAGCTGTGCAGAGGCTGCACTGAAAAGGGCCTTACTATCAAAAGGTGCATCTAGCAATTTGGTCTGGACATCATGGGAAGGGGGCTGTAACCTCACCCAAGAATATTTCCTCAGGACAGAGCCGGAGGTTGCAGATTTGGAGGATGCCTCTACTGCATCATAACTGGAAGCTATGGAGTGTCTGGTCACCTGAGAGGCAGGAGGTGATAGAGATCAGGGCAGAGAGTTGCGACTTTGCACTGATTCCAGATGTGCCAGACTCTCCTACTGTGGCTTTTGATAGGGTATCTAAAACAAACCTAGCCGTGCAGGTTTGATAGTTTAGGGCTCTGGTGGCTAGAGTGGTAGTAGAATATACCTTCTTCCCTAGTCTATCCATAAATTTGCTGTTCTTGTCAGACGGAAACAGAGTGGTGGAGAGCAGCTGTCTGGTTGATTCATCTGCTGACACTGCAATGACAGCAGGGTCTGCAGGAGGGTTCTTGAATAAAAACTGTGTATCCTGTGGGACTTTATAAAATCTATCTGGACTTCTGGAAGCTGGGGGCTGGGAGTCAGGGGTCTGGGATGCAGGCAGAAAGGCGTCATGAAAGGCTCGAAGCAGAGGAGGGACTGCAGATGGGGAGGGATGGTACATCTGCAATAATTCAAAACATCTTTTTTGTTTCAAAGCCATCTGAGGCCCGCCACTTAATGTTCTCTCATCAGAGAAATGGTGTCCCCAAAGGAGAATTATTCTCCTGGAGATTCGGGACTAAAAGTCCTCCTCCTCAAGGGTAATAAAAGTCCTTGGAGGATTCTATCAGGGAGCAATATGCAAGCGATTCTTCAGAAGAGAGTTCTTCTTCTGAATCCTCTAAGGCCTGCACAAATGTAGGGACTGGCAGAGGTACTGGAGACTGGAGGGCCTGGAAGGCCCTGAAAAGATTTTGGGAAAAGACTTCCCATCCAGGAGCTGGTTCAGCTTCTCTACGTTCTCTATGTTTTAATTGGTTTCCTCTTTAGAGGAGTAGAAGGATGTGTTGAATTCGATGGCAATGCCTGTAAAGATGGAAAGGCTAGAGTAGGCCCCCCCCGATGCCCAGAGCCGTGGTTCCCCCTCGCCATCAGGAGCTGATGGTCGATCAACCTCAGCAGACGTACTCTGGGTACCACAGTTCCCAGTTCTAGCTGTGAAATGTGTGCCCGATGAGATCCTGGGCTAACATCTGCCTCGAGAGTCTCACTGGACTCCTGAGGTGCAGCATGGGCGTCAGGCCCAACTTTCTTGGCACTCCGGAGGTACCTACCCTCACACCCTCCATGCCCAACGCTAGACGCCGAAGCCTCTGGTTTTCTAAATAAAAGTTTTAAGGCAGCCAGATGGCTGCAAAGCTTTTTAGGTACAAAAGAGTTGCACATATTGCAAGACGTATGGTCATGGCCTTCACCTAAATGGAATAAGCACTTATGCATGTCCTTATGTGGATTTGGTCTTCCACAAGCACACCTCCCCTTCCTAGCTGACATGTAATTTGAAAAGCATAAGAAGGTAACATAAAAACCCAAAGGAGTACTTGTCTGTATCGGACGGCTGAAACAAACAAACTGATTCCCGAAGCTGTTGATTGGAGGTCCGTATATCACTGCAGCAGAAAAGTTCTGAAGGGGGTACATGCAGACGTCACTTTTATAGCAGTCGGTTTATGGCCCTGACAAGCAACACAGCACGTATCCCTGCTCTTAAGACTTTAGTATACTAGCCGGATGTCGGGTGCTGCAGGCAGCAACCGCTCTACAGTTATGAATACTGCAACATGAGAATAGGACATTTGTAGTTACACCCAGACAGAGGTTTGCTTTACCAGCCCCTCAATGAAATGAATGAATGCTGACAGTATGTTGGTCACATTTCCTAACAGCTTACACCCAGCCACCCCTTCCCAATGCCCAAGCTAAGGTCTGCTGACAATGAGAAGGTACACCAACCCTGAATGTACAGTTGCTACAAAATATATTACTGGCAAACTTTGCTCTCTGATAGACACTGCCCTCCAACAAACCATATCAACCACAACTGTCCTTTCCTCTCATGCATTTATGCCCCCAAAATTATAGCCCCCTTTCTGTACACTAATTTCTGAGAAAAAAATGAAAAAAGTCTAAGAACTATAGTAACATTTTACTGTTTCAACATGTGACTGTTAAACATGCACATTGCCCACAACAAATCATAACAGTAGTTGCTAGCAGTGATCATACGATGCCCTTGTGCTTTCATGTACAATGCCTCCATACCCCTTACCCAAAAAAGGCAGCCTAGTTCTGTGCACATCTCTGATGCTCGATGGTAATGAATGTGAAACAAAAAAGAAACTACTACAATGACGTAGTAATGTCAACATGTTGATGTAGATGAGCTGGTCCAGAAGGGAAGGAACACAAACTCCTCTTGGGAGGTGGCGGTGGATCACCCACTTTTCTGTCTGAAGAGTTCAAGAATTTCCCAGATGTGACATCAAGAGGATGACCTGGGGACCCCTTCCCCATCAAAGAGATCACTGTCCTCTAAGAGAGACGGGGGGTCCACATGCCTCCTCTTACATGTATGCTTTTGAGGAGCCACTGCAGCCTTTTGGACAGGACTTGGAAGAGATTTGTAAGTCCCCTATAAGCACAGTCTTGAGATCTGACAGGCCCAGCTGCACTGAATGAGAAGAATCAGGACCCAGGGGCGTTTTTGGTGGGGGGGGGGGGGGCAGAGCATGAACAAGTCCTGGGAAACGCATTCTGATTGTAACTCAAACCCAACAAGCAGACTGAGGTAACTGCTACTACTGGATAAGGGGAAGAAACATAGCTTCTGGGTCCAGCAGTGGTCGGATCCAACAGGCCCTCCAACTGAATATGGATCCTGAGGAATTTCATCATCAAATGATCCACATCTGTTTCAGAGAGGTTCCTGGGTGACCAGAGACACCATAGGGAAAAAGCAAGAGGAGGAAGAGGTCTTGACAACTGGTGGCACCTGTAGAAAGGGTGCTCAGAGCAGAGGAAAGACTGGCTCTGGGAGAGGGGGAACTTTCTGATCAGATCAAGACTGGTTGGACAAAAAGTGCTAGAGCTAAAGACTTTTAGGACTTTGGCAGTGGTGCCAAAGAAGCAAGAGCAAAGACTGATCAGGAAAGCGCTTTCTTGGCTCCTTGAGCTTTTATTTAGGTCCCATGACTTTATACCCTTTAGATACATTCGAAAACTTTAGAAGAAGGGAAAGCTCCAGAATCAACAGGTTAAGTCTTTGACAATCCTCCCCCATTTCCAGAGAGAAGTCCATAAGAACAAGTTTGTTCTTTCTCTCAAAAGCAGTTCAGGTATCAAAGGCAGAGCAGATAGTGAACTGCTCATCTACGAAAGTAGACCCGAACTAGTACACACATTTCAAGTGCATAAATTTGGTATCTTGTGGCCAAAGGACACATTTTTTAAAACCCAAATGCTATAAAGATCACAACAAAAACAGCAATCATAAGTTATTAAAATAAAAATATGTATATTAGAGTATATAAAAGATTAAGTTCTTTTGACAGAAAGATGGCAAAAGATGTGAGGAAATAAGTGAGTAACTACCAATATTCTAAATTTACTATAAAAGGGGAGATAAGGGTATAGTTACAGTACAGAGGTTAAAGCACCTAAAGACACGTAGAAGACAGAAGTAACAATGGAAAGTTTCTTACAATGTAACCCACACCCGAAGAAGATCCACATTTTTCTCAAAAGAATGGCAAACAAGATTGGAGGTAATGTTGGGCTTTGCAGGGAGTTGTGTGTAGGTGGAAGAGCTTAAGCTTTGGATCCAAAGCCTCGAGTGGCCAAAGACTAATCAAAAGGCAGATCCAAAGACCTACTTATTAAGGAACAGATGCAAGAGACATCAGATGGGAAGTTAAAGTTCCTGGATGTTGTTTACTGCAGCAAAGGCAATTTTCATCCTTGGAACCTGCAGCAAAGGCAATTTTCATCCTTGGAACCTGCCATCTACAACATAGCAGATTAAAAACAAGGATAAGAAATATTCCCCAATGTGATACTAGTCTGTAATTTTGATTCATGCCACCTCTAAGGACTGGTGACGCAAGCAGCATACTCTACTACTACAGACAACTGAGTATCTAAATACATGAAGACGGCCCAAACAGATGTTTTATACTACCAATATATCCTGTTAGCATGCATGAGGGAGGGAGTCTACTGGGCCAGTAAGATTAAAGGAGACTAGCTCTCTAAGTCGGGCCGTACACAGGACCTTTTGCAGGTAGAAATCCAGATAATCAGTACTAGACCACTCAAAGAACATCTGGAGATCCTGAGGGATGTTATTCTCCATAAATTTGGTACACATGGACGTTGCAAATGACATGCAAGCACACCAAAAGCAGGGGCTTAGGCTACAAGAGAGGGCAGACACGGTTTACCCAAGTACATTACTGTTCAGAGTGCCTCAAAGTAGCTAAGTGGGTTCTCCCATGTTAGAACGATCAAATTCCCTGCAAAGTACATTAAGTCCCCTACATCAGAAACACAATGACATTTGTAATGGCATAAATATCAAGTGCTCACTAAAATCAGCCCAATTAAATGCTAGCTCTTGTATAACTGCACTACTGCCACTCTATGTACATTAAGGAAATGATGCATCAAGCTGCAGTTCAGTTTTGTTTACTACCCCCAACTTTTAACAATGCATCATCCACAGCTGCCATGACAAATTCAGATTAGAAACTGTGGAAAGATCACTCCAAAATAAAAACTGCACCAAGATGGCAATCAAAAGCAATGTAATTGCAGATTTCAAACAGTACTTTATTTAACTTGGATGTATTCGTAAACGGAATACACTTTACAATCAACAAAACAGAGAACTTAAAAATCATATGGCACAACCCTAAATTAATTTTAATGAGGAAAAAAAAAACACACCCAAATCTAGCTTTCTAAAGATAATGGGTGGAGCAAATATTGCATGGCGAGCAATCAGACTTTTGTTCAGACATTGCCAACTTTCCCTAAAATGAATGAGAAGTTAAAAACAATAAATTAGGACTTCATTTTACCACCGTTAAGCATAATATTTAATGTTTTTAAATACAGGGTCACATTTCCCCACAAATAATTTATTGTTAATTAAATTTTAATGGTCAGTTGCTCAACAGTACTGTAGTAGTTTACGGTCAAGTGAATACCTCTGGGTACAGTGTAGTATAAAAAAAATAAAATACTGATAAGCAATTAGTGTACTATTTTCTAGACATCAGAAAATGCATAACCTAAGCGTTGAAACCTGAAGAGGATTTTTTTTTTTACTGCCCAGAACTACACAAAACTAAAAAGAAATTACAATAAAATATTCCATCTAAACTTTCAATTTTAAGAAATCTAAGCATTATTACTTCTATCCAACTAGAATATCACTTCGAAAAACTTAAGCATTTTTTTTTAAATCATGCTTGTCAAAGGAAAGGTCACGGAGCACAATCCTTAAGGCTTCTGTTAAAGGGCTGTGGGAGGAGGCCAGTGGGTCATTCATACACAATACTAATCAAACCCACACTACAAGGGCAACATCCATACAGAAATATTACACAAAGGTACAGTAGTATAGCATTTTAGCCAGTGTACATTGAAATAAATGATTTCTGTCACTTCAAACTTGACTGTGATCATTATGTTTCTGTGGTTACAAGTGTTGCGTGTGTATATAAACACACACCATCTGAAAAACATGAAAGCTCAGGACAAGTTTCACACTTCAACAAACGTTTACACAGAACTTCTGGCAACATAACGTGTTCAGCCGTACATGCCTACTAAACAGGTCATGCATGTGTTTTATGTTCAGTCAGACAAGACAGACACAAGGAGGGAGTACACAGGTGCCAGAAAAAAATTCCAAACCCATTGAGGACACCAAAGTATTATGGACCTGAATACATTATCTGGAAGCTGCTGCTCATAAAAAGCAAACCAAGTGCTTAACTCTCAACTAAAGCTAAATTTTAAGGACGCATCACCAGTCTGAAAATGTGCACATGCACACATCGTGGACCTACAATCTCAAACTGCTAACAGACTGGTAGTGGAAGCAAAGAAAGCAGGATTTAATTTCTACTACAGTACCAACTTGTGCTGACAGGCACCAAACAGTTTCAAGCTACTGTCACACAGCTTCTACCAAAGGTCAGACAGAAAATCCATCTTTCCGCTACCAATACTAATGGCTATTTTAATCTTGCTGCTTCCAACTATTATGCAAACTTAAAAGTGGGTAGGCAAACAAATAAACTAGGCAAACAAACATACAAACAAACATACAAAGCTGAACAGAGTAGAGAGGTCCACAGCCAGTGTCATCAACTGTTTCTTCCAAATGCAATTCTTCTTAGGTTAGTGCAATAAAGGTGACTTAAGCCCATGGATGTTCTGCCAGAAATGGAAGGAGGCTGCAAGATCAGGCTATCATCATCATAGCAGTGACTAAGAAAAAAAAAAAAAAAAAAAAAAAAAAAAAAAAAAAATCCTTTCTACTTACTCAAGCTAACAAAATCTGTGCATTATACATTATCTGTAGCAAAAATTCACATTAAAAACTGTTAGATACTGAGTAAACTACGAACAAAAGTTTGTGTGCGCACGCATGCCTTTTAAGTTCACATTTAGTGTAAATCAAGCCAAATGCTTCCAACAGGTTTAGTGATGCAAAGCCTCAAAACAAAGTGTCCTGTGCTGTAACAGTCACTCATAATGATCACCTGCAAGTTTGCTAACATTTGTTTTCATTAATCAAAATTAAGACTATTCTTATTTCTGTGTACTTAAGTGACTGCAGCTTTATCTATACCCTGGGTGCTGAATATTTATATTTCGACTATCAGTGGGCTCTGGAGCCCGGGCCATAGTGGATCTGTGGACCTTCCCCAACATGGCCATACTTTGATCTCTAAAGCAAGCCTGTTGGAAATCCCCACTTAGGTACTCCATGCTCTGCATCATGTTGTTCTGGCCTGGTACGCCAGTGGCAACTCTGTAATGAGTCCCTGCTGAACAATCCAATGCAGCTGCAACTGGCTGTCCTCCATGAAACTGCACGGCAAGCTCCTGTGATCCAGAGCTGTCACTGTTTGGTGTAGGCAGAATGTTATTCCACATAGGTTGAAAATAATGTCCATTTGTGTATGACAAAGTGTTTTGTATACCATTGACAGGTGGTGAAGGTGTTGGTTTGTCAACAGCAGGCTTCAAGGTGAAAGGCTGAGTTATACACAGTTCTTGAGGGTAGCTGGAAGCTTTGTTTGGAAATCCAGGTGCAGGAACCTCCCTTGGCAATGGATGCTTTGCAGGATGTGCAGCTGGGCCAGCGCTATCCCCAGAGACTTGCTGCAGATGAGCCAGTTGCAACTGGTTCCAGGAGAGTGATTTCATGTCATTCTGATAGCCAGCTGGCATCCTGCTTATATTTACCATGGGGACATTTCCAGCAGTAGCAACAGGGATAGCAGCAGCAGTGGCAGCAGCAGGATCTGTTGTATTTACAATACATGAAGGCATAGGTGCAGGGACATTGTGTGCAGACACCCTCGTGCTTGCATTGATAAGCAGGTTGCGACTGATAGGGCTGGGGTTTGCAATCTGTCCCTCACAGACTGAGGTAGTACCAATTCCAGCCCTCGCCTGGCAGAACTGATTAATCTGGTGAACAATGCTGTTCAAGTCTGGAGGCCGGTTCTGTTGCAAGGTGGCAGCCATAGACAGTGGAATGGTTGAGGTAGACACAGTCACATTTGGAGGTGCATCAGAATCTGGCATCTTTCGGCTTGCATGCAGACCTGACTGTAGCAATGGATTCTGTTGGTGGGGCATGTTCTGAGGGTGTTGTAGAGTCTGTGGTAGGGTCTGAGGGTGTGGTAACGTCTGTTGCTGAGACAGATTCTGACGCTGCTGCAAAATCTGTGCATGTTGTAAAGTCTGTGGGTGTGACAAAACCTGGGGGTGATTTAAAGTGCTCTGTGCAACATACGGTGTAGATGGTGGATTCATAATTGCTTCTGGCAGCAATCGTGCTCGACTCCCGTCAAAGTCTTTCACAATTCCTTTCACTGGAACTTTAACTATTGCTAGCAAACCTGACTTGGTGCTGGCCTGAGCAGGATAAGGATTATACCTCTGGGAAGATGTATCAAGTCCGTTGACAGTCCGACGAACGTGTTTCTTCTGAGGAACTTTCACACTATTTGGGAAAATTTTTATAGTGAGTGGACTATTGGCAACCTTCTTAGCATAAGCATCCAATTCTGCAGGTGTTGGATATGTTGCAGATCTCATCTTCTGTGTAGTGTCCCCTGAAGAGAAAACAAGAAAGATGATAAACTGTACCTACTCAAATCCAAAGCAATTACAGCACAATAGTGAAAAGTGCATCAAATGCTCCTCTACAGCTGAAAGCACATCGAATGCTCCTCTACAGCTATACTTTTTAGGATGGCAAGTCAGAAAATCAGTTTAAGCAATACAAATAAGACTCATCATCTGGCTGTATCTGCTGGCATAAAAGACAATGGTAAACCCCGTTGCTGATAATTTGTCAAATCTACAATCGCTAGAATAACAATTTTCAGACAATGAAATTAAAGTACTATAAAGCATGACAATCTGCACTGACTGAATCAGTCAGATGAACAGCTTACTTCATTATTCAACAATTACACTGGTTACTGCACACATACATGTACTGATACAATGTGGTAATCATTTTCTTGCCAAACACCAGACAATTAGAAATGAGCATCTGCAGTGCAGATTCAGAATGTACTTTCACATCTGTACCACTTGCACTACTATGAATCAGCACTACACATTTCAAAATGCAGTGGAATACTTAGCGTCTTGGCAGGGTACTGTCTGTAAATTGCTTACACTCCCTACAGGTTATAAAGAACGTTTCTGAATGCTGATTCATTGTTGGAGATGCAAAATAATTTTAGGTACAGTGGTACACAGATTTTGGTGATGTGCAACCTTCAGGTGTCAAGACAAATTATTAGCTAGAACCTTGCAAATGGGAAAATTTTAAAACGCTTATGATTTCATGATACCAAAAAGACTCGTACTAAACATGAGACAACAAAATTTACTAGTAGCAGGAAAAAAGGTGATTCTATTAAGGGGATGAGTTGGATACTTGGCAAAGCAGCTTTACAAAAAAACTTACTGGAAGAATTACATAGTTAAGTGGTTACCATGGAACTAGTATTAGTGAGCTGACAGTTACATTATGTAAAGTATTGGGCCAACATCAAGATTACTGCCTGGAACGGAATCAATAGATTAATTTAATTTGAATTAGATCTACCATGACTATCCTCCAATTACTTCAGAAGTTGCTTAGTTTTAGTATCATGGAAAGGTTGCATGTAAAATATCATTCCAGATACAAATTTTGTTAAAGACTTTCTAGGATACTGCATATTTTCTAGTTAGCTGTTAATCTTAACAGGTGCTCATGTGTGCACCAAAATCATTCAACAATGGCATACTTCTTAATGGTGATGTTGCTGTATTTTGAATTAACATTTCACTAATAAAATAGATGTACATGTAACATTTTTCCATTTCCAACTGTGTACAAAAAAAGTATACACAGTGGAAAATTAGACTGTGAAAACATCTGACCTCTTGGCACTGTGGTGCATTGATGCGCCTATACCGTAAGAAATGTACAGTTGTGCAAGTAAATTCACCATAAAACTATGCTGTAGTAGCCAAGCTATATGGGACACATTTTGTCAATGATGACTGGCACCCTCCAAAACTTTAGGCAGTGTTTCATGTGCTCTAATCACAGTACAGCTCGAGAAGAGTAAGAGTAAGAGTCAGTGGTTAGGACACCAAATCTTAGAGCTTTCTTGCCTCAGAAAAAAAAGTGAAAAATCTTACCCATAACTATAGATGTCCTTCTCTTCCATGTTGCAGTAATATACACGCGGATTTACCCTTCTTCCTTCGCGTACGTCCAGCCAGTATTCCAAAGTTTTTCAGTCCCTCAGTGGTGTGTGGGATCTCTGACGTGGCTCAGTATGTGGGCCATAAAAGTGACATCTGCATGCACCAGCCCTCAGAACTGAAGGCCCCAGTCTGAGCCAGTCCAAGGAGGGCAGAGCCATCCATAATGGCAAATGTAACCTAACAGGAGGGTGGGAAGGAATACTGCAACATTGAAGAGAAGGACACCTATGGTTACGGTTAAGATTTTACATAACTTTTCTATGTCCTTCTATTCTAGTGTTGCAGTATTCTACATGTGGGTGAGTGCCAAAGCTCATTGTGGATGGGAAGGAGGTCTGGAAGCAGTTTCCAGGAATCTGTAAGGATAGCCCTGGCAAACCCTGCCCTGGCTCTAGAAATATGGTCCAGTTTGCAATGCTTGGTGAAGGTGTGAACTGAAGACCAAGTAGCTGCTTCGAGGGTAGTAGAGGTATCTAGTGCCCTAAAGAAGGCTCCTGAAGAGGCCCATAGCTCTGGTGCAGTGTGCTTTTACACTACCTTACAGGAATTTTCCGAGGTGTTGGTAGCAGAAGGTGATGACCTTGGAGATCAGGCCGAGATGGTCTGTTTGGTCACTACCTTCCCCAGAGCTCTAGGGTGGAAGGAGACAGTCAGATTGTCTGATGGACATGGATTTGTGTAGACAAAACCTGAGATGTCTGTGAAAGTACAGTTTTGTACCTACCATAAATGTAGATGTCCGAGAGGAATGCATCTGCAGTCTTTACAAATGGGTTGTCCTGTCGTCAGGCAGCCCTTCGGTCGGCCGGATTCCAAAGTCTGGGTCTGGCTTCGGCTGGTGTCGCACTTCACCCGACGTCATTGCGGCAGTCATTCGGGTATAAAGGCATCAGCCGACGCCATTTTCCTCAGTGTTTCTTGCCCCAGATGCCAGGTGCCCTCTTGGATGGCTAAATTTGGATAAATGCCAAAGTTTCCAAATAGTAGAGAGCAAACACACAAAATAAGCATGTATGTACATATATACAAACAAATACACCATAATAGATCCCCCCCAAGCTAGCTGAAGATTGGTAAGTACCCTAGGAATACCTCAGAGGGGAAGGAGGGTGGGTAATCCTGACTGCAGATGCATTCCTCTCGGACATCTACATTTATGGTAGGTACAAAACTGTACTATGTCCTTCAAGGATGCATCTGCAGTCTTTACAAATGGGTAGAATACCATAGCTAAACTAAGGGAGGAGGAAATGAGAGTAGATTATGGTGTAGTCAGGATCCCTTGCAAAACAGCAGTGGCAAAACCAGCACGGGATCTAGAGTATAGAGGTAAGTTATAATGCTTGGCAAATGTATGCACGGAGGTCCAAGTAGCAGCCTCTATAATGTCCTTGGTAGCCACTCCTCGTAAGAAAGCTGTGGTAGTGGCTGTAGCCCTTGTGGAGTGAGGCCTGATGTTCTCTGGAGTTTTCTTTCCATGGTAGGAGTAACAAAATCTAATGCAATTTCCTATCCATTTGGAGATTGTCTGTTTAGAAATTGGTTTTCCTTCCTTTCCTGTTGCATATGCTACCAGAAGCTGGTCAGTTTTTCTATTGTTTTTGTCCTGTCCAGGTAGTAGCGTAATTGTCTGTGTACATCCAAGGTATGTAAGAGCTTTTCTCCCTGTTCTGTGGATTGGGGAAGAATGTAGGAAGGTGGATAGCCTGATTTAAAGAGACTCTGGATACCACCTTAGGCATAAATGTAGGATTTGTTCTCATGGACACTATCTTGATGGAAGATCAGGAAGGGTTGTACTGCCATTAATGCCTGTAGTTCAGAGACCCTTCTTGTTGAAGTTATTGCCAGCAGGAAAGCAGTCTTCCAGGATAAGTATTGCAATTCTGCTGTAGCTGCTGGTTCGAAAGGAGGTAGAGTCAGTTTTTCTAGCACAAAGTTCAAGTCCCATGCTGGCAATGGAGGTTTCCTGGGAGGTTTTACATTTTCAATTCCTCTCAGAAACTGTCTGAGCAGAGGATGCGAGAAGACAGGAGGATCCAAGCTGTATTCTGCTGAAATAGCTGATGCATGTATCTTGATGGAGGAATAGGACAGGCCTGTATGGAAGAGCTCCGCCAAGTACTCCAGGATGTTGGCTATGTTTACCAGTGTCACATCTTGCCCCTTTGCAGTACTCCAGATGAGATATCTTTTCCATTTTGCTGCATAATTCTTTCTTGTTGAAGGTCTACGAGCCTCCAGGATTATGTCTTTAACCCTTTGGGATAAATTTGGGTTAATTGCTGTTATGTAATGTTCCAGGCAGTTAACTGCAGAGTTTTTAGGTTTGGATGCAGGATGTTGTAGTTGTTCTGTGTCAGCAGTAATGGAATCAGGGGCAGTGTCCATATTTGTTCCCGGGACATGCTCCTCAGCAGTGGGTACCAATGTTGTCTTGGCCAGTCTGGGGCTATCAGAATGATCCTCGGACGTTCCTCTTTGATCTTGAGAAGCACCTTGTGCATCAAAGGAAGTGGTGGGAATGCGTATGCTGTCAGGTTTTTCCAACTGAAGGATATGGAGTCCACCTTCCAAGCAAGTGGGTGGTAAGTCCTCGTGCAGAATTTCTTCAACTGGTGATTTAATGGGGATGCAAACAAGTCTATTTGTGGTAATCCCCATTCTCTTGTGATGGTTTTGAAGATGTCCGGATGCAGCATCCATTCGTGGGCATCTGTTGTAGTTCTGCTCAATATGTCTGCTAGAATGTTTTCCTTCCCTGGTACATAAATTGCCTGTAACTGAATGTTGTAGCTCAGAGCCACATCCCATAGGTCCAGTGCCAGCCGGCATAGAGGGTATGAGTGTGTGCCTCCCTGTTTGTTGATGTACCACATAACTGTGGTGTTGTCTGTCCTTATCAACTGGCCTTCTTGGAGAAAAGGTCTGAATGCCTGGATTGCCAATTTTACTGTCATCATTTCTTTTAGATTTATGTGCAGGTGCAGCTGGTCTTGAGTCCATAGGCCTTGAATGCACTTGCCCATCATGTGTGCCCCCCAACCGAGGTCTGAGGCATCTGTCGTGATGGTTTGTCTTGGTTGACTTTTGCAGAAGGGTAGTCCTGTGTTTGATTGACAGGCCTGAGCCCACCATAAGAACTCTTGCTTCAGGCATGGGATCATTGGAATTTTGGTTTCTAGGCTGTGCTTGTGCTGAGACCACAAATTCTTTAGGTACCACTGTAGCTTTCTCATATGCAGCCTGGCATGAGGGACCAGTAGTATGCAGGATGCCATGAAGCCTAGAGCTTGTAGCACTTTTCTTGCAGTTAGATGGCTCTGCTTTGTTAATGCCAAGAAGTAGAGGGGAAGTTGCTCTTTCTTTTCTGCAGTTAGAAATGCCATTTGTTTTGATGTGTCCAGTTCTGCACCCAGAAAGGTTATTCTTTGGGATGGAATCAGCCTTGACTTTTTTGTATTGACTGTATATCCCAGGGCTTGCAGCAGGTAGATGACTCTTTGTAAGTCTTCTGATAGTCTGTTTTTGTTGTCCGCTTGTATCAGGCAGTCGTCCAGGTAGGGATAGATTTGAATTCCCTGAAGTCTGCAATGAGCGATTACTGATGCCAGGCATTTCGTGAACACTCTGGGCGCAGTAGATAAGCCAAAGGGCAATGCTGAGAATTGATAGTGCTCTGATCCTGCAAGAAATCTGAGGTATCTTCTGCAAATTGGTCTTATGGGGACGTGCAGGTATGCCTCCTTGAGATCTACAGTTACCAGCAAAGACTCCTTGCCCAGCATGGGAAGAAGCTGCTGTAGGGTCAGCATTTTGAATTTTGGAAGAATGAGGAATGTGTTTAAAGCGGACAGGTCTAGAATAGGCCTCCATTTGTTTTCTTTTCTTGGTACCAGGAAGAGCCTGGAGTAAAATCCCTTCCCTTGCTCCATAGATGGTACCTTTTCCACAGCTCTCATTCTTAATAATTGAGATATTTGTTTTAGAGATTCTGCCCTTTGAGAAGGTGGTAGGTTTGGCATTCCTGTCTTTCCTGGTAGTGTATGGAAATGGAACCTGTAACCTTTGTCTATAGTTTGCAAAATCCATTTTTCTCTTGTAATGCAGTGCCAGTTTCTTGAAAATAATGTTAGCTTTCCGCCTAAGGGTGCTTCTAGTTGTTCCCTGGTAGGCGGTGCCACCGCCAAGTCACTGTGATTGAGTTGTTGTAGTGGTGGTAGCTGTATCCGTGCCTCGTTGGCTGTTACCCTGCCACTGGCGACCCCTGTAGGCACCCCTGGATTGGTTCCTGCCTCTAGAGCGCCTATTCCTGCCTCTTTGTGCCTTAGAGGAGTCCGGAAAGGACCAATTCTTGGAGGGCCAGTTCCTGCTAAACCTTGGAGGTTGAACTTGTAAGAAATCTTTCACTGTTTGCACAGATTTTGCTTTCTCTTCCATCTTTTTTAGTACCTGTTGTGCGGGGGCACCAAATAAACTGACCTTGTCCATAGGTGCATCCAAAAGCTTAGATTTGACATGGTCTGGTAATGCCTGCTCTTTCAACCATGCATGCCTTCTGATAACTGTGCCAGTCATGGCTGATCTAAAGGAAGCCTCCAGTGCATCATAGCCACATTTTAAAGAATGGTTACTAACCTGCTGTATGTTATGTAACATTTCTTGAACATACTTTTCATCTAAAGATTCTTCAGAGGACAGCTTTTTAGTCAACTGGTCAAGCATAAACTCTTGATATTGAATCATATGAAAGTGGCAGTTCAAAGCTCTAGCTGACAAAGTAGCAGAGGTGTAAACTTTCTTACCCCATCTCTCTAAGGACCTGGATTCCCTTTCAGAGGGGAGGGGGTTTTTAGAAGAAGTAGCTGCTACGGCTTTAGGGCCCTGGGAGATAGTCTCTGGATCTGCAAAAGGAGCCTTATATAAGTGGTGATGAGTGTCTGGGACCCTGTAGTACCTATCGGGATTAGCAGGAGCCGGAGGTAAAGTATCAGGAGCAGTGCAAGCATCATTAAATGCATCATCAACAACAGGTAGAACTGGAGGTATAGCTAAAGGCCTATGCTGTGGCAAATGTAGAAAGGTCCTAAGCCTTTTTCTAGAGTCTGAGAAATCTTGGCCCTGCCACTGAAATTGTTCCCTCATAGCATGCAAGGTTTCCCCAAAGGAAAATTCCTCAGGAGGAGAGGCTGAAGGGATGGACTCCTCAGCATCAGAGTCTTCGTAAGGAGAATAAGAAGCCACAGGAGGGTCTGTATGTTCTGAGTCATCAGAGGAATTATCTGTAGCTACTAGCTCAGGGGGCTCTGCTCTAGGCCTCTTTTCTGGAGGAGGGAGAGAGGCCCTGTCTGGATGAGGCTGGGCTCCACGAATTAAAGAGATGAGATCCTCTGCCAAAGAAAGCATATGGGAGCTGGTGCTGGGCCTGTGAGAGGGGGGCTTGGCAGGCACAGGTTTTGATGCTTTGGCTGCTTTAGCCCTGGCAAAGGCCTTAATAGACATAGCTGGGGGAGGCCTAGCAGCTCCACGTGCAGGGGTAGAAATATCTAGAGGAATGGTGTCTGATAAATCCTGTGAAATCGCAACAGAAGGTTGGATTTCAGAAGCCGTCTCTACCAGGTTAGAAGAGGCCTCGGTAGAAGGCAAGTTATCGGCTGAAGAAAGAACCGCTTGCTCGGTTTCGGCCGAAACCGAGACACTCGTGGTTTGCTTAACCGCGGCTTCGGCCGAAACCGCGGACCGCGAGTGTCGGTCCTTTTCTTTGCGTTTTTTGGTTATTTGCGTAGTCGGAGGATCCGACTGCATAATGTAGGCAAAATCGGAGCCGAAAATCTGCTCAGCAAAGTCCGAGCGACGTCTAAGCGTCCGTCGGTTAAAAGAAGCACAGGCTAGACAAGCTGCTACGTCGTGGTCTGGGCCTAAACAATGAATGCAATAGGAGTGGAAATCTTTATGAGGTATTTGTTTCCCACAAGATAAACAGTTATTAACTTTCTCTGACATCGGCTGAGGCAAGAAAGAGTCCCCAACGGGGTACTTAGCTTTATAGAAGTCTTCGTAGTATTCGGTAGAAGTAATCTCTGGATCTGACCGACCGGCACTTGCGAACAGCTTCTGCTTCGGGCGCCATGCGGCAAGACAGACTGAGGAAAATGGCGTCGGCTGATGCCTTTATACCCGAATGACTGCCGCAATGACGTCGGGTGAAGTGCGACACCAGCCGAAGCCAGACCCAGACTTTGGAATCCGGCCGACCGAAGGGCTGCCTGACGACAGGACAACCCATTTGTAAAGACTGCAGATGCATCCTTGAAGGACATCATCTAGGGAATGAAGTATTCTCTCACTGTACCCCTGAGGACTGGGGAAGAATTTAGGTAGGAGTATGGCCTGGTTCAAGGATAGGTCATTCACCACCTTCGGCACAAAAGAAGGGTTAAGTACTAGGAGTAACCCTGTCATTGTGGAAAACTAGAAGGGTGGGGTAGCCATAAGAGCTCGTAGCTCTGAGATCCTATTGGTTGAGGTCACGGCCACTAACAAAACCGTTTTCCATGTGCAAAGTTTAAGGGAGCCAACGTGAGTTTTTCCAGAACATAATTAAGATCCCAAGGTGTAAGGGATTGTTTCCTGGGGGGGTCCTTAGGTGGAGTACCCTTCTGGGGAAGAGTTTGGCAGGAAGACTGGATGCTAGGGATGGATCTAGAGGAAGGCATGCCATGCAGAGATTGCAGACAAGTGGGCTTTAACTGAAGAGTAGGCCAAGACTTGTCTGCAGTGGTTTACACAGGTAAGATGGGACTAGAGCGGTCACACTTGCCAGCGGGTCCAACTGTCTTTTGTGACACCATATGGAAAACCTTTTCCACCTTGAAAGTTAAGATTTTGTGTTAGTTTCCTGGCCTCCTGCAGGACATCGAGCACGTCCTCATAAAGGTGTGTGAAGGGGATCAGAATCCTATCAACCACAGGGTGAGGTGCAGTGACTGCCACTGTGGGTGTATCTGTGATCCCTTATGCTGTGTGAGAAGGTCCAAAAAGAGGGGGGTAACTTGTGGTGGCTGTCCTTGGACAGTTGAAGGATTACGGGGAAAGTACAGTTTTGTACCTACCATAAATGTAGATGTCCGATAGGAATGCATCTGCAGTCCTTACAAATGGGTTGTCCTGTCGTCAGGCAGCCCTTCGGTCGGCCGGATTCCAAAGTCTGGGTCTGGCCTCGGCTGGTGTCGCACTTCACCCGACGTCATAGCTGCAGTTATTCGGGTATAAAGGCATCAGCCGACGCCATTTTCCTCAGTGTTTCTTGCCCCAGATGCCAGGTGCCCTCTAGGAAGGCTAAATTTGGATAAATGCCAATGATTCCAAATAGTAGAGAGCAAACACAAAAAATAAGCATGTATGTACATATATACAAATACACCATAATAGATTCCCCCAGCTAGCTATAAGATGGGCAAATACCCTAGGAGTACCACAGAGGGGAAAGGCGGGTGGGTAATCCTAACTGCAGATGCATTCCTATCGGACATCTACATTTATGGTAGGTACAAAACTGTACTATGTCCTTCAAGGATGCATCTGCAGCCCTTACAAATGGGTAGAATACTATAGCCAAACTGGGGGAGGAGGAAGAATAAAGTTACGGTGTAGTTAAGATCCCTTGCAAAACAGCAGTGGCAAAACCTGCTCGGGATCTAGAGTATAAAGGTAAATTATAATGCTTGGCAAATGTATGCACGGAGCTCCAAGTAGCAGCCTCTAAAATGTCCTTGGTAGCCACTCCTCGTAGGAAAGCTGTGGTAGTGGCTGTAGCCTTGTAGAGCGAGGCCTGATGTTTTCTGGAGTTTTCTTTCCATGGTAGGAGTAACAAAATCTAATGCAATTTCCTATCCACTTGGAGATTGTCTGTTTTGAAATTGCTTTTCCTTCCATTCCTGTTGCATATGCTACCAGTAGCTGGTCAGTTTTTCTATTGCCCTTGGTCCTGTCCAGGTAGTAGCGTAATTGTCTATGTACATCCAAGGTATGCAACAGTCTTTCTCCCCTGTTCTGTGGGTTGGGGAAGAATGTAGGTAGGTGGATAGCCTGATTTAAAGATACTCTGGAGACCACCTTAGGCACAAAAGTAGGATTTGTTCTCATGGACACTATCTTGATGGAAGATCAGGAAGGGTTGTACTGCCATTAATGCCTGTAGTTCAGATACCCTTCTTGCTGAAGTGATTGCCAGCAGGAAAGCAGTTTTCCATGATAAGTATTGTAATTCTGCTGTTGCTGCTGGTTCGAAAGGAGGAAGTGTCAATTTTTCTAGCACAAATTTCAAGTCCCATGCTGGCAATGGTGGCTTCCTAGGAGGTTTTACATTTTTAATTCCTCTGAGAAACTGCCTGAGCAGAGGATGTGAGAAGACTGGAGGATCCAAGCCGTATTCTGCTGAAATAGCGGATGCATGAATCTTAATGGAAGAATAGGACAAGCCTTTGTGGAAGAGCTCTGCCAAGTATTCCAGGATGTTGGCTATGTTTACCAGTGACACATCTCCTTTTGCAGTACTCCAAATGAGATATCTTTTCCATTTTGCTGAATAATTTTTCCTTGTTGAGGGTCTGCGAGCCTCCAGGATAATGTCTTTAACCCTTTGGGATAAATTTGGGTTAATTGGTCTTATGCAATGTTCCAGGCAGTGAGCTGCAGAGTTTTCAGGTTTGGATGCAGAATGTTGTAGTTGTTCTGTGTTAACAGTAAGGGAACCAGGGGTAGTGGCCATATTTGTTCCCGAGACATGCTCCTCAGTAATGGGTACCAATGTTGTCTTGGCCAGTCTGGAGCTATCACAATGATCCTTGGACGGTCCTCTTTGATCTTCAATAGCACCTTGTGCATCAAAGGAAGTGGAGGGAATGCATATGCTGTCAGGTTTTTCCAACTGAAAGATAGGGAGTCCACCTTCCAAGCAAGTGGGTGGTACGTCCTTGTGCAGAATTTCTTTAGCTGGTGATTGCGTGGGGATGCAAATAAATCTATTTCTGGGAGTCCCCATTTTCTTGTAATGGTTTTGAAGATGTCCGGATGCAGCATCCATTCGTGGGCATCCGTGGTAGTCCTGCTTAATATGTCTGCTAGAATGTTTTCTTTTCCTGGTACAAAATTGCTTGTAACTGAATGTTGTAGCTCAGGGCCACATTCCAGAGGTCCAGTGCCATCCGGCATAGAGGGTGAATGTGTGCCTCCCTGTTTGTTGATGTACCACATAACTGTGGTGTTGTCTGTCCTTATCATCAATTGACCTTGTCGGAGAAATGGTCTGAATGTCTGAATTGCCAGTTTTACTGCCAGCATTTCCTTTAGATTTATGTGTAGGTGCAGCTGGTCTTGAGTCCATAAACCTTGTATGCACTTGTCCAGCATGTGGGCCCCCCAACCGAGGTCTGAGGCGTCCGTCGTGATGGTTTGGCTTGGTTGAGTGCTGTGGAAGGGCAATCCTGTGTTTGATTGACAGGCCTGAGCCCACCATAGGAATTCTTGCTTCAGGCATGGAATTATTGGAATTTGGGTTTCTAGGCTGTGCTTGTGTTGAGACCATAAATTCCTTAGGTACCACTGTAACTTTCTCATATGCAGCTTGGCATGTGGAACCAATATTATGCAGGATGCCATGAAGCCCAAGGCTTGCAGGACTTTTCTTGCTGTTAGATGGTTCTGCTTTGTTAATGCCAAGAACTAGAGAGGTAGTTGCTCCTGTTTTTCTACTGTTAGGAATGCCATTTGTTTCGATGTGTCCAGCTCTGCACCCAAAAAGGTTATTCTTTGGGATGGTATCAGCCTTGACTTTTTTATATAGACTGTATATCCCAGGGCTTGTAGTAGGTAAATGACCCTTTTTAAGTCTTCTGCTAGCTTGTTTTTGTTGTCCGCTTGTATCAGGCAGTCGTCCAGGTAAGGGTAGATTTGGATTCCCTGAAGCCTGCAATGAGCAATTACTGATGCCAGGCATTTTGTGAACACTCTGGGCGCAGTAGATAAGCCAAAGGGCAATGCTGAGAATTGATAATGCTCTGATCCTGCAAGAAATCTGAGGTATCTTCTGCAATTTGGTCGTATGGGGACGTGCAGGTATGCCTCCTTGAGATCTAGAGTTACCAGCCAAGACTCCTTGCCCAGCATGGGAAGAAGCTGCTGTAGAGTCAGCATTTTGAATTTTGGAACAATGAGGAATGTGTTTAAAGCGGACAGGTCGAGAATAGGTCTCCATTTGCTCTCTTTTCTTGGTACCAAGAAGAGTCTGGAGTAAAATCCCTTTCCTTGCTCCATGGATGGTACCTTTTCCACAGCTCTCATCCTTAATAATTGAGATATTTGTTTTAGAGCTTCTGCCTTTTGATTTGGAGGTAGGTTTGGCATTCCTCTTTTCCCTGGTAGAGTATGGAAGTGAAACCTGTAACCTTGGTCTATTGTCTGCAAAATCCACTTGTCTCTTGTGATGTAATGCCAGTTTGTTGAAAATAAGGCTAGCTTCCCGCCTAAGGGTGCTTCTAGTTGTTCCCTGGTAGGCGGTGCCAGAGCCAAGTCACTGTGATTGTCCTGTAGTTGTGGTGGTGGCTGTGTCTGTGGCTGTACCTCGCTGGTTGTTACCCTGCCACTGGCGTCCCCTGCAGGTACCCCTGGATTGGCTTCTGCCTCTTGAACGCCTATTCCTGCCTCTCTGAGCTCTGGAGGAGTCCAGAAAGGACCAATTCTTGGAGGGCCAATTCCTGCTAAACCTTGGAGGTTGGACCTGTAAGAAATCTTTCACTGTTTGGACAGATTTTGCCTTCTCTTCCATCTTCTTCAGCACCTGTTGTGCAGGAGAGCCAAACAAATTGATCTTATCCATGGGAGCATCTAATAGTTTTGACTTGACATGGTCTGGTAAGGCCTGCTCTTTTAACCATGCATGCCTTCTGATAACTGTGCCAGTCATGGCTGATCTAAAGGAAGCCTCCAGTGCATCATAGCCGCATTTTAAAGAATGGTTACTGACTTGCTGAATGCTATGTACCATTTCCTGAACAGATTTTTTGTCTAATGGTTCATCCGAGGACAGCTTTTTGGTTAACTGGTCTAGCATAAATTCTTGATACTGGATCACATGAAATTGACAGTTCAAGGCCCTAGCTGAAAGAGTAGCAGAAGTGTAAACTTTTTTACCCCATCTCTCTAAGGATCTGGATTCCCTTTCAGAGGGGGTTTTTAGCAGAGGTAGCTGCTACAGCCTTAGGTCCTTGGGAGATAGTCTCGGGATCTGCAAAAGGAGCCTTATACAAATGGTAATGCGTGTCCGGGACCCTGTAGTATCTATCGGGCTTAGCAGGGGCCGGAGGTAGAGAATCAGGAGCAGTAAAAGCATCATTAAATGCATCATCTACAACAGAAAGAACTGGAGGTATGGCTAAAGGCCTATGTTGTGGTAAATGCAGAAAGGTTCTAAGCCTTTTTCTGGAGTCTGAAAATCCTGGCCCTGCCACTGAAATTGTTCCCTCATAGCATGCAAGGTTTCCCCAAAGGAAAATTCCTCAGGCGGAGAGGCAGAAGGGATGGACTCTTCAGCATCAGAGTCTTCATTAGGGGAGAAAGGAGCCTCTGGAGGGTCTGTATCATCTGAATCATCAGAGGAATCATCTGTAGAAACTGGCTCAGGGGGCTCTGCTCTAGGCCTCTTCTCTGGAGGTTGGTGAGAGGCCCTGTCTGGTTGAGGTTGGGATCCCCGGATTAAAGAAATGAGATCCTCTGCTAAACTAAGCATTTGTGAACTAGAGCTAAGCCTGTGAGAGGGGGTCTTAGTAGGTACAGATTTAGTAGCTTTAGCTGCTTTAGCCCTGGCAAAGGCCTTAATGGACATGGCTGCAGGAGGCCTAGCAGCTCCACGTGCAGGGGTTGAAATATCCAAGGGAATAGTGTCAGATAATTCCTGAGAAACTGCAACAGCAGGTGGGATTTCAGAAGCCGATTCCCCCAGGTTGGAAGAGGCCTCGGTAGAAGGTAAGTTTTCGGCTGAAGGAAGAACCGCTTGCTCGGTTTTAGCCGAAACAGAGACACTCGCGGTTGGCTTAACCGCGGTTTCGGCCGAAACCGCGGACCACGAGTGTCGGTCCTTTTCCTTGCGCTTTTTAGACATTTGCGTAGTCGGAGGATACGACGGCATAATATAAGCAAAATCGGAGCCGAAAAACTCCTCAGCAAATTCCGACCGACGTCTAAGCGTCCGCCGGTTAAAAGAAGCACAGGCTAGACAAGCTGCTACGTCGTGGTCTGGGCCTAAACAAGGTAAGCAGTAAGAGTGGAAATCTTTATGAGGTATTTGTTTCCCACAAGTTAAACAGTTATTCACTTTTTCTGACATTGGCTGAGGCAAGAAAGAGTCCCCAACTGGGTACTTAGCTTTTTAGAAGTCTTTGGTAGTAGTAATCTCTGGTTCTGACCGACCCGCACTTGCGAACAGCTTCTGCTTGGCCACGCGCAAGAAAGACTGAGGAAAATGGCGTCGGCTGATGCCTTTATACCCGAATAACTGCAGCTATGATGTCGGGTGAAGTGCGACACCAGCCGAGGCCAGACCCAGACTATGGAATCCGGCCGACCGAAGGGCTGCCTGACGACAGGACAACCCATTTGTAAGGACTGCAGATGCATCCTTGAAGGACATCCAGTGCCGTCTTGGCCAGTAGGGAGTCATCAGCAAGATTTTTGGTCTGTCCTGCTGGATTTTCAGCAGGACCTTCTGAATCAATGGGAAGGGGGATGCATAAAGAAATGCCCCCTTCCAAGATATTGAAAAGGCAACGGTTGCCAGTGCCTGGGGGGGGTGGGTCTGGTATCCCGGTGCAGAAGCTAGGAAGTTGCCTGTTGGCGGTGGAGAAAAACAGATCTATTTGATGTATACTCCACAGGTGGCCCAGGAAGACATCCCTGTGAAGAGTCTATTCATGGTTGTTTGTGATGATTCTAAGATAGTCTGCCTGGGCATTGTGTAGAGAGGATGTAAACCGCCTGCAGGGAAACTCCCTGTGAGGTTGCCAGTTCTCAAACCAGCAGAGCTACTTTGCAAAGGAGGTATGATTTGTTCACTCCCTGTTTGAGATATCACAGAACCATGGTGTTGTCTGCGAAAATCTTCAGTGGGCCTTCCGGGAAGTAAGGTAGGAAGGCTCACAGGGCAAAAAGAATTGCCCTCATCTCTCGAACATTGATGTGTTCTAGTTTGTGCGGCTTCGGCCACAGGCCCTTTACCATGAATTGTCCTGGAAGAATGTGGTCCTTGAAGGCTGTCAGAGCATTCTGTACAGCTAACATTTCTTTAGGACTGATGTGAGGGTGCATTTGAATTGGGTTCCATTTGCCGTGAATGCACTTCCCTGCCAGGTGCACCCCCCCCCCATACATAGTCTAATGCGTCTGTTAGGGTTTTAGGCGGCAGGGGATAGTGTGAATGGTAGAGCCTTGTTTTGGTGGCAGGCCTCTGCACACCAAAGGAACTCTAGGCGTAGACAAGGAATGACAGGAATCACTGCTTCTAGATCCTGAGAATGTTGACACCATAGGCTTTTTAGATACCATTGTAGTTTCCTCATATGCAGTCTTGCATACGGAATTAGAAGAATGCAGGAGGCCATGAACCCCAAGGCTTGTAGTATTTACCTTGCAGATAGCAGGGTTTTTGTGACCACTTGTTTGAAGTAGGTCGTCAAGTGAATTTCATTCTCTGGCATGAGGAAAACCATCTGGGAAGTTGTATTCAAGCTTGCTCCCAGGAATATAATTTGTTGACAGGGTACCAGGTGTGATTTCTTTTAGTTTATGGTGTACCCCAGACAAGTTAGCACCCTCTGTACAAAAGCCAGATGATTCAAAAACATGCCCTGGTTTTCAGCCTGAATTAGACAATCGTTCAGGTATTGGTACATTTGAATATTTCTTTGCCTGCAAAATGCAATGACTGGAGTTAGGCATCTTGTGAATACCCCGGGCGCAGTAGATAAGCCAAAGGGCAGTGCAGAGAACTGATAGCACGTGTAGCCTGCTTTGAACCGTAGGTATCTTCTGCAAGATTCCCCGACTGGGATGTGCAGGTATGCTTCCTTTAAATTTAGTGTTGCCAATCAGGCATCTTTGCTTAGCATAGGAAGCAACTGGTGAAGAGTCAGCATCTTGAATTTTGGAATCACCAAAAAGGTGTTTAAGAGTAGGCAGGTCCAGGATAGGATGCCATAAATGGTCTTTTCTGGGTACCAGGAAAAATCTCTAGTAGAAACCTTGTCCCTTTCTCTCTTCTGGTACTAAATGAATAGCCCCTATGCTTAATAGAGTCCTTGCTTTTGGGCCTCTGCTGACTGCTTTGGAGGTAGATCCGGCCAACCGCTTGGAGTTGGTGATGTGTGAAAGTGAAATCTGCATCCTCGGGACACTATTTAAAACCCATTTGCCCTGGGTAATGAGTCCCCAGTTCTTTGCATGAAGTGCCATCTTTCCCCCCAAAACGGCAGTCAGTTGAGAAGTGCTTGGAGGTTTTAAAAAGAAGTCATTGAGACAGTTTACCATAGGGGGAGTTTTACTACTCACAAAGTTGGAAGTGGAGGCCCCCCACTGCTTAGTCCTGTGCGTCCCCTGGGACTGAAGCCTGGGTGCTCTGCTGGATCTGGGTTTGGACTGAAGGTCTGGAAGAGGCAGGAAAGGACCAATTCTTAAAAGGCCAATGCCTACTAAATCTTGGAGGTTGTACTTGTAAAAAGTCTTAAACAGTTTGCATAGATTTAGCTTTTTCCTCCATCTTTTCAAGAACAACTTCTGCCTTGTTGCCAAACAGGTGGCCCTGATTTAAGGGAGCATCCTGTAATTTCGCTTTAACATGATCTGGCAAGGATTGCTCCTGAACTCATTACATCCGAGTGACACCTCCAGGTGCATCTGCAGTTGCTTCTACTGCTCCTCTAGGCGTCAAATATTACTTATGCATATTTGCATTAATAATTCCAAAACCATGCTACATACAAGGTTTAAAAATATTTTATCTTGAAGCATACATGATGGCAAACACAATTGTATTGATATTTGACCTCTGTCAATGAGTATTTGTTAGAATTGTAAGGTGATAATTTAATTTTTAAAGGCTCAGGCCACGCTCACTAGGAGTTAAAGGTACATACTCAAAATAGTTGCACTGGCGTGAATGAGTTAAGCCAAGCATACCTTCTAAGTACAGACCCAGTGAACGCAGCCCTGCAAGATGCCTCTAGTGAATCAAAACCACATTGCAATGTATGTTTACCAACTTGTTCAGCAGAATGCATAAAATCCTGTAAATCCTTATTTTCAGCACAATAAGGAATCAACATCATTTTCTGTTTAAGCAATCCAATAATATGCAGCTGATACTTTAACATTTGAAACTGGCAATTCAAGGCCCTAATGGCCAAAGTTGCAGAAGTGTATACTTCTTACTCCATCTATCCAGCGCCCTGGAGTCTCTGAGGGGGTAGGATTTTTGGCAGTAGTAGCTTTAATGCCCTCAGGTCCCTGTGAAATGGTTTCAGGATCCGCAGCAGGATTTTTGAAAAGGAACTTGTGACAGTCAGGAACCCTGTAATATCGGTCAGGCTTTCTGGAAGCAGGAGGTAAAGAGTCAGGGGCCATGCTAGACTCCGAAAAGGATAAATCAACAATATCCAGTACAGGAGGTATAGCTAAAGGTCTGTGCTGGGGGCAGGAGTAAGAAATCCCCAAGCCTCTTTTTAGAATCAGAAAAATCCTCACTTTCCCAGTGAAAAAGCTCCCTGAGAGTATGCAAGGTTTCACCAAAAGAGAAATCCTCTTGGGGGGGGGGGGCAGAGGGAATAAAGTCCTCAGCATCAGAATCCTCATAGGTAGATAAGGGTAAATCCTGGTCAGAGGAAACAGAAATTTCAGAAACCTGGTCAGACGCATCATAAGCAAACTCAGTCCTAGGTCTCAGAGGGGGAAGGTTGGCTTCCCCTGATTAAAGTAATAAGATCTTCAGTCATTCTTATAGTACAGTTGTGTACACTTACCATAAATGTTTATGCTAGAGTGTATTCACTGTTGCAGTCATTACATTTGGGTAATCTGCTGGCAGGTTGAACTCAGTTGGCCTGAATTCCAAAGTCTTGGGTCCTGCATCGGTTGCTGTCTTCTCTTCCATGACGTCTGGTCGCCAGGGGTATAAAACATGCATGTACACACACACACACACACACACACACACACACACACACACACACACACACACACACACACACACACACAAATACACATTTTGCCTTCATCTACAAGCAAATACACCACATAGGTTGTAGAAGATAGAGAAGGAAAGATAAACTTTAGAATGACAGGGGGATGGCGGGAGGGCAACCTGGACTGCAACAGTGAATACACTCGAACATCTACATTTATGGTAAGTGTACACAACTGTACTATGTTCTTCGTGTTTCACTGTTGCAGTCATTACATTTGGGTAGAATCCCAAAGCTATGGTTGGGAGGCTGCAGCTAAACAGCATTAAGTGTGGCTTATAAGGCCCTGCAGCACTGCAGTGGCAAAGCTTGCCCTGGACAGAGTAGAGAGGCAAATGGTAATGCTTTGTAAAGGTGTGAACAGAACTCCAAGTAGCAGCCTCTAGAATGTCTTTGGTTGGTATTCCTCTGAGAAAGGCTGCTGAAGTAGCTGCAGCTCTGGTGGAATGAGACCTAATGCCCTTGGGCACAGGTTTACCATGGTGTAAGTAGCAGAAAAGTACAGTTGTGTACACTTATCATAAATGTAGATGTTAGAGTGTCTTCACTGTTGCAGTCATGACTGTAGGGTTCTCCCCTGCCGGCAGGCAGTCCTCGGTCGGCTAGAATCCCAAAGACTGGGTCCGGCGTCGGCTACTCAGCCATGATCCCTGACGTCAGAGCGCCAGGAGTACAAAGCTGACAGCCGACGCCATATTCTCCAGTTTTTCTTGCCCCAGATGTCAGGTGTTCAAAATGAGTAAGATCCCATACCCCTTGCAAATACACCTCAGAAGGATGAAGGGAACCACACAAAAAGAAAAAAATAAGAGGGGACAGGAGGGAGGGTAACCCAGACTGCAACAGTGAAGACACTCTAACATAGTACAGTTGTGTACACTTACCATAAATGTAGATGTTCATCATGTTTCACTGTTGCAGTCATGACTGTAGGGTTGAATCCCAAAGCAGAATAAAAGGGAGGTGGTCATAAAGTAGAGGGGGCGGCTAAAAGGCCCTGCAAGACTGCAGAAGCAAAGCCTGCCCGAGACTTAGAGTAGAGAGGTAGATTGTAGTGCTTGGAAAAAGTATGCACTGAACTCCAAATTGCAGCTTCCAAAATGTCTTTGGTAGGAACTCCCCTGAGGAAGGCAGCTGAAGTGGCAGCAGCTCTGGTAGAGCGAGTCCTTATACTCTCTGGGATTTGCTTTCCATGGCGTGAATAGCAAAATCCGATTCCATGAGCAATCCATTTAGAAATAGTCTGTTTTGAAATGGCATTACCTTGGGAATTTGAAGCATAAGACACAAACAATTGCTCTGATTTCCTGATGTCCTTGGTTTTGTCCAGGTAAAAACGTAGTCTGTGTACATCCAAGGAATGCAAGATCCTTTCCCCCTTATTTTGAGGACTGGGGGAAAAAGTTGGAAAGTGAATAGTTTGATTTAAAGCCACTTTGGAAACCACCTTAGTCATGAAAGTAGGATTAGTCCTTAAAGACACCCAGTCTTGATGAAAAATAATATAAGGTTCCACAGCCATGAGAGCTTGCAACTCTGAAACTCTCCTGGCAGAGGTCAGAGCTAACAGGATGGCTGTCTTCCAAGATAAAAACTTGATGTCAGATGTGGCAGCAGGCTCAAAAGGAGGTAAGGTGAGTTTTTCCAAAACATAGTTGAGATCCCAAGCAGGAATGGGAGGAGAACTAGGGGGCCTTAAGTTCTTAGCTCCTCTGAGAAACTGTCTCATGAGCTGGTGGGAAAAGATTGGAGGGTCTGTATTATAATGAGCAGAAGTAGCAGAGGCATGTATCTTTATGGAAGAGAAAGAGAGACCCTTATGCAAGATGTCTGTCAGGTAAAGTAAAATCAGAGGAATGTTAGGACTAAGAGTATCGGAATCCTGAGCCTGCATCCAGGAGCAAAATCTTTTCCATTTTCCTGCATAAGATTTCCTAGTGCTAGGACGTCTGGCTTCTAAAATGACATCCATAACCTGCTTGGGTATGAGAGAATGAATCATGGACCCTGGATTAACCAGGCCACCAGGCTGAGAGTTTTGACATGGGAGTGCAGAACCTGACCCTGGTGTTGGGACAGAAGGTTCAGAGTCTGTGGTAATACCCAAGGGGGCTCCAGACAAGGGTTTTTCAGTGTTGGGTACCAAAACTGTCGAGGCCAATTTGGGGCCAGCAAAATTATCATCTTGGGCTTGCCCTGTTTGATCTTTAATAACACCCGTGGAAGAAGAGGTAGAGGCGGGAAGGCATACCCAGAGAGGTTTCTCCGACTGAATGATAGTGCATCCACTTTCCAAGCTAGCTCGTGGAATGTCCTGGTGCAAAAAAATCTGTAGTTGATTGAGATGGGATGCAAAGAGGTCTATGTGAGGACATTCCCAGACTGCTGTAATCATCTTGAATATTTCGGTGTCCAGCATCCATTCGTGTGGTTCCGACAGGTTTCTGCTCAGACCGTCTGCCAGGAAGTTTTGCTTCCCTAGTAGAAACTGTGCTTGAAGGTCCAGTTTGCAAGCAAGAGCTGTGTTCCATAGATTCATGGCTAGTCTGCAAAGGGGATAGGAATGAGACCCCCCCTTGCTTATGTACCACATAACTGTGGTGCTGTCTGTCCGTATCAGTAGCTGTCCTGGTTGTAGATAATTCCTGAAAGCCAATAGAGTGTTCTGAACGGCTAACATTTCCTTTAAATTGATATGCAGGTGCTTCTGATCCTTTGTCCAAAGGCCCTGCAGACAGTTGCCCTGAAAATGGGCTCCCCATGCATAGTCTGAAGCGTCCGTGGTTAGTATACGAGTGGCTGGAGGCAGACTGAAGGATTTTCCTTTGTTTAGAGTACATGCCTTGGACCACCAAAGGAATTCCTTTTGAAGACAAGGCAGGACAGTGATCTGTATGTCTAAACTGTGGCAATGCTGAGACCATACACTTTTTAGGTACCACTGTATTTTCCTCATACGTAGTCTTGCATATGGTATGAGAAGGATGCAGGAGGCCATGTAACCCAAAGCCTGCAGGAATTTCCTTGCAAATAGCGGAGTTAATGTTGCCAAGGTTTTGAAAGTCGAAGCCAGCTGTAATTGTTTTTCGTATGTCAGAAATGCCATCTGGGTTGTTGTGTTTAGAAGAGCACCCAGAAGTTATCTGTTGTGAGGGTGTCAAATTTGACTTTATGTTTACAGTGATTCCCAGGAACTTGAGAAGATTCTGAACAAATTCTAGATGCTGGAGTAAGACATCCTTGCTGTCTGCCTGAATAAGACAGTCGTCCAGATAAGGGTAAATTTGAATTCCCATGAGTCTGCAATAAGCTACTACTGGAGCCAGGCATTTGGTGAAGATCCTGGGCGCAGGAGACAATCCAAAGGGCAGCGCAGAGAATTGATAGTGCCTCGATCCGGCCTTGAACCGGAGGTATTTTCTGCATTCCTGCCCGATGGGAATGTGTAAATATGCCTCCTTTAAATCCAAGGTTACCATCCATGCATTTTTGGTCAGCATTGGAAGTAGCTGCTGTAGAGTAAGCATCTTGAATTTTGGCATCTCGAGAAAAGTGTTCAAGACTGACAGATTCAGAATGGGTCTCCATGAATTTTGCTTTCTGGGGACTAGAAAGAGCCTTGAATAAAAACCTTGCCCCATCTCTGAAAGTGGAACCAGTTCTATGGCTTTCATAGCCAAGAGAGCTTCCACCTGGTTTAAGGCCTCTAACCATTGATGTTTTGGAAGATCCGGCCATCCGCTTGGTCTTAGTAGGGTATGAAAATGGAATTTGTAACCTCTGGAAACCACATCCAGAACCCACTTGTCTTGGGTTATAGGAGTCCAATTTAGGTGAAAAAGAGAACGTTTTCCTCCGAGAGGGGCTTCCAGGCAAGAAGTTCCTGCAGCCCAACAGAGGGAGTCATTGAGCCTGTTTTCTATGAGCTTGCGACCTGTCCTCTCCTCCCCTAGGGGTGGAAGCAGTCCACTGTCTTGGTCTATAAGAGGCTTGCGGTTGAGGCCTACCTCGGGAGCGTCTGTATCTACCCCTCTGAGGCCTGTCTGAATTGGGAAAGGACCAATTTTTTGTTGGCCAATTCCTACTAAATCTGGGTGGCTGTACTTGTAAGAAATCTTTAACCGTTTGCATGGATTTTGCCTTGTCCTCCATCTTCTTTATCACCTCTTCAGCCTTAGGTCCAAACAAAACATTATGCTGAACAGGAGCTTCCAATAACTTAGCTTTTACTTGATCTGGCAAGTTTTGTTCCTTTAACCAAGCATGCCTTCTAATGACTGTGCCAGAGGTAGCAGCCCTACAAGAAGCCTCCAGGGCATCAAATCCACAGTGTAAACCATGCTTCCCAATTTGTTCAGTGGCATGCATTAAGTCACGTAATTCCTTATCTGCACAGGCGGAAATGGAAGTTAGCTTTTGTTTCAAAACAGACAGAAGAAATTGCTGGTATTTCAGCATATGAAATTGACAGTTTAAAGCCCTAACAGATAAAGTAGCAGAAGTGTACACTTTTTTGCCCCATCTTTCTAAAGATATGGAATCCTTCTCAGTGGGAATTGGGTTTTTAGCAGTAGCGGCCTTAACCCCCTTAGGACCCTGAGAAATGGTTTCAGGATCAGCAGTAGGATTCTTGTATAAAAACTGGTGGGAATCAGGAACCCTATAATATCTGTCTGGCTTAACAAGAGCTGGAGGAAGAGAGTCAGGAGTTAAGTTAGCCTCCGAAAAAGCATCATCCACAATATCCAAAATAGGAGGGATAGCCAGGGGTCTATGTTGGGGAAGAAGAAGAAAATCCCTAAGTCTTTTCTTAGATTCCGAGTACTCCTGTCCTTCCCAGTGAAAATGTTCCCTCATTTCATGTAAAGTTTCCCCATAAGAGAAATCCTCAGGGGGAGAAGCTGAAGGAACGGATTCCTCAGCATCAGAATCCTCATAAGGAGGGAAAGAATATTCCTGGTCAGAAGAAGAAACTGAAGAAACAGAAGCCTGATCAGAGGAGTCGTAATACACTTCCTGCCTTGGCCTTTTATCTGGAGGGGGATGTGAACCCCTAATCATAGTAAGTCCTCCGCCATCTTAAGTAACTGTTTCTGAGACTTGGGTGCCGGATCAGAAGAGGCCTGGGCTGTAGTCTTTGATTTGGAAGGAGTCTTTGCCTTTGCCTTTATTAGAAGCTGAGTAGGCCTGAAAACCCCTTCGGAAGCCGGTACCTGCACAGTGGCTCCGGACCCATCCGAAGGAGCATTGTCCGAAGGTCCTGCAACAGAAATATTCAAAGGCCTAGTTGGCTCCTCGTGGGAGTCAGTTTCGGCCATCGGTTCCGAAATGGCCAACGACAGGGGCTGCAAAAGCGCCTCACTGACGACGGCCGAACCTGAAGCTGGCTCTGCTTGTACAATATCATCCAATTTGGACCTCGGAGGCCTGTCTTTATCCTTGCGTCGTTTGTGAACTCCGGTAGCCGGAACAGAGTCAGACGACATTTTGCAATTAAAACGCCTACCGAAGTAATGAAATGGAAAATCGTACCTTCATTTAATCGTACGTTGATTGAATCTAGCACAAAACCGACAACAAGCTACGCCGTGGTCAGGGCCTAAGCAAGGAATACAGTAAGAATGAAAATCCTTATGAGGTATTTGCTTCCCACATGAAATACAATTATTAACTTTTTCTGAAATCGGACTGGAGCAAGAAAAAAGTTTCCCCAACGGGGTACTTGGCTTTGAGTAGGAGAAGAAAGTCTTCGGACTGAAGTACGTTAAGAAAAAATTATCAGGAGTCTGCCGACCGGCAAATGCGAACTGCTACCACCGCACGGCAAGAAAGACAGGAGAACATGGCATCGGCTGTCAGCTTTGTACTCCTGGCGCTCTGACGTCAGGGAGCATGGCTGAGCAGCAGACGCCGGACCCAGACTTTGGGATTCTGGCCGACCGAGAACTGCCTGCCGGCAGGGGAGAACCCTACAGTCATGACTGCAACAGTGAAACACGATGAACATCTGATGCAGTGGCTTATCCACTTTGAAACTGTCTGCTTTGAAATAGCCTTCCCTTCTGATCCTGCAGCATATGGCACTAGTAATTGCTCAGTTTTTCTTAGAGCTTTAGTCCTGCTCAAGTAGAATCTTAGCTGTCTGTGTACGTCCAAGGAATGCAGAATCCTCTCCCCTTTGTTCTGCAGATTTGGATAAAAAGTTGGCAGATGAATTGTTTGGTTAAGAGCCACACTGGAAACCACCTTAGGGATAAAAGTAGGATTTGTCCTCAGAGACAACCTGTCTGGGTAAAATATGATAAAAGGCTCTACAGCCATGAGGGCCTGCAGCTCTGAAACTCTTCTTGCTGAAGTAATTGCTAGTAACAGAGCTGTATTCCATGATAAGAACTTTATATCAGCGGTAGCAGCTGGTTCAAATGGAGACAGGGTGAGCTTTTCCAACACATAATTGAGGTCCCATGCAGATAATGGTGATCTTCACGGAGGCCTTAAATTTTTGGCTCCTCTAAGATACTGCTTTATTAAAGGATGAGAAAAGATTGGTGGCTCTGTATTGTAATGAGCCGAAATGGCACAGGCATGGATTTAGGCCTTTGTCAAGCATCTCAGTCAAGTATTGTAATATCTGAGGAATATGTGGTTCTGCTGCATCAGTTCCTTGTGCTTGATTCCAAGCACAGAATCTCTTACATTTCCAAGCACAGAATCTCTTACATTTGTCAGCATAAGACTTTCTAGTACTAGGCCTTCTGCCTTCCAAAATAACATCCATCACAGCTTTACTGAGAGGTGTCGTTTGTATGATTACATGATTAGCCATGCTGCCAGGTTCAGAGTCTGTAGTTGGATTGTGCAGGATCTGATTGTTTTGCTGGGACAGTAGTTGTGGTCTTTGAGGCAAGGTCCAAGCTGGGTATTGAGACAAGCTCCTTAGGACTGGGTACCAGTATTGGCGGGACCAGTCTGGGGCAATTAATATCTTTGGCTTCTCTTGTCTGACTTTTAGGAGGACCTTGGGTAGAAGAGGCAGAGGAGGAAAGGCGTAAACGTATAGGTTTTTCCAACTGAAGGACAGAGCGTCCACTTTCCATGCTTGTCTGTGATAATTTTGAGGAGAGGCAAACAGATCTACATCTGGGTTCGCCCATTTCTCTTATCATGCTGAAGACTTGTGGATTTAGTTTCCACTCGTGAGGATCCATAAGGTTTCGGCTTAAATCGTCTGCCAGAGTATTTTGTTTTCCTGGCAGGAATTGAGCTTGAAGATGCATTTGGTAGGTCAAAGCTGTGTCCCACAGTGCCATGGCTAATCTGCAAAGTGGGTATGAATGCATGCCCCCCTTGCTTGTTTATATACCACATGACTGCGGTGTTGTCCATCTTTATCAGTAGCTGCCCTGGATGAAGTAGGTCCTTGAAGGCTGTCAGGGCATTTTGAACAACTAGCATCTCTTTTTGATTGATATGTAGATGCATTTGGTTTGAGGGCTATGTTCCCTGAATGCATCTTCCTGCCATGTGGGCCCCCCAGGCATAATCTGATGCATCCGTTTAGTGTCTGCCTGGCTGGGGGTAATGTGAATGGCTGTCCCTTGTTTTGGTGACAAGCCTTTGCCCACCATCGAAACTCCTGTTGCAGGCAGGGAATGATAGTAATTATAGTTTCCAGGCTGTGGCAATGTTAGTAATTATAGTTTCCAGGCTGTGGCAATGTTGAGTCCAAACACTTTTTAGGTACCATTGGAGTTTCCTCATATGCAGTCTTGCATATGGAATGAGTAGGATGCAGGATGCCATGAAGCCCAAAGCCTGCAGAATTTTTCTTGCAGAAATCTGGGCCTTTGTAGCTAACATTTTGAAATAGGTAGTCAGTTGCCTTCGTTTGTCTGGCATGAGATAAGCCATCTGGGCAGTTGTATTTAAGCTTGCACCCAGGAATATTATCTCTTGAGAGGGTACTAGTTTTGATTTCTTTTCGTTGACTGTCTACCCTAGGCATGTTAGAAGTTTTTTCACAAACGCCAGATGCTGTAGAAGGATGTCCTTTGTTCTCTGCTTGAATGAGACAGTCGCCCAAGTAAGGATATATTTGTATTCCTCTTAGTCTGCAGAAAGCAGTTACTGGTGCCAGGCACATTGAAAAGACCCTGGGCGCAGTAGATAAGCCAAATGGCAGTGCAGAGAATTGGTAATGCATTGAGCCAGCCTTGAATCGGAGGTATCTTCTGCATATTTGTCTGATTGGGACATGCAGGTATGCCTCTTTTAGGTCTAAAGTTACAAGCCAAGCATTCTTGCCCAGCATGGGCAGAAGCTGCTGCAAAGTCAACATTTTGAATTTTGGTGTATCCAGGAATGTGTTCAGAATCGATAGGTCCAGTATTGGCCTCCAGGCCTTGTCCTTTCTAGGTACCAAGAACAGTCTTGAGTAAAATCCTTGTCCCCGCTCTTGCTCTGGCACTTGTTGAATGGCCCTCATGTCCATGAGGGATGAGACTTGTTTTTGTGCCTCTGCCCATTGATTTTTTGGCAGATCTGGCCAGCCGTTTGCCTTTGGCAGGCTATGGAAATGGAACTTGTAGCCTTGCGACACGATATTTAGAACCCACTTGTCCTGGGTTATAATGCACCAATTTTGAGAAGAAAGTGATAATTTTCCACCTAAGGGTGCAGCCAGGAAATAAGTGCTTGGTGCAGGCAGGGGGAAGTCATTGGGACAGTTTCCTGTAAGGTTGTGATTTGCCTTCTCCACTTTTGGAGGCAGAAGCACCCCATTGCTTTGACCTGTATGAACCTTGCGCCTAGGATCTGCCCCTTTGAGGTCTGTGACACAGGAAAGGACCAATTCTTTGTTGGCCAGTGTCTACTAAACCTAGGTGGCTGTACTTGTAAGAAATCTTTGACCGTTTGCATAGATTTAGCCTGGTCCTCCATTTTCTTTAACCCCCCTTCTGCCTTAACACCAAACAAAATATCATGCTGTAAAGATGCATCTAATAATTTAGCATTAACATGATCAGGCAGATTTTGTTCCTTTAACCAAGCATGCTTTCTAATTACAGAACCTGTAACTGCGGCCCTGCAGGAGGCCTCTAAAGAATCAAAACCACATTGCAAAGTATGCTTTCCAACTTGTTTGGCTGCATGCAATATATCCTGCATTTCCTTGTTTTCTGCACATTCAGGAGTTTAACATTTTCTGTTTAAGCAATGCCATGACATGTTGCTGATATTTGAGCAAATGAAACTGACAGTTTAAGGCTCTTATAGCAAAGGAAGCAGATGTGTAAACCTTTTTTCCCCATCTATCCAATGCCCTAGAATTCCTGTCAGAAGGGGTAGGTTTTTTTGCAGTGGAAGCCTGAACTCCCTTGGGACCCTGAGAAATAGTTTCTGGGTCTGCAGCAGGGTTTTCAAAAAGGAATTTATGCGAGTCAGGAACCCTGTAATATCTGTCAGGCTTAACAGGAGCTGGAGGCAAGGAGTCAGGGGTAAGGCTAGACTCATCTGCAATGTCTTAACACAGAAGGGATGGCTGGTGGCTTGTGCTGAGGTAGTAACAGGAAATCCCCGAGCCTCTTTTTAGATTCTGAAAAATCTTGGCTGTCCCAGTGGAAATGCTCCCTCATGGTATGCAAGGTTTCCCCAAAAGAACAGTCCTCAGGAGGAGAAGCTAAAGGTATGGAGTCTTCAGCATCAGAATCCTCATAGGGGGGAAAAGAAAATCCCTGATCAGAAGAGGAATCAGAAGAAATGGAAACCTGATCTGAAGATTCATAATCAGTCTCTTGCCTAGGCCGCTTATCAGGAGGGGGATGGGAAAGTACAGTTTTGTACCTACCATAAATGTAGATGTTCGAGTGTACACCCTGCTGCAGTCATCACACTTGGGTTATCCTGTCGTCAGGCAGTCCATGATCGGCCGAATTCCAAAGTCTTGGTCCGGCGTCGGTTGCTGTCGCTTCTTCCCTGACATCAGTGCGCCAGGGGTATATATAATGCATCCAACGCCATTTTCTTCAGTTTTTCTTGCCCCAGATGTCAGGTGCCCCCAAAAAGGTGGTCAGTAATTGGTACCAAATTAAGTAATTTTTGCACAAACACAAAATCCCTCCAGCTATAAGCAAACACATCAGGAAGGTATTGTAGAGATTTAGCCAGTTAGATCAAAGGGGATGGAGGGAGGGTAACCTGGACTGCAGCAGGGTGTACACTCTAACATCTACATTTATGGTAGTACAAAACTGTACTATGTTCATCGTGTTACCCTGCTGCAGTCATCACACTTGGGTAGAATCCCAAAGCTAAGGGTGGGTGGAGGAGTTATAGAGGGTTACAGGAGGCTAGAAGGCCCTGCAGAACTGCAGTGGCGAAGCCAGCTCTAGTCTTAGAGTAAAGAGGTAAGTGATGGTGTTTGGTAAAGGTGTGTACTGAACTTCAAGTTGCAGCTTCCAAAATCTCCTTGGTTGGAACCCCCCTGAGGAAGGCTGCAGATGTAGCTGTTGCCCTGGTAGAGTGGGGCCTAATGGTAGCAGGAACTGGTTTTCCATGACGGGTATAGCAAAAACAAATGCAATGTCCTATCCATTTGGAAATATTTTGTTTTGATATAGCCTTCCCTTGTGAAGCTGTAGCATAGGATACAAAGAGCTGGTCAGATTTTCTGAAAGCCTTAGTTTTATCCAAGTAGTAACGAAGTTGCCTGTGAATGTCCAAGGAATGCAGGAGTCTTTCTCCTTTGTTCTGTGGATTTGGGAAGGTGGGTAAGTGGATGGTTTGATTTAAAGTCACACTGGAAACCACCTTAGGCATGAAGGAAGGATTAGTTCGTAGAGAAACTCTGTCTTGATGGAACATGAGGAAAGGTTCCACTGCCATTAGTGCCTGCAACTCAGACTCTTCTAGCTGAAGTTATTGCTAGCAGCAGGGCAGTCTTCCATGATAGAAACTGTAGATCTGCAGAGAAAGCTGGTTCAAAGGGAGGCAGCGTAAGTTTTTCCAGAACAAAATTGAGGTCCCATGTTGGTGTGGGTGCTCTCCTGGGGGGCCTAATGTTTTTTGCCCCTCTGAGAAACTGCCTTAGAAGTGGATGCGAAAATAAGGGTGGATCCGTGTTGTAGTGGGCTGAAATAGCTGATGCATGGATTTTAATGGAAGAAAAAGAAAGTCCTTTGTGCAACATCTCAGTTGAATACTGTAGAATCTGAGGCATGTGAGGCTGAAGCGTGTTTTGGCCATTAGCTTGGTTCCAGGCGCAAAACCTTTTCCATTTATCCGAATAGGCCTTCCTGGTGCTGGGCCTCCTAGCTTCCAGAATAACATCCATAACTGCTTCGGAAAGAGGAGCTGGCCGGATGCTTAGGTGATTTGCCATGCAGCCAGATTTAAGGTTTTGAGCTGGCTGTGAAGAATCTGATTTGCTGTGTGAGCAAATGGGCAATTTGTGGTAAAAACCAAGGTGGGCCCTGGGCCATATTCCTCAATAGTGGGTACCAGTGCTGGCGTGGCCAGTCTGGGGCTATGAGCATCAGTCGTGGTCTCTCCTTTCTGACTTTCAGAAGCATCTTTGTGAGGAGAGGCAATGGAGGGAAGGCATATACTGTCAGGTTTTTCCAACTGAATGAGAGTGCGTCCACTTTCCAAGCTTGATGGTGCAGCGTCCTTGTACAAAATTTTGTTAGTTGATAGTTTTGAGGAATGGCAAATAGGTCTATGTCTGGAAGGCCCCATTTTTGAGTTATCATTGCAAATACTTGTGGATCCAGTTTCCACTCGTGGGGATCCATGATGTTTCTGCTGAGGTAGTCTGCCAATGTGTTCTTTTTTCCTGGCAGGAATTGAGCTTGTAACTGAACTTGGTAAGCCAGAGCTGCGTTCCACAAGGTCATTGCTTGCCTGCATAGAGGGTAGGAGTGTGTACCCGTGTGTACCCGCTTGTTTGTTTATGTACCACATTACTGTAGTATTGTCCATCCTTATAGTAAGTTGTCCTGGATGTAATAGATTCTTGAAGGCTGTCAGAGCATTCTGTACAGCTAGCATCTCTTTTTGATTGATGTGCAGATTCCTTTGATCTGCAGTCCATATGCCTTGAACGCACTGTCCTGCCATGTGTGCCCCCCAGGCGTAGTCCCATGCATCTGTTGTCATAGTTTGCCTGGCTGGGGGCAAGGTGAAAGGCTGACCCTTGTTGAGGTGACATGCCTGTGACCACTATAGAAACTCCTGTTGTAGGCAGGGAATGAGAGATATTGTGTCCAAGCTGTGGCTGTGTTGAGACCATACGCTTTTTAGGTACCACTGTAATTTCCTCATATGCAGCTTTGCAAATGGTATTAGTAGTATGCAAGATGCCATGAAGCCCAAGGCCTACAGAATTTTTCTTGCAGGTAGTTGGGTCTTTGTTGCCATTGTTTTGAAATATTGAGTCAGTTGTAGTTGTTTGTCTGGCATCAGGTAAGCCTTCTGGGCCGTTGTATTCAAGCTGGCACCCATGAATGTCATATTTTGTGAGGGTACTAGTTTTGATTTCTTTTCGTTTACTGTGTACCCCAAGCAACTTAGAAGATGTTTTACAAAAGCCAGATGTTGTAAGAGGATGTCCTTGCTTTCTGCTTGGATAAGGCAGTCGTCCAGGTATGGGTATATTTGAATTCCTTTTTGTCTGCAGTATGCACTTACTGGTGCCAGGCATTTTGTGAAGACCCTGGGCGCAGTAGATAAGCCAAAGGGCAGTGCAGAGAATTGGTAATAGGTTGAACCTGCAATGAAGCGGAGGTATCTTCTGCAACTTTGTCTGACAGGGACATGCAGGTATGCCTCCTTGAGGTCCAACGTTACTAGCCATGCTTTCTTGCCCAACATGGGAAGAAGCTGCTGAAGTGTTAGCATCTTGAATTTGGGTACTCGTAAGAAGGTGTTTAGAATTGAAAGGTCCAGAATTGGTCTCCAGGCATTGTCCTTTCTGGGAACTAGAAAGAGTCTTGAGTAAAATCCTTGGCCTTGCTCTCGAGTAGGTACCAGTTGAATGGCTCTCATGTCCATGAGAGCTGTAATTTCTTTTTGGGCCTCTGCCCATTGATTTTGTGGCAAGTTTGGCATTCCTTTTATCTTTGGCAAAGTGTAGAAATGGAATCTGTATCCTTGTGAGAATGTCTAGGACCCATCTGTCCTTTGTGACAATGCGCCAGTTGTCTATAAAAAATGCTATTTTTCCTCCAAAGAGATTTTGCTTGGCAGCTTGAAGTTTAAGTCATTGTGTTTGCCTTCTAGTAGTTTGGGACCAGTCTTCTCCTCCCTTCTGTGTTGCAGTGTCCCACTGGCGAGGTTTGTAAGGGATTTGTGCTTGTCCTCTGCCCCTTGGGCGTCTGTATTTACCCCTCTGTGGTCTGTCAGAAGCTGGAAAGGACCAATTTTTTGCTGGCCAATTCCTGCTGAAGCGTGGGGGTTTGTACCTGTAAGAAATCTTTGCCGTCTGCATAGATTTTGCCTTATCCTCCATTTTCTTTAAAACCTCTTCTGCTTTAACCCCAAATAAGACATCCTGCTGTAAGGGTGCATCTAGTAACTTTGTTTTAACATGATCAGGCAGTGTTTGTTCCTTTAATCAAGCATGCCTATGTATAACAGACCCAGTAACAGCTGCTCTACAGGAAGCTTCCAAGGAATCAAATCCACATTGTAAAGTATGTTTGCCCACCTGTTCAGCTGCATGCAACAGATCCTGCATTTCTTTGAATTCAGACTGTTGAGGGTGCGTGCTCATCTTTTGTTTTATTTGAGACATTAGGAATTGCTGGTATTTCAGCATGTGAAATTGACAATTTAGTGCTCTCTCAGCTAGAGTAGCTGAGGTGTAAACCCTCTTCCCCCACCTATCTAGTGCTCTGGAGTCCCTTTCAGATGGTACAGGATTTTTAGCCATAGAAGCCTAAACCCCTTTGGGACCCTGGGAGATTGTCTCTGGGTCAGCAACAGGGCTTTTGTAAAGGAATTTGTGAGAGGCAGGCACTCTATAATATCTATCTGGTTTGGCTGGAGCAGGAGGCAGGGAATCTGGATTTAGACTAGATTCTAAGTAAACATCATTCACAATGTCTAAAACTGGAGGGATAGCAAGTGGTCTGTGCTGGGGGAGCAAAAGAAACTCAGAGCCTTTTCTTTGAGTCGGAGTAGTCCTGACCTTCCCAGTGGAAATGTTCCCTCATGGTATGCGAGGTTTCCCCAAAGGAATAGTCTTCATGAGGAGAATCCGAGGGAATGAAATCTTTAGCATCAGAAACTTCATAAGGGGGAAAGGAGTAATCCTGTTCCTCAGAGGAGCCTGAGGAAATAGACACTTGATCAGAGGAGGCATAATCCTCCTCTTGTCTAGGCCTTTTGTCTGGGGGGGGGGGGGGACACCCCTGATTAAAGTAATCAAATCTTCAGCCATTTTAAGCATCTGTTTCTTAGGCGTGGGGCCTTGAACTGGAGACTAATGTGCAGTCTTTTTTGGTTTTAGAGGAGTCTTAAGCTTAGCATAAAAGATTTTATGGTGAGAGTAGTCTGTCTGGAGACACCTTCTGTAACCGAAGATATTTCCGCAGCACCGGCTTCCTTCGGCAATGTTGTCGGTAGGGCCTAAAGAAAAAGGCTGCGTCGGCCTAGAACTCTCTGCTAGAGAATCCGAAGCGGTCTGGGGTTCCAATTCTGTGGTAGTCAGGGGCTGCGTAGGCGCCTCACTGAAAAACGGAGAACTGGCGACCAGCTCAGCTGAGGCCTCAGAGTCTGGCTTGGATCTAGGCTGCCTGTTTTTATCTTTGCGTTTTTTATGCATGCCGGTAGTCGGTTGCTCCGACGGCATAGTGTAATTAATTTCCTACCGAAGTAGTGCCGTGCAAAATCAAAGCCTCGCTTTACAGTTCGCTTACTGAACCTAGCACAAAACAGACAACCAGTGACGTCATGGTCTGGGCCTAGGCAAGGTATACAATAAGAATGAAAGTCCTTATGAGGCATTTGCTTCCTACAAGAAAGGCAATTGTTAACTTTTTCTGACATCGGACTGAGGCAAGAAAAGGCTCCCCAACAGGGTACTTAGCTTTGAAGACTTCGGACTGAAATTCGATTCGAAAATCTCAGGTGTCGGCCGACCGGCACTTGCGAACTGCTTCTGGCACCGCGCGGCAAGAAAGACTGAAGAAAATGGCGTTGGATACCTCTTATATACCCCTGGCGCACTGACATCAGGGAAGAAGCGACAGCAACCGACGCCGGACCAAGACTTTGGAATTCGGGCCGACTGCGGGACCGCCTGACGGCAGGATAACCCAAGTGTGATGACTGCAGTAGGGTAACATGATGAACATCGGATACAATGTCCTATCCATTTTGAAATGGACTGTTTTGAGATAGCCTTTCCTTGTGATCCTGCAGCATAGGATACAAAGAGTTGGTCAGATTTTCTAAAAGCCTTAGTTTTATCCAAGTAGTAACGTAATTGCCTGTGAAAGTCCAAAGAGTGTAGGAGCCTTTCCCTTTTGTTCTGTGGGTTTGGATAAAAGGTGGGCAAATTAATTGTTTGGTTTAGGGCCAGACTGGATACCACCTTTGGCATAAAGGAAGGGTTAGTTCGTAAAGCGACCCTGTCTTGATGAAAGGCTCCACTGCCATTAGGGCCTGTAGCTCTGAGACTCTTCGTGCTGAAGTTATTGCTAGCAGCAGGGCAGTTTTCCATGATAGAAACTGTAAATCAGCTGTAAAAGCTGGTTCAAAGGGCGGTAGTGTAAGTTTTCCCAAAACAAAGTTGAGATCCCAAGTTGGTGTTGGTGCTCTCCGAGGCGGTCTTATGTTCTTAGCCCCTCTGAGGTACTGTCTTAGTAATGGATGTGAAAATATAGGAGGATCCATGTTGTATTGAGCTGAAATAGCTGAAGCGTGGATCTTAATAGATGAAAAGGAAAGTCCTTTGTGCAACATCTCAGTCAAATATTGTAGAATCTGAGGAATATTTGGGACAAGGGGATTTTGGCCTTTAGCCTGGTTCCAGGCACAGAATCTTTTCCATTTGTCAGAATAGGCTTTCCTGGTGCTGGGCCTCCTGGCCTCCAGAATGACATCCATAACAGCTTTAGAGAGAAGTGTTGACTGGTTGTTTAGGTCATTTGCCATGCAGCCAGATTTAAAGTCTTGAGCTGGCTGTGTAGAATCTGATTGTTTTGCTGAGTGAGCAAGTGAGGAATTTGAGGTGAAATCCATGGTGGGCCTTGAGCCATGTTCCTTAGTATTGGATACCAGTGTTGGCATGGCCAGTCTGGAGCAATGAGTATCATTTGTGGACTCTCTAATCTGGCTTTCAGCAGCACCTTTGCCAGAAGAGGCAGTGGAGGAAAGGCATACACTGTTAATGTTTTCCAAAGGAATGAGAGGCCGTCCACTTTCCAAGCTAGTGTACGGTATGTCCTTGTGCAAAATTTCCGTAGTTGGTAGTTTTGGGGGGAGGCAAATAGATCTATGTCTGGGCTCCCCCATTTTTGAGTTACCATTGCGAATACTTGTGGATCTAGTTTCCACTTGTGAGGATCTATGATGTTTCGACTTAGATCGTCTGCCAATGTGTTTTTCTTTCCTGGCAGGAATTCTGCTTGTAGTTGAACTTGGTAAGTCAGTGCTGTGTTCCACAAGGTCATTGCTTGCCTGCATAGGGGGTAGGAATGTGTGCCCCCTTGCTTGTTTATGTACCACATCACTGTGGTGTTGTCCGTCTTTATTAAGAGTTATCCTGGATGTAGGAGATCCTTGAAAGCTGTTAGGGCATTTTGTACAGCTAGCATCTCTTTTTGATTGATATGTAGATGCCTTTGATCTGCAGACCATTTGCCCTGAATACACTGTCCTGCCAGGTGTGCTCCCCAGGCATAATCCGATGCATCTGTTGTTATAGTCTGCCTGGCTGTGGGTAAGGTAAAAGACTGACCCTTGTTGAGATGACATGCCTGAGCCCACCATAGAAACTCCTGTTGAAGGCAGGGAATGAGTGGTATTATTGTTTCCAAGCTGTGGCTGTGTTGAGTCCATACGCTTTTCAGGTACCATTGTAATTTCCTCATATGCAGTTTTGCATATGGTATTAGTAGTATGCAAGATGCCATGAATCCCATGGCCTGCAGAATTTTTCTTGCAGGGAGTTGGGTCTTTGTTGCCATCATTTTGAAGTATTGAGTCAGTTGTCCTTGCTTGTCTGGCGTTAGATAAGACATCTGGGCCATTGTATTTAAGCTGGCACCCAGGAAAATTATGTCTTGTGAGGGCACTAGTTTTGACTTCTTTTCGTTTACTGTGTACCCTAGGCAACTTAATAGGTTTTTGACAAACGCCAGATGCTTTAAAAGAATATCCTTGCTTTCTGCTTGAATAAGGCAGTCATCAAGGTATGGATATATTTGAATTCCTCTTTGTCTGCAGTATGTAATTACTGGTGCCAAGCATTTTGTGAAGACCCTGGGCGCAGTAGAAAAGCCAAAGGGCAGTGCAGAGAATTGGTAATGGGTTGAACCTGCTATAAATTGGAGGTATCTTCTGCAATTTTGTCTGACAGGGACATGTAAGTATGCCTCCTTGAGGTCCAAGGTTACTAGCCAAGCCTTCTTGCCCAGCATGGGAAGAAGTTGCTGTAGTGTTAGCATCTTGAATTTGGGTACTTCCAGATATGCGTTTAGAATTGAGAGGTCCAGAATGGGTCTCCAGGCTTTGTCCTTTCGGGGAACTAGAAAGAGTCTCGAGTAAAATCCTTGTCCTTGCTCCTGCGTAGGAACCTGTTGAATGGCTCTCATGTCCATGAGAGCTGTAATTTGTTTTTAAGCCTCTGCCCATTGATTTGGTGGCAGGTTTTGCATTCCTTTTATCCTTGGTAAAGTGTGAAAGGGGAATCTGTATCCTTGAGATACAATATTTAGGACCCATTTGTCTTTTGTGATGATGTGCCAGTTGTCTGCAAAAAGTGCTAGTTTTCCTCCCAAGGGAGCTGCCAAGAGGGATTTGCTTGACAGTCTGAGGGGTAAGTCATTGTGTTTGTCTTCTGATAGTTTGAGACCTGTCTTCTCCTCCTTTCTGGGTTGTGGCACCCCATTGTCGAGGCTTGTAAGAGCCTTGTGACTGACCTGTGCCCCTTGGGCGTCTGTATTTGCCCCTCAGTGGTCTGTCAGAAGCTGGAGAGGACCAGGTTTTGGTTGGCCATTTTCTGCTGAAATGGGGGGGGGTTGAACTTGTAAAAAAATCCTTGACCGTCTGCATAGATTTTGCCTTATCCTCCATTTTCTTTAAAACCTCTTCTGCTTTTACACCAAATAAAACAACCTGCTGTAAATGTGCATCCAATAACTTTGCTTTAACATGATCAGGTAAAGTTTGTTCTTTTAACCAAGCATGCCTAAGTATGACAGACCCTGTCACTGCTGCTCTACAAGAAGCTTCCAATGAATCAAATCCACATTGCAAAGTTATGTTTTCCCACTTGTTCAGCTGCATGCAACAAATCTTGCATTTCCTTGTAATCAGGCTGCTCTGTATGTGATCATTTTTGTTTTAATTGAGACATCAAATATTGTTGATATTTCAGCATGTGAAACTGGCAATTTAAGGCCCTCATAGCTAGAGTAGCTGAGGTATATATGCACCTCCCAGAAAATATTCCCTCAGATGGGTCCGGAGCCGCTGAGCAGGCATCGGTTTCTGAGGGTGTTTTCAGACCTTCACAGCTTACTATTAAATCCTCTGCAGCAGCCAAAGTACAGTCAAAGACACCATTAAAGACAATTAAGTACAGCATTCTCCTGGACAGTCAACCATGCCAAAGAAACAGATGCTTAAAATGGCCGAAGACTTAATTACTTAGATCAGGGTTTCCCACCCCCCTCCTGATAAAAGGCCTAGGCAAGACACTGACTATGATTCCTCTGACCAGGTTTCTATTTCCTCTGATTCCTCTTCAGATCTGGGCTATTCTCTTCCTCCCTATGAGGACTCTGATGCTGAAGAATCTATACCTTCAGCCTCTCCACCTGAGGATTACTCTTTTGGGGAAACTCTGCACACCATGAGGGAACATTTCCACTGGGAGAGCCAGGATTACTCAGAATCCAAGAAAAGGCTCAAAGGATTTTCTTTTACTGCCTCAGCACAGGCCCCTGGCTATCCCCCCCTGTGCTTGATATAGTTGGTGATGTTTTCTCCGAATCCAGTCTGTCTCCTGATTATTTACCCCCTGCACCAGTCAAGCCAGACTGATATTACAGGGTCCCTGACTCTCATAAATTTCTTTAAAAAAACCCTGCTGCTGACCCTGAAACAATTTCTCAGGGTCCCAAAGGGGTTAAGGCTTCCACTGCTAAAAAAGTACAGTTTTGTACCTACCATAAATGTAGATGTCCGATAGGTATGGGTTGTCCTGCCTCAGGCAGCCCTTCGGTCGGCCGGATACCAAAGTCTGGGTCCTGCGTCGGCTGCTGTCGCCCTTTCCCTGACGTCAGAGCGCCTGGGGTATAAAAGCATCAGCCGACGCCATCTTCTTCAGTGTTTCTTGCCCCAGATGCCAGGTGCCCACTAAGGAAGGCTAAATTTTGAAAATAGAGAAAAAATTCCAGACAAGTACAACAACATAAAAACAAATGCACCATAAAAGATTACCCCAGGTAGCTAAAATGAGGGGTAGAAACCCAAAAGAATACCACAGAGGGGTAGGTGGGAGGGAAAACCTGACTGCAGTCGCATACCTATCGGACATCTACATTTATCGTAGGTACAAAACTGTAGTATGTCCTTCAAGGATGCAACTGCAGTCCTAACATATGGGTTGAATACCATAGCCAACCTGGGGGTGGTAGGCACTAAGACCAAGATGGTGTAGCTAAAATGCCCTGCAGGACTGCAGAAGAAAACCCTGCTCTGGATCTGGAATATAAAGGCAGGTTGTAATGTTTGGAAAATGTATGCACGGAGCTCCATGTAGCAGCTTCTAAAATGTCCTTTGTTGCCACTCCTCTTAAGGCTGTGGAGGTGGCTGTAGCTCTGGTGGAATGTGGCCTGATGTCAGCTTGCACAGTTTTTCCATGAAAAAGAGTAGCAGAATTGAATGCAATTTCCAATCCATTTAGAAATTGGATGTTTGGAAATTGCTTTTCCCTGCAAACCAGCAGCGCAAGCTACAAAAAGCTGGTCAGATTTTCTGAAAGGCTTTGTTCTGTCCAAGTAGTAGCGCAACTGTCTGTGTATGTCCAAGGTGTGCAGAAGTCTCTCTCCTTTATTTTGAGGATTGGGAAAGAAGGTAGGCAGGTGAATAGCTTGATTCAGGGACACCCTGGATACCACCTTTGGCATGAATGACGGATTGGTTCTCAATGAAACTCTGTCCTGATGAAAAATGAGAAATGGTTGTATTGCCATAAGGGCCTGTAGCTCAGAGACTCTTCTTGCTGAGGTTACTGCCAGAAGGAAAGCTGTCTTCCAAGACAGAAATTTCAACTCTGAAGATGCTGCTGGTTCAAAGGGAGGAAGAGTTAATTTTTCCAGCATGAAATTGAGGTCCCATGCAGGCACTGGTGGTTTCCTTGGAGGGTTGATGTTCTTTATACCTCTTAGAAACTGTCTTAGCAATGGCTGAGAAAATACAGGCGGATCAGTGTTATATTTGGCAGATATTGCTGAAGCATGTATTTTTATGGAAGAATATGAAAGGCCATTGTGGAGCATTTCAGCCAAATATTCTAGGATCTGTGGAATGCTCATCACTGATGGGTCTTGACCCCTTTTTGCTGTTCCAGATAAGAAATCTCTTCCATTTTGCTGAGTATGTCTTTCTAGTGAAAGGTCTGTGCGCCTCCAGGATATCTTTTACCCTTTTGGAAAGGGTATCCTGAGGAATAGTCATGGAATCTTCCAAGCTGTCAGCTTCAATGTTTTCAAGCTGGGGTGTAGTGTCCTGTAATTGTGCTGTGTCAGAAGAAGTGGCCTTTGAGGAAGGAGCCACGGATTGGTGTGTGTCAAGCTCCGTAGCAGTGGGTACCAGTGTTGTCTTGGCCAGTCTGGAGCTATCAGTATGACTTTCGATTGCTCTGTCTTGATCTTTATTAACACCTTGGTCATCAAAGGAAGAGGTGGGAAGGCATATAGCGTTAGAGAGTTCCAACTGAAGGAGAGAGCGTCCACCTTCCATGCTTGAGGATGGTATGTCCTTGTGCAAAACTTTTTCAGATGGTGATTGAGGTGGGAGGCAAAAAGATCTATGTCCAGCCTTCCCCATGCTCGAGTTATTTGTAAGAAAATGTCTGGATGCAACATCCATTCGTGTGGATCCAGGATGTTTCTGCTTAGGCTGTCCCGCCAGAACATTGTCCCTCCCTGGTACAAACTGGGATTGTAGCTCTATTTTCAATTGTAGGGAAATATCCCAGAGATTCATTGCCAGTCTGCAAAGAGGGCAGGAATGGGTACCTCCTTGCTTGTTTATGTACCACATAACTGTGGTATTGTCTGTCTTTATTAGTAGATGGCCCTGATGCATGAACTTTTCGAAGGCCTTGATTGCATGTATCACTGCCAGCATTTCTTTTTGGTTGATGTGCAGGTGCTTTTCTTTTTGTGTCCATTGTCCTTGAATGCATCTGCCCTCCATGTGCGCCCCGCATCCATGGTCTGAGGCGTCTGTTATGGTTTGACTTGTATGAGGCTTGCTGAAAGGCAGACCTTTGTTTATCTGGCTTGCTTGAGCCCACCACAGGAATTCCTTTTGAAGGCATGGAATGAGTGGGATCAATGCTTCCAGGCTGTGGCTGTGTTGAGACCATAGACTTTTTAGATACCATTGTAGTTTCCTCATATGCAGCCTTGCGTGTGGAATCAGAAGAATGCAAGATGCCATGAAACCCAGGGCCTGCAGGATTTTCCTTGCAGTCATCTGGGTGTGCATTGCTAATTTCCTGAAGTATTCTGGTAATTGTTTTGTTTTCTTTTGTCAGAAACGCCATCTGGGTGTTTGTGTCCAGTGTGGCACCCAGGAAAGGTATTTGTTGGGATGGTACGAGACTTGATTTCTGAATATTGACTGTGTATCCCAAGGCCTGCAGTAGGTGAATGACATAGTCCAAGTTTTTTAACAAGGCTTGTTGGCTGTCCGCTTGTATAAGGCAGTCGTCCAGGTAAGGGTATATTTGTATCCCCTGGAGTCTGCAATGTGCAATTACTGATGCCAGGCATTTCGTGAACACTCTGGGCGCAGTAGATAAGCCAAAAGGGCAATGCTGAGAATTGATAATGCTCTGAGCCTGCGAGAAATCTGAGGTATCTTCTGCAACTTTGTCTGATTGGGACATGCAGGTATGCCTCCTTGAGGTCCAGAGTTACCAGCCAAGACCCCTTGCCCAGCATGGGAAGGAGTTGCTGTAAAGTCAGCATTTTGAATTTTGGCACAATAAGGTAAGTATTCAGTGCGGACAAGTCCAGAATGGGTCTCCATTGGTTTTCTTTTCTGGGAACAAGGAACAGTCTTGAATAAAATCCTTGGCCTTGTTCTGCAGAAGGAACCTTCTCTATTGCTTTGAAGTAGGTTTGTTACTTGTTGAGTGCCTCTGCCCTTTGATTTGGTGGCAGATTTGGCCTGCCATGCCTTGTTGGTAGTGTATGAAAATGGAATCTGTATCCTTTGTCTATTATGTCCAGTATCCATTTGTCCTTTGTAATATTGTGCCAATTTTGTGAGAATAAAGATAATTTTCCGCCCAACGGTGCTTCTAATTGAGCCCTGGATGGCAGAGTCAAAGCCAAGTCATTGAGATTGTCCCTGCGGAGCAGTGGAAGGTCCTGCTCCACCTCTCTGGTTCGGAGGCTGCCATTGGCGTCCTCTGTAGGAGCCTCGAGTTTGCCCTCTACCACGCCTGTTTTTGCCTCTTTGAAATTTGTGTGCGTCTGGAAAGGCCCAATGCTTAGAAGGCCAATTCCTGCTGAATCTTGGAGGCTGTACCTGGAGGAAATCTTTAACTGTTTGCACTGATTTTGCCTTTTCTTCTATTTTCTTTAAAATCTCTTGTGCAGTAGCACCAAATAGCTTATGTTTCTCTAGTGGTGCGTCCAAAAGCTTAATTTTCACATGGTCTGGAAATGTTTGTTCCTTTAACCAAGCATGTATGCGTATGACCGCACCTGTCATTGCTGCTCTACATGAAGCTTCCAATGCATCATATCCACACTGAAGGAAATGGCCGCGAACCTACTGAGTATTATGAACCAATTCCTGTAACCCTTTTCTATCTAATGGTTCAGGGGAAGCCAATTTCTTTTGCAAGTCATCCAACATGTATTCCTGATATTGAATCATATGAAATTGACAATTTAATGCTCGCATAGAAAGGGTGGAAGATGTATATACTTTCTTGCCCCACCTTTCTAAAGCCCTAGAATCTCTTTCCGAAGGAAGTGGATTCTTAGCAGTAGTGGAGGAAACCCCTTTGGGCCCCTGAGAAATAGTTTCAGGGTCAGCAGTATGGCCCTTATACAGAAATTGATGCGTGTCAGGACCCTGTAGTACCTGTCTGACTTGACAGGAGCAGGGGGGAGGGAGTCAGGGGAAACACTAGATTCTAAGTACACATCATCTAAAACATTTAAAACTGGAGGAATAGCTAAGGGTCTATGTTGAGGTAGCTTTAAAAATTCACTTAACCTTTTCCTAGAATCTGAGTATTCTTGGCCTTGCCATTTGAAGTGTTCCCTCATGGAATGAAGAGTTTCCCCAAAGGAAAACTCCTCAGGAGGAGAAGCAGAGGGAATGGATTCCTCCACATCAGAATCCTCGTAGGCCGGGAAGGCCTCCTCCAGGTAGTCTGAATGTGCAGAATCACCTGAGGCCTCATCGGAGGACTGGGGATCCACCTGCTCAACCCTAGGCCTCTTGACAAAAGGTGGCTGATGGCCTCTATCTGGATGTGGCTGAGAACCCCTGATTAAAGAAATAAGGTTCTCAGCTAAACTTAAAATTTGAGAACCAGAAGTGGATCCCAGAGAAACAGATCTTGGAGGGAGAGACTTAGCCTGTTTGGCAGCCTTAGCACGTGTGTAGGCCTTAATGGACAGACACTGGAGGCCTGGCAGCCCCACGTGCTGGAGTAGTCTTATCCACTGAAATGGAGTCAGAAATATCCTGGGCTACGGTCTCAGAGGGGAGAACAGAAACTGGCACAGAGCTGGCCTCCGGTACCGAAGTAACCGGTGGGGCGGTGTCGTCTGTCTGTAGCGGTAGTGAAACCGGCTCAGAGGAGACAGAGACACTCGCGGTAGGCCTAAGCATGGTGTCGGTCGAGACCGCGGACCGCGAGTGTCTGTCCTTATCCTTCCGTTTTTTAGGTAAATGTGCTGTCGGAAGCTCCAACGGCATGATATAACAGAAATCTTCCCCAAAATAATCCTGTGCAAACTCTGACAGACGCCTAAGAGTGCGTTTATTGAAAGAGGCACAAGCTGCACAGGCAGAGACGTTGTGTTCTGGGCCTAGGCAGGGTAAGCAGTAAGAGTGGAAATCCTTATGAGGTATTTGTTTCCCACAAGTTAAAACAATTATTAACTTTTATAGTTTTATCTGACATCGGCTGAGACAAGAAAAGGGCCCCAACGGGGTACTTAGCTTTTTGAAGACTTCAGTAGATGAAAACACAGGAGCTGGCCGACCGGCACTTGCGAACTGCTTCTGCTTCGGGCGCCGCGCGGCAAGAAACACTGAAGAAGATGGCGTCGGCTGATGCTTTTATACCCCAGGCGCTCTCACGTCGGGGAAAGAGCGACAGCAGCCGACGCCGGACCCAGACTTTGGAATCCGGCCGACCGAAGGGCTGCCTGAGGCAGGACAACCCATAGGTTAGGACTGCAGTTGCATCCTTGAAGGACATCCCTGTTCCCGATAGGGATTCTAGAGCTCTGGATAGATGGGGGAAAAAAGTTTACACTTCTGCTACTTTAGCTGTAAGGGCTTTAAACTGCCAGTTTCATATGCTTAAATAACAGTACCTCATGTCTTTGTTAAAAAGTGCAGTTTTGTACCTACCATAAATGTAGATGTCCAATAGGTATGCATCTGCAGTCATCACATATGGGTGGTCCTGCCTCAGGCAGCCCTTCGGTCGGCCGGATTCCAAAGTCTGGGTCCGGCGTCGGCTGATGTCGCCCTTTCCCTGACGTCAGAGCGCCTGGGGTATAAAAGCGTCAGTGCATATCTATCGGACATCTACATTTAAGGTGGGTACAAAACTGTACTATGTCCTTCAAGGATGCATCTGCAGTCATCACATATGGGTAGAATACCATAGCCAATCTGGGGGTGGAGGATCTATGTAAAGGATGGTGTAGCTAAAATGCCCTGCAGGACTGCCGTAGCAAAGCCTGCTCTGGATCTGGAATATAAAGAAAAATTGTAATGCTTGGAAAATGTATGCACGGAGCTCCATGTAGCAGCTTCTAAAATGTCCTTGGTAGCCACCCCTCTTAAGAAGGCTGTGGAGGTGGCTGTGGCTCTGGTGGAATGAGGTCTAATGTTAGCTGGCACAGTTTTTCCATGAAAGGAATAACAAAAATGAATGCAATTCCCTATCCATTTTGAAATTGTCTGTTTGGAAATTGCTTTTCCTTGTGCACCAGCAGCATATGCTACCAACAGCTGGTCAGTTTTTCTGTAGCTTTTAGTTCTGTCCAAGTAGTAGCGCAACTGTCTGTGTATGCCCAGGGTGTGCAGAAGTTTCTCCCCTTTGTTTTGTGGATTTGGAAAGAAGGTAGGCAGGTGATTAGCTTGGTTTAATGAGACCCTGGATACCACCTTTGGCATAAATGAAGGATTGGTTCTCAATGAGACTCTGTCCTGATGAAAAATAAGAAATGGCTGTACTGCCATGAGGGCCTGTAACTCAGATACTCTTCTTGCTGAGGTTATGGCCAGAAGGAAGGCTGTCTTCCAAGACAAGAACTGTAGTTCTGCAGATGCTGCTGGTTCAAAGGGAGGCAGAGTTAGTTTTTCCAACACGAAGTTAAGGTCCCAAGTAGGCACTGGAGGTTTCCTTGGAGAATTGATGTTTTTAATTCCTCTTGGAAACTGTCTTAGGAGAGGATGAGAAAAGACAGGTGGATCAGTATTGTACTCTGCTGAAATTGCTGTAGCATGAATTTTAATGGAAGAGTAAGACAGGCCATTGTGGAGCATTTCTGCCAAGTATTCCAGGATATGTGCCATGTTCATCACTGTCGCATCTAGACCCTTTGTGGTGCTCCAAGTGTGAAATCTTTTCCATTTTGCTGAATATGCCTTTCTTGTGGAAGGCCGGCGAGCTTCCATGATGATATCCTTCACTCTCTTGGATAGCTTATCCTGAGGAGTCGTCGAGGTATTTTCCAGGCTGTTAGTTGCAAGGTTTTCAGGTTGGAATGCAGAGTTTTGTAATTGTGCTGTGTCAGGAGAAGTGGCCATTGAGGAAGAGGCCATGGTTTCGTGCGTGACATGCTCTTTAACAGTGGGTACCAGTGCTGTCTTGGCCAGTCTGGAGCCATCAGAATCACTTTTGGCTGCTCTGTCCTGATAGTCAGTAAGACCTTGGTCATTAATGGAAGAGGTGGAAATGCATACACTGTTAGAGTTCTCCAGCTGAAAGATAGGGCGTCCACTTTCCATGCTTGTGGGTGGTATCTCCTTGAGCAGAATTTCTTCAGCTGATGATTGTGGGGGGAGGCAAAAAGATCTATGTCTGGCCTCCCCCATGATTGTGTTATCTGTAGGAAGATGTCTGGGTGCAGCATCCATTCGTGTGCATCCATGATATTTCTGCATAAGCTGTCCGCCAGTACATTGTCTTTTCCTGGCACAAACTGGGATTGCAGCTCTATATTGAGTTTCAAGGAAAATTCCCATAGATTCATTGCCAGTCTGCAAAGAGGGTAGGAATGGGTGCCTCATTGCCAGTCTGCAAAGAGGGTAGGAATGGGTGCCTCCTTGCTTGTTTATGTACCACATAACTGTGGTGTTGTCTGTCCTTATTAGCAGGTGGCCTTGATGCAGAAAGAGTTTGAAGGCCTCGATTGCATGTATCACTGCCAGCATTTCCTTTTGGTTTATGTGCATGCATAGCTCCTTTTGTGACCATAGTCCTTGAATACATCTGCCCTCCATGTGTGCTCCCCAACCGTGGTCTGAAGCGTCCGTTGTAATGGTTTGGCTGGCTATTGGCTTGCTGAAGGGCAGACCCCTGTTTGACTGGCTTGCTTGAACCCACCACAGAAATTCCTTTTGGAGGCATGGAATGAGTGGGACCAAAGTTTCTAAGCTGTGACTGTGCTGAGTCCATAAACTCCTTAGGTACCATTGTAGTTTCCTCATATGCAGCCTTGCTTGTGGAATCAGAAGAATGCAAGATGCCATGTAACCCAGGGCCTGCAGGATTTTCCTTGCAGTCAGCTGAGTTTGTCTTGTCAGATTCTTGAAGTAATCCGGTAGTTGTATTTGTTTTTCTTCTGTGAGAAAAGCCATTTGGGTGGTTGTGTCTAAATCCGCACCCAGAAAAGTTATTCTTTGGGATGGAACAAGTCTTGATTTGTGAATGTTGACTGTATATCCCAAGGCCTGCAGTAGGTGGATGGCATAATTCAAGTCCTTTACCAAAGCTTGTTGGCTGTCCACTTGTATAAGGCAGTCGGCCAGATATGGGTATATTTGAATCCCCTGAAGTCTGCAGTGTGCAATTACTGATGCCAGGCATTTCGTGAATACTCTGGGCGCAGTAGATAAGCCAAAGGGCAATGCTGAGAATTGATAATGCTCTGAACCTGCAAGAAATCGGAGGTGTCTTCTGCAACTTTGTCTGATAGGGACATGTAGGTATGCCTCCTTGAGGTCTCGAGTCACCAGCCAAGACCCCTTGCCCAGCATGGGAAGGAGTTGCTGTAGAGTCAGCATTTTGAATTTTGGCACAATGAGATAAGTATTCAGTGCGGACAAGTCGAGAATAGGCCTCCATTGATTTTCTTTTCTTGGAACAAGGAATAGTCTGGAATAAAATCCTTGGCCTTGTTCTGAAAGAGGAACCTTTTCTATAGCTTTCATTTGCATTAAGTTGGAGATTTGTTTCAAAGCCTCTGCCCTTTGATTTGGTGGCAGGTCTGGCATGCCTTTTCTTTTTAGCAATGTGTGAAAATGGAACCTGTATCCTTTGTCTATCATTTGCAGTGTCCATTTGTCTCTTGTAATACTGTGCCAATTTTCTGAGAATAAAAGCTTTCCCCAAAGGTGCTTCTAATTGAGCCCTGGTTGGCGGAGTCAAAGCAAAGTCATTGAGTCTGTCCTTGTGCAGTAGTTGTAGGTCCTGCACTACCTCTCTGGTTGGGAGGCTGCCATTGACGTCCTCTGTAGGAGCCTCTAGCTTGCCCTCTACCTCTGGCACGCCTGTTCTTGCCTCTCTGAAATCTTTCTGTGTCCGGAAAGGACCAATTCTTGGTAGGCCAATTTCTGCTGAATCTTGGTGGTTGGACTTGTAGAAAATCTTTGACTGTTTGTACAGATTTTGCCTTTTCCTCAAATTTCTTTAAGACCTCCTGAGCAGTGGAGCCAAATAACTTTTGCTTTTCCAGTGGAGCATCCAGAAGCTTAGCTTTAACATGGTCTGGCAGAGATTGTTCCTTCAGCCAAGCATGCCTACGTATGACTGCACCTGTCATAGCTGACCTACATAAAGCTTCCAATGCATCATAACCACACTGTAAGAAATGGTTGCTAACCTGCTGGGAGTTATGTACCAGATCCTGAAGTGATTTGCGATCTAGGGGTTCAGGTGAAGACAGTTTCTTATGCAATTCATCTAACAAATACTCTTGGTACTGTATCATATGAAATTGACAATTTAATGCCCTCAAAGAAAGAGTAGCAGAAGTATACACTTTTTTACCCCATCTCTCTAAAGCCCTGGACTCCCTTTCAGAGGGGAGTGGATTTTTAGTAGTGGCAGCTGCAACCCCTTTAGGGCCCTGGGAAATAGGTACTACAGGGTCCCGGACTCGCATCTTTTTCTTTACAAGGCCCACTCTGCTGATCCAGAAACTATCGGGTTTGACAGGGGCCGGAGGAAGAGTGTCAGGGGTTATGCTAGACTCAGAGTACACATCATCAATGACATTCAAAACAGGAGGAATAGCCAAAGGTCTATGTTGAGGTAAATGCAGAAAAGTTCTTAATCTTTTCCTGGAATCAGAGAATTCCTGGCCCTGCCATTTGAAATGCTCTCTCATAGTGAGAAGGGTCTCCCCGAAGGATAGTTCTTCAGGAGGGGAGGCCGAGGGGATTGATTCCTCTGCATCAGAATCCTCGTAGGCCGAAAAAGCCTCCTCCTGGTAGTCCGAGAGCAGAGCCATCAGAGGCCTCCTCTGAGGAGTGGAGATCAGAGGGCTCAACCCTGGGCCTTTTGTCTAGAGGGGGTTGAGAGCCCCTAATTAAGGAAATAAGGTCCTCTGCTAAAGTTAGAATCTGTGAACTTGTAGAGGGTCCCTGAGGAATAACCCTGGGAGGCATAGCTTTTGTATGTTTAGCAGCTTTAGCCCTGGTGAATGCCTTTATGGACATGGATGCAGGAGGCCTAGCTGCACCACGTGCTGGTGTAGTTTTGTCTAGAGGAATGGTGTCGGAAATTTCCAAGACACCAGTTTCTGAAAGAAATTCAATAACCGACTCAGCAGGGGCCTCCGGGGCAGAGGTTGTCGGTTGAGCGGTTTCGGGGGTCGGAAGTACCAAGGACTTGGTTTCAGCCGAGACAGAGACACTAGTGGTAGGCCTGGCCGTGGTTTCAGCCGAAACCGCGGCCCGCGTGTGTCGGTCCTTGTCCTTCCGTTTCTTAAGTCGGAGTCTCCAACGGCATATTGTATGAAAAACTAGCCCCAAAAAATTCCTCTGCAAACTCCGCCCGATGTCTAAGAGTGCGTCGGTTGAAGGAAGCACAGGCTGAACAGGCCGAGACGTCGTGGTCTGGGCCTAGGCAGGAGAGGCAGTAAGAGTGGAAATCCTTATGAGGTATTTGTTTCCCACAAGTTTAGCAATTATTAACTTTATCTGACATCGGCTGAGGCAAGAAAGAGTCCCCAACGGGGTACTTAGCTTTTGAAGTCTTCGGTAGCTGAATTACAGGAGCTGGCCGACCGGCACTTGCGAACTGCTTCTGCTTCGGGCAGGACGCGGCAAGAAAGACTGGGGAAGATGGCGTCGGCTGACGCTTTTATACCCCAGGCGCTCTGACGTCAGGGAAAGGGCGACATCAGCTGACGCCGGACCCAGACTTTGGAATCCGGCCGACCGAAGGGCTGCCTGAGGCAGGACAACTCATATGTGATGATTGTAAATGCATCCTTGAAGGACATCAGAAAATGCTTACAAATTCAGAGAATCCTGACAATAAGGAAATGCAGGAATTATTGCACGCAGCTGAACAAGTGGGAAAGCATACTCTGCAATGTGGTTTTGATTCATTAGAGGCTTCTTGCAGAGCCACAGTTACAGACTCTGTCATTCGAAGGCATGCTTGGTTGAAAGAACAAAGTTTACCTGAACATGTTAAAGTGAAATTCTTGGATGCTCCATTACAGCATGATATTTTGTTTGGTGTTAAGGCAGCAGAGGTGTTAAAGAAAATGGAGGATAAAGCAAAATCTATGCAGACAGTAAAGAATTTCTTACAGGTTCAACCACCTAGGTTTAGTAGAAACTGGCCTTCAAAAAGTGGTCCTTTCAGGTGTCAGGCCACAAAGAGGCAGATACAGACGCCCAAGAGGCAGATCTCCGCCACAAGGCTCCTACAGACAAACAATGGGGTGCTTCTGCCCCCAAAGGAGAAGACAAATCACAACCTTATAGGAAACGGTCCCAATGACTTTCCTCTACAAAAGCCAAGCACTTACCTTTTGGCAGCACCCCTAGGGGGAAAGCTAGCACTTTTTGCACAAAATTGGCACAATCACACACGGCAAATGGGTACTGAATATAGTTTCTCAGGGTTACAGGTTCCACTTTCACACTCTTCCAAAATCAAAAGGTATGCCGGACCTGCCACAAAACCAATGGGCAGAGGCACAAAAGGAAATTGCTGCTCTCATGGACATGGGAGCTATCCAAAGAGTAGCACAGCAATAACAGGGACAAGGATTCTACTCAAGACTCTTCCTGGTTCCCAGAAAGGACAAAGCCTGGAGACCAATACTGGACTTGTGAATCCTAAATACTTTCCTGGATGTTCCAAAATTCAAAATGTTAACACTGCAGCAACTTCTACCGATGCTGGGCAAGAAGGCTTGGCTAGTTACTTTGGACTTCAAAGAGGCATACCTGCATGTCCCAATCAGACAATCTTGCAGAAGATACCTCAGAATCATAGCTGGCTCAATGCATTACCAATTCTCTGCACTGCCCTTTGGCTTATCTACTGCGCTCAGGGTCTTCACAAAATGCCTGGCACCTGTAATTGCATTTTGCAGACAAAGAGGAATTCAGATATATCCCTACTTGGACGACTGCCTTATTCAAGCAGAGAGCAAGGACATTCTACTAAAGCATCTGGCGTTTGTAAAAAGATTATTAATTTGCCTAGGGTACACAGTAAACGAAAAGAAATCAAAACTAGTGCCCTCTCAAGAGATAATATTCCTGGGTGCAAGCTTAAATAAAACTGCCCAGATGGCTTATCTCGCGCCAGACAAAGGCAACTGACTCATTACTTTCAAATAATGGCAACAAAGACCCAGCTCCCTGAAAGAAAAATTCTGCAGGCCCTGGGCTTCATGGCTTCCTGCATTATACTCATTCCATATGCAAGACTGCATATGAGAAAACTACAATGGTATCTAAAAAGTGTTTGGACTCAGCACTGCCACAGCCGGGAAACAATAGTGACTATAATTCCCTGTCTACAATAGGAGTTTCGATGGTGGTCCAGGGCCCGTCACCACAACAAGGGACAGCCCTTCACCTTACCCACTGCCAGGCAGACAATAACGGATGCATCGGATTATGCCTGGGGGGCACATATGGCAGGAAAATGTATTCAGGGCACGTGGCCCAAGGAACAAATGCATCCTTACAATCAAAAAGAGATGCTAGCTGTACAGAATGCCCTGACAGCCTTCAAGCATCTACTACATCCAGGACAACTATTACCAAAGACAGACAACACCACAGTTATGTGGTACATAAACAAGCAAGGGGCACACATTCCTACCCCCTCTGCAGGCAAGCCATGACTCTGTGGAACACAGCACTGACCTATCAAGTACATCTGCAGGCAAAATTCCTGCCAGGAAAGAAAAATATACTGGCAGACGAACTAAGCAGAAATCTCATGGATCCACACGAATGGAAACCAAATCCCCAGGTCTTCAGCATGATAACAAGGAAATGGGGACGCCCGGACATAGATCTTTTTGCCTCCCCTCACAACTGCCAACTACAGAAATTCTGCATAAGAACTCATCACTCACAAGCATGGAAAGTAGATGCTCTTTCATTCAGCTGGGAAACCGACAGTTTATGCCTTCCCTCCACTGCCTCTTCTTCCCAAGGTACTCCTAAAAGTCAGACAAGAGAAGCCAAAAATGATCCCGATTGCCCCAGACTGGCCACGCCAGCACTGGTACCCAATCCTAAAGAGCTTGTCTCGAGGCCCAGCCTGGCCTTTACCTCAAATTCCTCCTCTTCTGACTCAACAAAACAATCAGATTCTACACAGTCAACTCAGAACCTTAAATCTGGATGCATGGCAGATAATTTAGCCACTCAGACCACTCCTCTCTCTAAAGCTGCTATGGATGTCATTTTAGAAGCCAGGAGGCCCAGCACTAGGAAATCTTATGCAGAAAAATGGAAGAGATTCTGTGCTTGGAACCAGGCACAAGGACTTGAACCGCTTGTTCCAAATATACCTCAGATTTTACAATACCCAACGTAGATGCTGGACAAAGGCCTATCCTTTTCATCTATTAAAATCCATGCCTCCGCCATTTCAGCTCATTACAATACGGAACCTCCTATTTTTTCACATCCACTGCTAAGGCAGTACCTCAGAGGGGCAAGAAACATAAGACCCCCAAGGAGAGCACCAATACCTACTTGGGACCTCAATTTTGTATTAGAAAAGCTCACACTACCTCCTTTTGAGCCAGCCAACACAGCGGATATAAAATTATTATCGTGGAAAACTGCTCTGCTCCTAGCAATAACTTCAGCAAGAAGAGTCTCAGAGTTACATGCATTAATGGCAATTGAACCTTTCATCATTTTTCATCAGGACAGGGTCTTTCTAAGGACAAACCCAACATTTATGCCAAAGGTGGTTTCCAGTGTGGCTCTTAACCAAACCATTCATTTGCCAACTTTCTATTCAAATCCCCAGAATAAAGGGGAGAGACTTCTGCACACTTTGGATATACACAGACAGCTACGATTCTACTTGGACAAAACAAAAGCTTTCAGAAAAACTGAGCAACTGTTTGTAGCTTATGCTGCAGGATCACACAAAGCCCATCTCAAAGCAGACAATTTCAAAATGGATAGGACACCGCATTCGCTTCTGCTATGCACAACATGGCAAATCAGTGCCTAAGGGCAAAAGGCCACATTCTACCAGAGCAGCAGCCACTTCAGCAGCCTCTCTCAGAGGAGTACCAACCAAAGACATTTTAGAAGCTGCAACCTTGAGTTCAGTGCACACTTTCACTAAGCACTACTACTTACCTCTCTACTCTAAATCTAGAACAGGTTTTACCAATGCAGTTCTGCAGGGCCTGGTAGTCTCTCCTAATCCTATTTAGGCCAAGCCACCCAACCTCAGCTTTGGGATTCAAACCAAGTGTAATGACTGCAACAGTGAAACACGATGAACATAGTACAGTTGTGTACCTACCATAAATGTAGATGTTCAAGTGTATTCACTGTTGCAGTCCAGGTTACCCACCCACCATCCCCCTTTCTCTTTGTTGGGTCCTTTTTTGTTCTTCTCAACTCGCTACAACCTATGTGATGTATTTGCTTATAGATGAAGGAAATGTTATTTTGGTACATGCATGTTTGACATTTTTTCCAGCCTTTCCTTTTTGGGGGCACCTGACATATGGGGCAAGAAAAACTGAAGAAAATGGCGTCTGTTGCATCTTTTATACCCCTGGCACACTGACGTCAGGGAAGAGGCAAAAGCAAGAGACGCCGGACCTAGACTTTGGAACTCGGGCCGACTGCAGGTCGCCTGCCAGCAGGATAACCCAAGTGTAATCACTGCAACAGTGAATACACTCTAACATCTACATTTATGGTAGGTACACAACTGTACTTCATCATTCTGAAGATTTGTGGATCTAGTTTCCACTCGTGAGGATCCATGAGGTTTCCGATTAGTCTGCCAAGGTATTTGTCCTTCCTGGCAGGAATTGTGCTTGCAGGTGTACTTGATAAGTTAATGCTGTGTTCCACAATGGCATGGCTTGTCTGCAGAGGGGGTAGGAATGTGTGCCTCCTTGCTTATGTACCACATGACTGTAGTATTGTCCGTTTTTATCAGCAGTTGTCTTGGATGAAGTAGGTCCTTGAAGGCTGTCAGTGCATTCTGTACAACTAGCACCTCTTTTTGATTGATATGAAGATGCATTTGGCTTGTGGGCCATGTGCCTCGAATACATGTTCCTGCCATGTGTGCCCCCCAGGCATAATCTGATGCATCTGTTAATGTCTGCCTGGCTGTGGGTAAAGCGAATGGCTGTCCCTTGTTGTGGTGACAGGTCTGTGCCCACCATCGAAACTCCTGTTGCAGGCAGGGAATGACAGTAATTAATGCTTCTAGGCTGTGGCACTGTTGAGTCCAAACACTTTTTAGATACCAGTGTAGTTTCCTCATATGCAGTCTTGCATATGGAATTAGTAGAATGCAGGATACCATGTAGCCCAGAGCCTGCAGAATTTTTCTTGCAGATAACAGGGTCTTTGTTGGCATGTTTTTGAAGTAAGAAGTCAGTTGCCTTTGTTTGTATGGCGTGAGATAAGCCATCTGAGCAGTTGTATTTAAGCTTGCACCCAGGAATATCTCTTGAGAGGGTACTAGTTTTGATTTATTTTCGTTTACTGTGTACCCTAGGGAAATTAGCAATCTTTTTACAAACGCTAGATGCTTTAGTAGAATGTCTTTGGTCTCTGCTTGAATAAGGCAGTCATCCAAGTAGGGAAATATTTGAATTCCTCTGTCTGCAAAATGCAATTACTGGTGCCAGGCATTTTGTGAAGACCCTGGGCGCAGTAGATAAGCCAAAGGGCAGTGCAGAGAATTGGTAGTGCATTGAGCCAGCTATGAATCTGAGGTATCTTCTGCAAGTTTGATTGGGACATGCAGGTATGCCTCTTTGAAGTCCAAAGTTACAAGCCAAGCCTTCCTGCCCAGCATGGACAGAAGCTGCTGCAGAGTCAACATTTTGAATTTTGGAACATCCAGAAAAGTGTTTAGAATAGAAAGGTCCAGAATTGGTCTCCAGGCTTTGTCCTTTCTTGGTACTTGGAAAAGTCTGGAGTAAAATCCTTGTCCCTGCTCTTATTGTGGCACTGGCTGAATAGCCCTCATGTCCATGAGAGATGAAACTTGTCTTTGTGCCTCTGCCCATTGATTGTGTGGGAGGTCTGGCATACCTTTTGCCTTTGGAAGGGTGTGAAAGTGGAAACTGTAGCCCTGAGAGACTATATTTAAGACCCATTTGTCTTGGGTGATCCTGTGCCAATTTTGTATTTTGTGAAAAAAAGTGCTAACGTTCCCCCTAAGGGAGCTGCCAAAAGATACGTGCTTGGCAATGGCAGAGGGAAGTCATTGGCACCGTTTCCTATAAGGCTGTGACTTGTCTTCTCCGCTTTTGGAGGTAGAAGCACCCCATTGTCTGGGCCTGTATGAGCCCTGGGGCTGTTGCCTGCCTCTAGGGCATCTGAATCTGTCTCTGTGGTCCGTCTGCCACTGGAAAGGACCAATTCTTAGATGGCCAGTTCCTGATAAATCTGGGTGGCTGTACCTGTAAGAAATCCTTTACTGTCTGCATAGATTTAGCTTTATCTTCCATTTTCTTCAACACCTCTTCTGCCTTAACACCAAACAAAGTATCATGCTGTAATGGAGTGTCCAATAATTTTGCTTTAACATGATCAGGCAGATTCTGTTCCTTTAACCAAGCATGCCTTCTGATAACAGAACCTGTAACTGCGGCCCTGCACGAGGTCTCCAGTGAATCATAACCACATTGCAAAGTATGTTTTTCCACTTGTTCAGCTGCATGCAATAGGTCCTGCAACTCTTTGTTCTCGGAACATTCAGAAAGCCAACATTTTTTGTTTTAACAAAGACATTAAATATTGCTGATATTTGAGCATATAAACTGACAATTTAAAGCCCTTACAGCCAAGGTAGCAGAAGTGTAGACTTTTTCCCCCCATCTGTCCAGAGCCCTAGAATCTCTATCTGAGGGGACAGGGTTTTTAGCAGAAGCAGCCTTGACCCCTTTGGGAGCCTGTGAGATAATTTCTGGGTCAGCAGCAGGGTTTTTATATAGAAATTTATGGGAATCTGGAACCCTGTAGTATCTGTCCGGCTTAACAGGTGCAGGAGGTAGAGAGTCTGGAGACAGTCCGGACTCTGACTGTCTAGAACCGGAGGAATTGCAAGAGGTCTGTGCTGAGGAGCAGTAAAAGAAAGTCTCTGAGCCTTTTCTTAGAATCTGAATAATCCTGGCTCTCCCAGTGGAAATGCTCCCTCATGGTATGCAGGGTTTCCCCAAATGAGTAAACCTCAGGAGGAGAAGCCGAAGGAATAGAATATTCAGCATAAGAATCCTCATAGGGAGGAATAGAATATCCCTGTTCTGAAGAGGAATCAGAGGAATCAGAGGAAATGAAAACCTGATCAGAGGAATCATATTCAGTATCTTGCCTAGGCCTCTTTTCAGGAGGGGGGATGGGAACCCCTGATCAAAGTAATAAGGTCTTCGGTCATTTTGAGCATCGGTTTCTTAGGCATAGAAGTCTGTCCTGGAGAATGCTGTACGTTTCCTTGTCTGCTTTTGACTTTGTCTTGGATGCTGAAGTAGGCTTTATATAACGTTGTGTAGGTCTGAAGACACCCTCAGAAGCCGATGCATGCTCAGAGACTCCGGACCCATCTGAGGGACTCATTTCCGAAGGCCCAATACCTTGAGTATCCAGAGGCCTAGTTGTCTCCACGTGGGAGTCAGAGGCGGCCTGTGGCTCTGAGGTAGCGGGAGTCAGGAGCTGTGAAAGCACCTCACTGAGCACCGGCAACTGGCCTAGAAGAGGCTTCGTCGTCGGTTTTGGACCTCGGATGCCTGTCCTTTTCTTTATCCTTGCGCTGTTTATGAATTCCAGTCGGTTGTTCCGACGGCATTATATAGTTAAATCTTCGGCCAAAGTAATGAAAAGCAAAATTGTACCGATGCTTTATAGTGCGTTGGTTAAATCTAGCACAAAACCGACAAATAGCAACGTCGTGATCAGGGCCTAGGCAAGGAATACAGTAAGAATGAAAATCCTTATGAGTTATTTGCTTCCCACAAGAAATACAATTGTTAACTTTTTCTGACATCGGTCTGGAGCAAGAAAAAAAAGTTTCCCCAACAGGGTACTTAGCTTTATTGAAGACTTCGGATCTGAAATTCAATTACGAAAAATCCCAGGAGTCGGCCAACCGGCACTTGCGAACTGCTTTTGCTTCAGGCACCGCACGGCAAGAAAGACTGGAGAAAATGGCGTCGGCTGCAACTTTTATACCCCTGGCGCACTGACTTCAGGGAAGAGGCCAACGCAACAGACGCCAGACCAGGACTTTGGAATTCAGGCCGACTGCTGGTAGCCTGCCAGCAGGATAACCGAAGTGTAATGACTGAAACAGTGAAACACGATAAACATCAGAAAAATCCTCCTCTTCTCTCCTAGCAGGGTCTGAGGTTTGAGGCCTAGGACTCAAGAGTGGAGAAGTAATGCTAGCACTGCCTGCAGAGGTAGGCGGTAAGGTCATAAAGGCATTGAACAAGCTCTGGCCTGCCAGTAAGGCATGCTTTCAAAAGGGAAAGAGTGTGCTTCTTTTTCTGTTTCTTTTTGAGGGGCCTAGCTGGCATCAGGGTAGAAGGCCTTAGGTCTGGAGACTGTACAGTATCGGCAGAATCCGATGGGCCTACAGATATTGGTGGTACCCCCGGCCTCAGTGGAGACAGATGTCGGTAATGCCTATACGGAGGTGCCATCTGCACGGGACTGTGCGGCTTCCTCAGAGGTACATGTTTTATCCTTTGTGGCGGGATCAGATTCCTCTGCCAGGCCGATGTTGGCCAAAGGCTGAGGGATGGACAGTAGAGGCGCAGCAGTAGTTGTAGGCTGCATGGGCTTGGCCTTCTTTACTGGTTCTGAAGGAACTTTGGAAGAGCCCTCCATTCCGAACGCTAGCTGTTTCAACCGCAGATTCTCTAAATATAAGTTTAGAGCATGCAAGTTGCTACGGAGGGTTTTGGGGACGAATGCCTGACAAATAGGACAGTTTTCATAACAGTGTTCTTTACCAAAGCAAAAAAGTTACTGATCGTGAGTGCCTTTGTGGGGAATCTGCCAGCCACACTTACACTTGCCCTTCCTTGATGACATGCGCAAGCAATGGAATCAAAAAATGAAAGACTGAAAGTTTCCCCAATGGGGTACTTATCTGATTTTTCAAATCAGACGTCAGTGAGCAGCAGGAAAGTACAGTTGTGTACACGTACCATAAATGTAGATGTTAGAGTGTATTCACTGTTGCAGTCATCACAGTTGGGTTATCTGCTTGCAGTAGCCCTCAGTCGGCCTGATTAACAAAGTCTTGGGTCCTATGTTCGTTGCTGTCTCCTCTTCCGTGACGTCAGGTCGTCATGGGTATAAAACATGCAGCCAACGTCATTACATCAGTTTTTCTTGCTCCAAATGTCAGGTGCCCCCTAATGGGAAGCAATTAAATCTATAAATATACAAGGTTATACCTCCAACAAAAAAGCAAATGCACCAAAAAGCTTTTAAGCATTGTAAAGACAAGAGGTATAGCCAAAAGAAGTCAGGGGGCTGGAGGAAGGGTAACAAGGACTGCAACAGTGAATACACTTGAACATCTACATTTATGGTAAGTGTACACAAAGTGCAGTTGTGTACACTTACCATAAATGTAGATGTCAAGTGTATTCACTGTTGCTGTCATTACATTTGGGTAATCTGCTGGCAGGTTGTCCTAAGTCGGCCTGATTAACAAAGTCTTGGGTCCTGCATCGGTTGCTGTCCTTTCTTCCATGACGTCAGGTCGTCAGGGGTATAAAACATGCAGCCAACGTCATTACCTCAGTTTTTCTTGCCCCAAATATCAGGTGCCCCCCGAATGGGGAGCAAAATAAAATTTAACAATATACCTCCAACCAAAAGCAAATACACCAGAAAGGCTTTTAAACAAAGTAACAGAAAGCAGAGCTATAAATCAGAGAAAAACAGGGGGCTGAAGGGAGGGTAACCAGGACTGCAACAGTGAATACACTCGAACATCTACATTTATGGTAAGTGTACACAACTGTACTATGTTCTTTGTGTTTCACTGTTGCAGTCATTACATTTGGATAGATTCCCAAAGCTATGATTGGGAGGATGGATTTATACAGCATTAGGACCAGCTATAAAAGCCCTGCAAAACAGCAGTGGCAAAGCTAGCTCTGGATTTAGAGAAAATTGGCAAGTGATAATGCTTGGTGAAAGTACGAACTGAATTTCAGGTAGCAGCTTCTAGAATATCCCTGGTAGGAACACCTCTGAGAAAGGCTGTAGAAGTAGATGCAACCCTGGTGGAATGAGATCTGATCCCTGGGGGATAGGTTTTCTATGGTGTTTATAGCAGAAATGAATGCAATAGCTTTATCCATTTAAAAATGGCTTGTTTTGAAATAGCCTTCCCCTCTGCTCTTGCAGCAAATGCTACCAGCAGTTGTTCAGATTTTCTTCGAGATTTAGTCCTGTCCAAGTAGAAAGCACAGTTGTGTACACTTACCATAAATGTAGAGAGTGTATTCACTGTTGCAGTGATTACATTTGGGTAATCCTGCTGGCAGGTTGCCCTCAGCCGGCCTGAATTCCAAAGTCTTGGGTCCTGCTTCAGCTGTTGTCGCCCCTTTCCTGACGTCAGGGGTATAAAAGATGCGGCCGACGCAACCTGGACTGCAACAGTAAATACCATAAATGTAGATGTTTGAGAATGTTGCAGTCATTACACTTGGGTTATCCTGCTGACAGGCTACCCTCAGTCAGCCTGAATTCCAAAGTCCTGGTCCGGCGTCGGTTGCTGTCACCTTTTCCCTGACATCAGTGCGCCAGGGATATAAAAGATGCAGCCAACGCCATTTTCTTCAGTTTTTCTTGCCCCAGATGTCAGGTGCCCCCAAAAGGGTAGGCTAAAAATTATGCTCGTAAAAAAGCATGCACAAACATAAAATCATCTACAAGCAAATACACCACATAGGTTCTATAGAATAGAGAAGTACAGATAAGTCCCAGCAATGAAAGGGGGATGGAGGAAGGGTAATCTGGACTGCAACAGTGAATACACTCGAACATCTACATTTATGGTAGGTACACAATTGTACTATGTTCATTGTGTTTCACTGTTGCAGTCATTACACTTGGGTTGAATCCCAAAGCTGAGGTTGGGTGGCTGGGCCTAAATAAAATTAGGAGTGGCTATGAGGCCCTGCAGAACTGCAGTGGCAAAGCCTGCTCTGGATTTAGAGTAAAGAGGTAAGTGGTAGCACTTTGTAAAAGTGTGCACTGAAGTCCAAGTTGCAGCCTCCAAAACGTCCTTGGTTGGTACTCCTCTGAGGAAGGCTGCTGAAGTGCCTGCTGCTCCGGTTGAATGTGGCCTAATGCCCTTAAGCACGGATTTGCCAGGTTGTGAATAGCAGAAACGGATGCAGTGGCCTACCCATTTTGAAATGGTCTGCTTTGAAATAGCTTTTCCTTGCGATCCTGCAGCATATGCCATTAAGAGTTGCTCAATCTTTCTGAAAACTTTAGTTTTGTCCAAGTAGAAGCGTAGCTGTCTGTGCATGTCCAAAGAATGCAGAAGTCTCTCCCCCTTATTCTGTGGGTTTGGATAAAAGGTAGGCAAATGCATGGTTTGGTTAAGGGCCACACTGGACACTACCTTAGGCATAAATGCCGGGTTTGTCCTCAGAGAAACCCTGTCCGGATGGAAAATAAAAGGTTCCACAGCCATTAGTGCCTGTAATCTGAGACTCTTCTTGCTGAAGTTATTGCTAGGAGAACAGCTGTTTTCCATAAGTATTTTATCTCAGCTGTATTGGCTGGCTCAAAAGGAGGCAGTGTGAGCTTTTCCAAGACAAAATTGAGGTCCGATACAGGTATTGGAGCTCTCCTTGGAGGGCTTATGTTTTTGGCTCCTCTGAGGTACTGCCTTAGCAGTGGATGTGAAAAAATAGGTGGTTCCATATTGTAATGAGCCGATATGGCAGAGGCATGGATCTTAACAGATGAGAAGGATAGGCATTTGTCCAGCATCTCAGTTAAGTATTGTAAAATCTGAGGAATATTTGGTACAAGCCTGTCCATTCCGTGAGCCTGGTTCCTCCATTTTTCTGCAGAAGATTTTCTGGTGCTGGGCCTCCTGGCCTCCTGAATAGCATCCAAAATAGCATCCAAAACTGCTTTAAAGAGGGGTGTGTTCTGAATGGTTACATTATCCGCCATGCAGCCAGATTTAGGGTTCTAAGTTGGCTGTGCAGGATCGGATTGTTTTGTTGGGTCATGAGGAATTTGAGGTAACACCCAGGCTGGGTCTTGAGACAAGCTTTTTAGGATGGAGTACCAGTGCTGGCGTGGCCTGTCTGGTGCAATCAGTATCATTTTTGGCTGCTCCTGTCTGACCTTTATGAGTACCTTGGGGAGGGAGAGGCAGTGGAGGAAAGGCATATACTGCGAGGGTTTTCCAGCTGAATGATAGGGCGTCCACTTTCCATGCTTGTTTGTGATAAGTCCTTGTGCAGAATCTCTGTATTTGGCAGTTGTGAAGGAAAACAAATAGATCTATGTCTGGGCATCCCCATTTCCTTGTTATCATGCTGAAGATTTGTGGATCTAGTTTCCATTCGTGAGGGTCCATGAGGTTTATGCTTAGTTTGTCTGCCAGAGTATTTGTCTTTCCTGGCAGGAACTGTGCTTGCAGGTGTACTTGATAAGTCAATACTGTGTTCCACAAAGTCATGCTTGTCTGCAGAGGGGGTAGGAATGTGTGCCTCCTTGCTTGTTTATGTACCACGACTGTAGTATTGTCCGTTTTTATTATCAGTTTTCCTGGATGAAGTAAATCCTTGAAGGCTGTCAGGGCATTCTGTCCAGCTAGCATCTCTTTTTGACTGATATGAAGATGCATTTGGTTTGCGGGCCATGTGCCCTGAATACATTTTCCTGTCATGTAGGCTCCCCAGGCATAATCTGATGCATCTGTTAGTGTCTGCCTGGCTGTGGGTAAAGTGAATGGCTGTCCCTTGTTGTGGTGACAGGCCTGTGCCCACCATCGAACCTCCTGTTGTAGGCAGAGAATGAGGATAATTAATGTTTCCAAGCTGTGACCATGTTGAGTCCACGCAGTCTTGCATATGGAATTAGCAGAATGCAGGATGTCATGAAGCCCAAAGACTGCAGAATTTTTCTTGCAGACAACTGGGTCTTTGTTGCCATCATTTCGAAGTAAGACGTCAGTTGCCTTTGTTCGTCTGGTGTGAGATAAGCCATCTAGGCAGTTGTACTTAAGCTTGCACCCAGGAATATTATCTCTTGAGAGGGTACCAGTTTTGATTTCTTTTCGTTCACTGTGTACCCTGGGCAAATTAATAATCTTTTTACAAACGCCAGATGCTTCAGTAGAATGTCCTTATTCTCTGCTTTAATAAGGCAGTCGTTCAAGTAAGGATATATTTCTATTCCTCTTTGTCTGCAAAATGCAATTACTGGTGCCAGGCATTTTGTGAAGACTCTGGGTGCACTAGATAAGCCAAAGGGCAGTGCAGAGAATTGGTAGTGCATTCAGCCAGCTATGAATATGAGGTATCTTCTGCAAGATTGTCTGATTGGGACATGCTGGTATGCCTCTGAGATCCAAAGTTACAAGCCAAGACTTCTTGCCCAGCATGCGCAGAAGCTGCTGCAGAGTCAACATTTTGAATTTTGGAACGTCCAGAAAAGTATTTAGAATAGACAGGTCCAGTATTGGTCTCCAGGCTTTGTCCTTTCTGGGTACCAAGAAAAGTCTTGAGTAAAATCCTTTTCCCTGCTCTTGTTGTGGTACTCGCTGAATAGCCCTCATGTCCATGAGGGATGAAACTTGCTTTTGTGCCTCTGCCCACTGATTGTGTGGCAGGTCTGGCATACCTTTTGTCTTTGGAAGGGTGTGAAAGTGGAACCTGTAGCCCTGAGACACTATATTCAAGACCCATTTGTCCTGGGTGATCATGTGCCAATTTTGTGAAAAAAAGTGCTAGTTTTCCCCCTAAGGGTGCTGCCAAAAGATAAGTGCTTGGCATTGGCAGGGGGAGTCATTGGAACTGTTTCCTGTATGGCTGTGATTTGTCTTCTCCGCTTTTGGAGGTAGAAGCACCCCACTGTTTAGGCCTGTATGAGCCTTGGGACTGGGATCTGCCTCTGTGGCATCTGTATCTGCCTCTTTGTGGCCTGTCTGACACTGGAAAGGACCAATTCTTAGAAGGCCAGTTCCTGCTAAATCTGGGTGGCTGTACCTGTAGGAAACCCTTAACTGTCTGCATAGATTTTGCTTTACCCTCTATTTTCTTCCTGCATAGATTTTGCTTTACCCTCCATTTTCTTCAACACCTCTTCTGTCTTAACACCAAAGTACCATGCTGTAATGGAACATCCAATAACTTTGCTTTAACATGATCAGGCAGATTCTGTTCCTTTAACCAAGCATGCCTTCTAATGACTGAACCCGTAACAGCGGCCCTGCAAGAGGCCTCCAGTGAATCAAAACCACATTGCAAAGTATGTTACCAGAACATTCAGAATTTGTCGACATTTTCTGTTTTAACAGTGACATTAAGTATTGCTGATATTTAAGCATATGAAACTGACAATTTAAAGCCCTTACAGCCAAGGTAGCAGAAGTGTAAACCTTTTTCCCATCTGTCCAGTGCCCTACAATCTCTATCAGAGGGGACAAGGATTTTTGCAGTGGAAACCTTGACCCCCTTGGGACCCAGAGATATAGTTTCTGGGTCAGCAGCAGGGTTTTTATAAAGAAATTTATGAGAGTCTGGGACCCTGTAGTATCTGTCTGGCTTAACAGGTGCAGGGGGTACATAGTCAGGCGACAGGCCGGACTCTGAAAATACATCATCTACAATGTCTAGAACAGGTAGGATAGCAACAGGTCTGTGCTGAGGTAGTAAAAGGAAGTCTGAGCCTTTTCTTAGATTCTGAATAATCTTGGCTCTCCCATTGGAAATGCTCCCTCATGGTATGCAGGGTTTCCCCAAAAGAGTAATCCTCAGGAGGAGAGGCTGAAGGAATAGATTCTTCAGCATCAGAATCCTCATAGGGAGGGAGAGAGTATCCCTCTTCAGAAGAGGAGTCAGAGGAAATGAAAACCTGATCAGAAGAGTCCTATTCTGTCTCTTGCCTAGGCCTCTTATCAGGAAGGGGATGGGAACCCCTGATCAAAGTAATTAGGTCTTCGGCCATTTTAAGCATCTGTTTCTTAGGCATGAAGTCTGTCCAGGAGAATGCTGTACTTATTTCTTTGTCTTTAGAGCTGTTTTAGTCTTTGCCTTTGAAGTTGAGGTTGGCTTGACATAACTGTGTAGGTCTGAAAACACCCTCAGAAGCAGATGCCTGCTCAGCGGCTCTGGACCCATCTGAGAGAATAGTTTTCGAGGGTCCAATACCTTGAGTATCCAGAGGCCTAGTCAGCCCCACGTGGGAGTCGGAAGCAGCCTGTGGCTCTGAGGTAGCGGGCTTCAGGGGCTGCGAAAGTGCCTCACTGAAAATCACCGAACTGGCGACTGGCCTACCGGAGGCCTCGTTGTCTGTTTTGGACCTCTGATGCCTGTCCTTTTCCTTGCACTTTTTATAAACTCCGGTCGTCGGCTGTTCAGACGGCATTATGTAATTAAATCTTCGGCCAAAGTAATGAAAAGCAAAATTGAACAGACGCTTAATACAGAGTTGGTTAAATCTAGCACAAAACAGACAGCTAGCAATGTCGTGGTCAGGGCCTAGGCAAGGAATACAGTAAGAATAAAAATCCTTGAGATATTTGTTTCCCACAAGAAATACAATTGTTAACTTTTTCTGACATCGGTGTGGAGCAAGGGAAAAAAAGAAAAGAAAAAAAAAAAAAAGTGTCCCCAACGGGGTACTTAGCTTTAATGAAGACTTCTGAGATTTTCAAAATCGAATTTCAGATCCGGAGTCAGCCGACCGGCACTTGCGAACTGCTTTTGCTTCAGGCACCACCAAAGACTGAAGAAAATGGCGTCGGTTGCATCTTTTATACCCCTGGCGCACTGACATCAGGGAAGGGGTGACAGCAATAGACGCTGGACCAGGACATTGGAATTCAGGCCGACTGCGGGTAGCCTGCCAGTAGGATAACCCAAGTGTAATGACTGCAACAGTGAAACATGAACATCTGTACTATGTTCTTCGTGTTTCACTGTTTCAGTCATTACATTTGGGTAGAGTCCCAAAGCTAAAGTTGGGAGGCTGGAACAGCATTAGGAGCGGCTAAGAGGCCCTGCAGAACTGCAGTGGCAAAGCCTGCCCTGGATTTAGAGTAGAATGGCAGATGATAGTGCTTTGTAAAGGTGTGCACTGAACTCCCAAGTAGCAGCCTCTAAAATGTCCTTGGTAGGTACGCCCCTGAGAAAGGCTGCTGAAGTGGCTGCAGCTCTGGTTGAGTGTGGCCTAATGCCCTTAGGTACTGGCTTGCCATGGTGTACATAGCAGAAACGAATGCAGTGGCCTATCCACTTTGAAATTGTTTCCTTTGAGATAGCCTTTCCTTGAGATGCTGCAACATATGCCACTAGTAATTGCTCTGCTTTCCTTGAGATGCTGCAACATATGCCACTAGTAACTGCTCTGTCTTTCTGAAAACTTTGGTTCTGTCCAAGTAGAATCTAAGCTGTCTGTATATGTCCAAAGAATGCAGAATTCTCTCCCCCTTGTTCTGTGGATTTGGATAAAAAGTTGGCAGATGAATAGCTTGGTTAAGAGCCACACTGGACACCACCTTAGGCATAAATGTTGGGTTTGTCCTCAGAGAGACCCTGTCCGGATAAAAAAATGATAAAAGGTTCCACAGCCATGAGTGCCTGTAGCTCTGAAACTCGTCTTGCAGAAGTTATTGCTAGGATTAGAGCTGTTTTCCAAGATAAAAACTTTATATCAGCAGTAGCCGCTGGCTCTAAAGGAGGCAGGGTGAGTTTTTCCAAGACATAGTTGAGGTCCCATGCAGGCATTGGTGATCTCCTTGGAGGTCTTACATTTTTGGCTCCTCTGAGGTACTGCTTTAACAAGGGATGAGAAAAGATTGGTGGCTCTACATTGTAATGAGCCAAAATGGCACAGGCATGAATTTTAATAGATGAAAAAGATAGGCCTTTGTCCAGCATCTCTGTTAAGTATTGCAAAATCTGAGGAATATTTGGCACAGCTGTACCAGTTCTTTGTGCCTGGTTCCAAGCACAGAATCTCTTCCATTTCCCAGCATAAGATTTTCTAGTACTAGGCCTTCTGGCTTCCAAAATGACATCCATCACAGCTTTACTGAGAGGTGTGTTTTGTATGACTATATTATCAGCCATTATATCAGGTTTAAAGTTCTAAGTTGGCTGTGTAGTATCCGACTGTTTTGCTGGGTCAGTAGCTGAGGAATCTGAGGTAAGGTCCAAGCTGGGCATCGAGACAAGCTCCTTAGAACTGGATACCAGTGCTGGCTGGGCTAGCCGGGGGCAATCAGCATCATCTTTGGCTTCTCCTGTCTGACCTTTAGGAGTACCTTGGGGAGGAGAGGCAGAGGGGGAAATGCATATACTGATAGGTTTGTCCAGCTGAAAGATAGGGCGTCCACTTTCCATGCTAGTCTGTGATAAATCCTTCTGCAGAATCTTTTTAGTTGGTAGTTGTGAGGGGAGGCAAATAGATCTATGTCCGGGCATCCCTATTTTCTTGTTATCATGCTGAAGACTTGTGGGTCCAGGTGCCACTCGTGAGGATCCATGAGGTTTCTGCTTAGCTCGTCTGCCAGAGTATTTTTCCTTCCTGGCAGAAACTGTACTTGCAGATGTACTTAGTAAGTCAATGCTGTGTCCCACAAAGTCATGGCTAGTCTGCAAAGGGGGGTAAGAATGTGTGCCCCCTTGCTTGTTTATATACCACCCAACCGTGTGCCCCCTTGCTTGTTTATATACCACCCAACCGTGGTGTTGTCTGTATCAGTAGTTGTCCCGGAAGAAGTAGGTCCTTGAAGGCTGTCAGGGCATTTTGAACTGCTAGCATTTCTTTCTGATTGATATAGATGCATTTGGTTTGAGGTCCATGTGCTCTGAATGCATCTTCCTGCCATGTGGCCCCCCCCAGGCATAATCCGATGCATCCGGTGTTAAGTGTCTGCCTGGCTGGGGGTAATGTGAATGGCTGTCCCTTGTTTTGGTGACAAGCCTTTGCCCACCATCGAAACTCCTGTTGCAGGCAGGGAATGAGAGTAATCATAGTTCCCAGGCTGTGGCAATGTTGAGTACAAACACTTTTTAGGTACCACTGAAGTTTCCTCATATGCAGTCTTGCATATGGAATTAGTAGGATGCAGGATGCCATGAAGCCCAAAGCCTGCAGAATTTTTCTTGCAGATAACTGGGCCTTTGTTGCCAACATTTTGAAATAGGTAGTCAGTTGCCTTTGTTTGTCTGGCGTGAGACAAGCCATCTGGGCAGTTGTATTTAAGCCTGCACCCAGGAATATTATCTCGAGAGGGTACTAGTTCTGATTTCTTTTCGCTGACTGTGTACCCTAGGCATGTTAGAAGTCTTTTCACAAACGCCAGATGCTGTAGAAGAATGTCCTTGTTCTCTGCTTGAATTAGACAGTCGTCCAAGTAAGGATATATTTGTATTCCTCCATCTGCAGAAAGCAATTACTGGTGCCAGGCACTTTGGCTCATCTACTGCACCCAGGGTCTTTACAAAGGGCAGTGGAGATAATTGGTAATGCATTGAGCCAGCCTTGAATCTGAGGTATCTTCTGCATATTTGTCTGATTGGGACATGCAGGTATGCCTCTTTTAGGTCTAAAGTCACAAGCCAAGCTTCCTTGCCCAGCATGGGCAGAAGCTGCTGCAAAGTCAACATCTTGAATTTTGGTATATCCAGGAATGTGTTTAAAATAGATAGGTCCAGTATTGACCTCCAGGCCTTGTCCTTTCTGGGTACCAAGAACAGTCGAGTAAAATCCTTGTCCCTGTTCTTGCTCTGGCACTTGTTGAATGGCCCCCATGTCCGTGAGGGATTAGATTTGTTTTTGTGCCTCTGCCCATTGATTTTTGGCAGATCTGGCCAGCCGTTTGCCTTTGGCAGGGTATGGAAATGGAACTTGTAGCTTTGTGACACGATATTTAGGACCCATTTGTCCTGGGTTATAATTTGTTCAAATTTGTGAAAAAAGTGCAAATTTTCCCCCTAAGGGTGCTGCCAGGAGATAAGTGCTTGGTGCAGGCAGGGGAAGTCATTGGGACCGTTTCCTGTACGGTTGAGATTTGTCTTCAACTTTGGAGGTAGAAGCCCCCCATTGCTTTGAGCGTTATGAACCTTGAACCTGGGATCTTCCCCTAGGGCATCTGGTTCTGCCCCTTTGAAGTCTGACACAGGAAAGGACCAATTATTTGTTGGCCAGATTCTACTAAACCTAGGTGGCTGTACTTGTAAAAAAATCTTTGACAGTTTGCATAGATTTAGCTTTGTCCTCCATTTTCTTTAAAACCTCTTCTGCCTTAACACCAAACAAAGTATCATGCTGTAAAGGTGCATCTAATAATTTGACTAACATGATCAGGCAGATTTTGTTCCTTTAACCAAGCATGCCTAATAAATTACAGAACCTGTAACTGTGGCCTTGCAGGAGGCCTCTAAAGAATCAAATCCACATTGCAAAGTATGCTTTCCAACTTGTTCAGCTGCATGCAATAAATCCTGCATTTCCCCGTTTTCTGCACATTCCGAGTTTAACAACATTTTCTGTTTAAGCAATGCCATGACATGTTGCTGATATTTGAGCATATGAAACTGACAGTTTAAGGCCCTTATAGCCAAAGTAGCAGGTGTGTAAACCTTTTTTCCCCCATCTATCCAGTGCCCTAGAATCTCTGTCAGATGGGCTAGGTTTTTTTTTTTTCCAGCGGAAGCCTCAACTCCTTTGGGACCCTGAAAAACAGTTTCTGGGTCTGCAGCAGGGTTTTTAAAAAGGAATTTATGAGAGTCAGGAACCCTGTAATATCTGTCAGGCTTAACAGGAGCTGGAGGTAAAAAGTCAGGGGTAAGACTAGACTCCGAAAACACATCTACAATATCTAACACAGGTGGGATGGCTAGTGGTCTGTGTTGAAGTAGTAAAAGGGAAATCCCGGAGCCTCTTTAGATTCTGAAAAATCTTGGCTCTCCCAGTGGAAATGATGCCTCATAGTATGTAAAGTTTCCCCAAAAGAATAGTCCTCAGGAGGAGAAGCTGAAGGTATAGATTTCTTCAGCATCAGAATCCTCATAGGGGGGAAGAGAATATTCCTGATCAGAAGAGGAATCATAAGAAATGGAAACCTGATCTGAAGATTCATAGTCCGTCTTCTTGCCAAGGCATCTTATCAGGAGGGGGATGGGAACCGCTGATCAAGGTAATAAAGTCTTCAGCCATTTCGAGCATCTGTTTTTCGGGCATAGAGGCCTGACCACGTGGCTCGAGTTTGTTTCTTTGCTTTGGAAGGTGCTTTAGTCTTTGCCTTTGAAGCTGAAGTCTGTTTGATGTAAAGATGTTTAGGTCTGAATACACCCTCAGAAGTTGGTGCCCGCTCAGCGGCTCCAGACCCATCTGAAGGAATAGTATCAGAGGCTCCAATACCTTGAGTTTCCAGCGGCATGGCAGACTCAACGTGGGAGTTGGTAGCGGCCTGTGACTCAAGTAGCGGGCGTAAGGGGCTGCGAAAGCACCTCACTGAGAACCGGCAACTGGCTTAGAAGAAGCTTCGTCATCAGTTTTGGGCCTCGGTTGTCTCTTTCCTTTTCTTTGCGTTTTTTGTGATCTCTGGTAGTCGGATGGCTATCGGACGACATTTCTGGATAATTAAACCGGCGTCCAAAATAGTTTAAAGCAAAATCATACTGACGCTTAATAGTGCGTTGGTTAAATCTAGCACAAAACCGACAACCAGAAATGTTGTGATCAGGGCCTAGGCAAGGAATAAAGTAAGAATGAAAATCCTTATGAGGTATTTGCTTCCCACAAGAAATACAATTATTAACTTTTTCTGACATCCGTCTGGAGCAAGAAAACGGGGTACTTAGCTTTATTGAAGACTTCGAATCTGAAACTCGAACATGAAAATCTCAGGCACCGCGCGGCAAGAAAGACTAAAGAAAATGGCGTCTGCTGCATATTTTATACCCCTGACGTCAGGGAAGGGGCGACAGCAGCCGACGCAGGACCCAGGACTTTGGAATTCAGGCCGACTGAGGGCAACCTGCCAGCAGGATTACCCAAATGTAATGACTGCAACAGTGAAACAAGAAGAACATCAGGAGGTATAGCCAAAGGCCTATGCTGAGGAAGAAGAAAAGAATCCCAAAGTCTTTTTAAATTCAGAGAAATCCTGACTCTCCCTGTGCAAGTGTTCTCTTAAGGTATGCAAAGTTTCTCCAAAAGAGAAATCCTCAGGGGGAGAAGCAGAAGGGATGGATTATTCTGCATCAGAGTTCTCATAAGTGGGTATAGATAATGCCTGATCAGAAGAAAGAGAAACCTGATCTGAAGATTCATAGTCAGAGCCTTGCCTAGGCCTCTTAGCAGGAGGGGGATGGGTACCCCTGATCAAGGTAATTAAATCTTCAGCCATTTTGATCATTGGTTTTTTAGGCATTGGAGCCTGTACACGTGCCCCAAGCGTCAGTTTTTTAGACATAGTAGTTTTTGGCCTTAGTTTTGAAGATGGCGTTGGTTTAATATACAACTCTTTAGGCCTGAAAACACCCTCAGAAACCGGTGCCTGCTCAGCGGCTCAGGACCCATCTATGGTAGAGACTTCCGCGGGTTCAATACTTGTATCTCGCAGCATAACGGACTCCGAATGGGTCTCAGAAGAGGCCTGCGAATCAAAAGTAGCAGGCATCAGGGGCTGCGAAAGTGCCTCACTGAGTTCCGGCGACTGGCTTAGGAGAAGCCTAGTCGGTTTTGGACCTCTGTCTCTGTCTTTTTCTTTGCGTTTTTTTTTTTATAGGTATTTCGGTAGTCTGATTGCTAACCAACGACATTTCTGGATAGTTAAATCTTAAGCCAAAATATTTAAACGTCGGTATACTTTTGCTTCTAACCGTGTGTTGATTAAAATTTAGCACAAAACCGACAGCAAGGCATGTTGTGGTCAGGGCCTAGGCAAGGAATACAGTACAAATGAAAATCCTTATGGAGGTATTTGCTTCCTACAAGTAATGCAATTATTACCCTTTATTGACATTGGTAAGGAGCAAGAAAACATTTCCTCAACGGGGTACTTAGCTTTTAGTTGAAGACTTCAGTTCTGAAACTAGAAAACGAAAATTTCAGGAGTCTGCCGACCGGCACTTGCAAACTGCTTTTGCTTCGGGCACTGCCAGGGAAGAAAGACTGAAGTAATGGCGTCGGCTGCATGTTTTACACCCAGACGACCTGACGTCATGGAAGAAGGGACAGCAACCGATGCAGGATCCAAGACTTCATTAATCAGGCCAACTGAAGGCAACCTGCCAGCAGATTACCCAAATGTAATGACTGCAACAGTGAAACACAAAGAATATCACCTCTGGGAAAGGCTGCTGAAGTAGATGCAGCCCTGGTGGAATGGGATCTGATCCCCTGGGGGATAGTTTTTCCATGGTGCTTATAGCAGAAACAAATACAATGGCTTATCCATTTGGAAATGGTTTACTTTGAAATAGCCTTTCCCTCTGCCCCTGCAGCAAATGCTACCAGCAGTTCAGATTTTCTTTGAGATTTAGTCCCGAAGTAAAATTTAAGTTGCCTGTGTAAATCCAATGAATGCAGAATCCGCTCCCCCTTGTTCTGTGGATTGGGAAAGAAAGTTGGCAAATGAATTGTCTGATTAAGAGCGACATTGGATACACTTTAGGCATGAAGGATGGGTCTGCATGAAAAGTGATGAAAGGCTCCACTGCCAAGAGCCTGTAATTTGGAAATCCTACTTGCTGAAGTGACTGCTAAAAGGAAAGCCGTTTTCCAGGAGAGAAATTTTTAAGTCTGCAGTTGCAGCTGGGTCGAAAGGAGGTAGAGTGAGTTTCTCCAATATAAACTTAAGGTCCCAGGCAGGGGTTGGAGCTCTCCTGGGTGGTCTTAAGTTTTTGGCCCTTCTAAGATACTGCTTTAGCAGTGGATGAGAGAAGAGGGGAGGTTCTGTGTTGTAATGAGCTGAAATGGCTGAGGCATGGATTTTTATGGAAGAAAAAGGACAGGCCCTTGTGAAGCATCTCAGTTAAGTATTGTAAAATCTAAGGAATGTTGGGCACTGCTGTGCTTATCCCCCCCCCCCCACCCCGAGATTGATTCCAGGCACTGAATCTTTTCCATTTGTCAACATAAGATTTTCTAGTACTAGGTCTTCTCACCTCCAAAATGACATCCATCACAGGTTTGCTGGGGATGCTAAGGGTGAATTTAGGTAATTAGCCACGCTGCAAGATTCAACGTTTGGAGCAGAGTGTGCAGAGTTCAGTTGTTCTGCTGAGACAGTAAGTAAGGTGTCTGTGGCGGGTGCCACGGTGGACGGTGTGACACTGTGCAGGAGTGGTTACCAGTGTTGGCGAGGCCAGTTTGGAGCAATCAAAATCATTCTTGGTTTGTCCTGTTTGACTTTTAGTAGAACTTTGGAGAGCAGAGGCAGAGGGGGAAAATGCATAGACTGATAGGTCTTTCCAGCTGAAGGACAGAGCATCCACTTTCCAGGCTTTTTTTTGTGATGAGTTCTTGTGCAAAATTTGTCCAACTGATAGTTCTGGGGTGAGGCAAAAAGATCTATGTCTGGGCTCCCCCATTTGCATGTCAACATGTTGAAAATACATGGTTCCAGTTTCCATTCGTGTGGGTCCATGAGATTTCTGCTTAGATCGTCTGCCAGAGTGTTTAGCTTTCCTGGCAGGAACTGAGCTTGTAGTTGTACTTGATAGGTCAAGGCTGTGTTCTACAATGCCATGGCTAGTCTGCAAAGGGGGTAGGACTGTGTACCCCCCTGCTTGTTTATGTACCACATAACTGTGGTGTTGTCAGTCTTATCAGTAATTGTCCTGGATGAAGGCAGTCCTTGAAGGCTGTCAGAGCATTCTGTACAGCTAACATTTCTTTTTGATTGATATGTAGGTGCATCTGACTTTGGTTCCATTTGCCCTGAATGCGGTTCCCTGCCAGGTAAGCCCCCCCCCCCCCCCATGCATAGTCTGATGCATCTGTAGTTAGGGTTTGGGCGGCAGGGGGTGGTGTGAATGACAGTCCTTTGTTCTGGTGGCAGGCCTCTGCCCACCATAGGAACTCTAGGCGCAGGCAAGGTATGATAGGAATCATTGTTTCCAGGCTGTGAATGCTGACTCCATAGACTTAAGTACCACTGAAGTTTCCTCATATGCAGCCTTGCATATGGAATTAAAAGAATGCAGGAGGCCATGAACCCCAAGGCTTGCAGTATTTGTCTTGCAGATAGCAGGGTTTTTGTGGCCACCTGTTTGAAGTAAGTTACCAAATGAATTTATTTCTCTGGCATGAGGAAAGCCATCTGGGCAGTTCTACTCAAGCCTGCACCCAGGAATGTAATCTGTTGACAGGGTACCAGTTGTGATTTATTTTCGTTTATAGTGTACCCCAGACAAGTTAGAACCCTTTTTACAAACACCAGATGATTTAGAAGTATGTCCTGGCTTTCTGCCTGAATTGGACAATCGTCCAGGTATGGATATATTTGAATATTTCTTTGCCTGGAGAAGGCAATGACTGGTGCTAGGCACTTTGCGAATACCCTGGGCGCAGTAGATAAGCCAAAGGGCAGTGCAGAGAACTGATCGTGCATGTCGCCTGCGTTGAAGCGTAGGTATCTTCTGCAAGATTCCCTGATTAGGATGTGCAGGTATGCTTCTTTTAAATCTAGAGTTGCCAACCAGGCGTCTTTGCCTAGCATATGAAGTAACTGGTGAAGAGTCAGCATCTTGAATTTTGGAATCTCCAGAAAGGTGTTTAGAGTAGACAGGTCCAGGTTTGGACGCCATGATTTGGTCTTTTCTGGGTACCAGAAAAAGCCTGGAACAGAAACCTGGTCCCTTTTCCTCTTCTGGTACTAGTTGAATAGCCCCCATGCTTCAGAGGGAAAGTACTTGTTTTTCAGCCTCTGCCCACTGACTTGGGGGCAGGTCTGGCCACCCAGTTGGTGTTGGCAACGTGTGGAAATGAAATCTGTATCCCTGGGACACTATATTTAAAACCCATTTGTCCTGGGTTATGGGTTCCCAGTTCTTTGCATGAAGAGCCCCCCCCCCCCCCCCCCCACAAGGGATGGTTAAAAGATAAGTGCTTGGTAATTTTAAAAGGAAGTCACTGAGACTGTTTACTATGGGGGGTGTCTTGTTACTTCCAGATTTGGAAGTGGAGGCCCCCCACTGCTTAGTTCTGAGAGTCCCCTGTGACTGAAACCTGGGGTTTTTGTTGTGTCTGGGTTTGGCTTGAGGGGATCTGGAAGGGACTGGAAAGGACCAATTCTTAGTAGGCCAGTGCCTACTAAACCTTAACAGTTTGCATAGATTTAGCTTTATCTTCCATCTTTTTTTAGAACTTCTTCAGCCTTAGTGCCACACAGGCAGTCCTGATTTAAAGAAGCATCCAACAATTTAGCTTTAACATGCAGGCAAAGACTGCTCCTTAAGCCAAGCATGCCTTCTAAGCACAGACCCAGTAACAGCAGCCCTGCAGGAGGCCTCTAAAGAATCAAAACCACATTGCAAAGTATATTTTCCAACTTGTTCAGCAGAATGCATTAAATCCTGTAAATCTCTATTTTCCAGTCAGGAATCAACATCATTTTCTGTTTAAGCAGTCCAACAATATGCTGTTGATATTTTAGCATATGAAATTGGCAGTTTAAAGCTCTGATTGCCAAGGTTGCAGAAGTATAAACCTTTTTACCCCATCTATCCAGTGACCTGGAGTCCCTATCAGAAGGGGTAGGATTATTAGCAGTAGAAGCCTTAATGCCCTTGGGTCCCTGAGAAATGGTTTCTGGATCTGTAACAGGATTTTTGAAAAGGAACTTGTGGGACTCCAGAACCCTGTAGTATCCATCAGGTTTACTAGGAGTCGGAGGCAGGGAATCAGGGGCCAAACTGGATTCCGAGGACAGATCAACAATGTCTAGTACAGGAGGTATATCCAAACGCCTATGCTGAGATAGAAGGAAATCCCTAAGCCTCTTTTTTGAATCAGAAAATTCCTGGCTTTCCCAGTGGAAATGCTCCCTTAAAGTATGTAAAGTTTCCCCAAAAGAAAAATCCTCAGGAGGGGAAGCAGAGGGAATGGAATCCTCTGCATCAGAATCCTCATAAGTAGGTATGGACAAATCCGGGAGGAAGAGTCAGAAGAAATAGAATCCTGATCAGAAGATTCATAATCAAGCTCAGCCCTAGGCCTCTTGGGGGGGGGGGGGGGGGGTTGACTACCCCTGATTATAGTAATTAGATCTTCAGCTATTTTTATAATTTGTTTTTTTAGGCACAGGGGCCCGAACATGTGGCCTGGCCGTCGTTGTTTTAGACATGGATCAAGATTTAGGCCTTATTAATGAAGGCGGTGTCGATTTAATATGCAAGTCTGTAGGCCTGAATACATCCTCAGAAGCCGGTGCCTGCACAGCGGCTCCAGACCCATCTAAGGTACAGACATCCGCGGGTTCCATAGGTGAAGCATCTCGTGGCATACCGGACTCCTAATGGGTCTCAGTAGAGGCCTGCGAATCAGAAGCAATGGGCATCAGGGGCTGCGAAAGCGCCTGAGTACCGGCGAACTGGTAACTGGTTTAGGAGAAGCGTCGTCGGCAGTTTTGGACCTCGGCGGCCTGCCTCTGTCTTTATGTTTTGTTGGAATGTCATTAGTCGGGTGGCTTACCGAAGACATACCTGGATAATTGAACAGAATACCAAAATATGTAGAAGCGTAAATACACAGACGAATAGTTCGTTGTTTAAATAAGGCACAAAACAGACAGCGAGGTACGTCGTGGTCAGGGTCTAGGCAAGGAATACAGTTATTGTAGTTTGTCTTTCGGCTTTTTCCCGGTTAGGGGTCGCCACAGCAGAACTCTGGTCCGCTAACGATTGGCAGTAGATTTTTACGAACGCAGACATGCCAGCTTGACATTCAACCTTCAACTAAGGCAGAACCATTTACGCATGTCTTTCGAACACTCGCCCAACCACGGGGAGGACATGCAGACTCCACACAGAAGGCACTCCCCACACTCCAGCAGAGAATCAAACAGGAGAACCTTTTGCTGTGAGGCAACAATGCTACCGCTGCACAAATGAAAATCTTTATGAGGTATTGGCTTTCCACAAGAAATACAATTACTGACTTACAGACATCGGTTTAGAGCAAGAAAATGTTTCCCCAAAAGGGTACTTACCTTAAGTTGAAGACTTCAGTTCTGAAACTCGAAAACGAAAATTTCAGGAGTCGGCCGACCGACACTTGTGAAATGCTTCGGGCACCGTACAGCAAGAAAGACTGATGTAATGGTGTTGGCTGCATGCTTTATACCCCTGACTACCTGACGTCATGGAAGATGAAACAGCAACCAACGCAGGCCCCAAGACTTTGATAATCAGGCCAACTGAGGGCTACCGCAAGCAGATAACCCAAATGTGATGACTGCAACAGTGAAACACGAAAATCATCATCTTAGTTTGCAGAGGCAACACTCCACATCTAAACACAATACAGGCAAATAATATATCAGGTTTCTCCACACAATAGAGCAATATGGGAAGATAACATTGAAAGGGTCTAGAGGCTACACCACTAGTTTTGTTAATTTTGAACAGACAAGCAGCTCGAGGACATATCAGTTCGACTGAAGAGACAGTATTAGAGTATGAATAGGATCTAGGTTGTCATTAACATTACAGAATTTTCAGACCAAGTATACTTTAAGGTCGTCACCCCTGGACAGTTGATCTTCTGACAAATGAAACGTGCCTAACATCCAAAGCAAAAACAAGGGACTTTGCTATGATCTGTTCTCTTACTTCTAGTATACTTTTAAATTTAATGAACTCCCACATATAATTCCAACAATGAAAATAATGCCAGCTTACATTTCTGAAGTGCAGTGTTCATCTGCGGGTAGGAAAGCAGCTGTAGAGAGAAGTCACCTGGTCCTGGCAGACAGGCCAGCATTGCAGAGGCACTAAGACAACATGAGGCATCTGCTCCTCCTCACACTACAAAATGAGGGAAAAAAATATTAGACAAAGAAACCAGCATTACAACTTCATCAGCAGGCAAATTACAGTGCGGACAGACAAAAGTTATTTGTCAATGTCAATAGTACTTTGCAAGCAATGGCACACACTAAACAAAAATTACTTTAGCATGAAGATAAACAATGGCAGGGCTCTCACATCTGAGAGTACTTAAGGAAAGCCTGCTGTCCAGGTATGGGTCGCCATAGCAGATGATCTGTTTCCATTTCTTCCTGTCCTCTGCATCAGGCTCTGTCACACCAACCAACTGCATGTCCTCTCTCACCACATCCATAAACTTTATCTTAGGAATTCTTTTCCTGTTACCTGGTAGCTCCATCCTTAGTTCTTTTTCCCCAATATACTCAGCATCCCTCCTCAGCACATGTCCAAACCAACGTAATCTTGCCTCTCTGGCTTCGTCTCCAAACCTTCCAACCTGGGCTGACCCTCTAATAGACTTATTCCTAATCCTGTCCACCCTCGTCACACCCAGTGCAAATCTTAACATCTTTAAACTTTGCCATATCCAGCTCAAATCCTGCCTTTTTGTCAGTGCCACTGTCTCCAACCCATACAATATAGCTGGGTGTCACTATCCTCTTGTAGACCTTCCTTTTCACTCTTACTGGTTCTAGTCCGTCACAAATCACTCCGGACACTTCTCCACCCACTCCATCCTGCCTGTACTCTCTTCTTCACCTCTCTTCTACACTCACCATTACTCTGAATTACTGATCTCAAGTATTTAAAAACGTATCCACCTTCGCCACCTCTACTCCTTGCATCCTCACGATTTCTCTATCCTCCCTCTCATTCACACATATATTCTGTCTTAGTCCTGCTGACCTCCACTCCTGTTCTCTTTAAAGCATATCTCCATCTCTCCAGGGTCTCCTCCACCTGTTTCCTGCTCTCACTACACATCACAATGTCACCTGCAAACATCATAGTCCATCGGGAGTCCTGTCTGATCTCGTCTGTCAACCTGTCCATCACAATCGCAAATAAGAAAAGGCTCAGAGCTGACCCTTGATGTAATCCCACCTCCACCTTAAACGCATCAGTCACTCCCACCGCAGACCTCACCGCTGTCACACTATCCTCGTACATACTTCTCTGACACTCCCGACTTACTCATACAATACCACAACTCCTCTCTAGGCACCCTGTAAAATGCTTTCTCCAAGTCTACAAAACGCAATGCAACTCCTGACCTTCTCTGTACTTCAACACTCTCAGAGCAAACATTGCATCTGTAGTGCTCTTTCCCCTGCATGAAACCACACTGCTGATCACTAATCAAAAAAAAAAAAAAAAAAACAAAAGAAAAGTGCTCGAAACAGAACATACAGTCATAACACTGACAGGTTTAATATTTATGCCTCATTTTCAAAGTTATGGACCTTACTTATGACCAGTGCAAGACATTTTACAGCTTGCGCTAAAGGAGACTTCATATCAAGCTAAGCATATACCCTGCTCATGTCCAGGTACTACATATACCCTGCTCATGTCCAGGTGCTACATAATTTGTCACAACAGTGGAGAAAACAACCATAACAAAAACCTGTACTTAGGTTCATAGGTAGATACTAGGCTATCTGCCCTAGGGCATTTATAAGCCTAGCCAGAGTGTATTTGCCTTCCGCCTCCCTATTAGATTAGCCTACTGTGCCTCTGTAAAGTAGGTCACAGAAGGTACCCTTTTAAGATTAGTTTACTGTGCCTCTGTCTAGCAGGGACACAGAAGAGATCCCAAGGGTGAATTTGCGATTTCTCATCCACGCGTCCAGATTTCGCTTGAAGACGGTCAGCGAGGGGCTAGGTCTAACATGAATTGGGATTCTATTCCAGAGTGAGGAGAGCCTCTGGGAAATTAATCTGCCCCTCCAGCATGTCCTATTTAATTTTTGTGCTGAGGTTTAGGTCCCTGGAGCGTGTAGCTCTAAGGGACTTGGATTTTTTGAGGTGGAGCATGTCCATTAATTCTGGGTTTGACATGGCTTTGTACGTCAGGCATAGATCGCCTCTGAGTAGGCGGTAAGCAACTGAGTAGAGCTGGAGTTTTAGTCGAGCTGCATAGGACATCTGTTTGTAGTCCATGATCCTCTTGTTGAGGTACTTTTGGGGTCTCTCCAGTTGCTGCAGGTGTCGGGTAAGGTACATCCCAAAAGGGGCATTGTATTCAATTAAGGGCCTGATGAGTGACTAGTAGAGGGGCACAATGACCTCTCTTGATCTAGATGCGAACCCTTTTGTGATAAGGTGGGCTATATAGAAGGTCTTTCTAACCACTTGGGCAACGTGAACTACATTGGTCCCCAAATCTCTAATTACTTCTTCCGTACTTAATGGATTATCACCTATGTGGTAATTTGTAGGCACCTTGTTTTCCCCAAAGGGGATGACTATGCACTTTTTAGCATTTAGCTTGAGGCCGTGGCTCTGGCACCAAGCATCCGTCTCTGAGACCCTTTTGGAGGATGCTTGTGTCAGCTGGAGATTCGATTATGGCCCCCAGTTTGCAGTCATATGCGAACTTTGTCAGCCATAATCCCCCCGTGTTAGCCTGAACCTCAGAGAAGTATATACCGAACAAGAGAGGTCCCAGAATGGAGATCTGTGGGACGCCACTTGTAACTGGTTTGGATTCGGACATGGCACCTGCGATTCTGACCATGTGGGTTCTCTATCTCAGCCAGTTTGCAACCCATCTTGTGATACAGGGGTTGATATTTAAGCTGGTAAGCTTATTTATGATGCCCGAGTGTGGTATTGTGTCAAAGGCTTTTGCGAGGTCCAGGTAGGCTGTGTGGACTACCTTGCCCTCATCTATGGCTTTGGTAACTGAAAGAAATCAACTACGTTTAAGAGGCAAGATCTACCCTTAAAGCCGAATTGGTAGGGTCCAGTGTCTGGAGGCTCCCAATGTCAGTTCCATAATACGCTCCATAGCTTTACAGACCAAACTAGCCAGGCTTATGGGGCGATAGTTCCCGGGGTCCGTTGTGGCACCACCTTTGTGGAGTGGGACCACTGTAGCTGTACGCCATTCTTTGGGTACATATCCTGTAGTAAGGCTAAGTCTGAACAGTGACTTAATGTGAGGGTTCAGTTCTTCTTGGAGCTAGTGTAAGACAAAGCCTGGGACACCGTCCGGTCCCATAGCGCTGTGTTTTTTGCTTTGGAGAGGGCAGCTTTCACCTGTGCATCTGTGATGTCAGGGAGGTTACATTCAGTTGGAATAGGCATTTGCTCCTTTGGGGGGGGGGGGGGGGGGAGAAGTTTGCGCTGAATCTGTCAGCCAGGATGTTGGCTATGTCTGTAGGTTCGGTATAATTTGTACCGTTATGCAACAATTCAGAGCATATCTGGGAGATTCCACCCATGTTCCTGACATAACTAAGGAAGGTTTTGTGATTATCTTTAGTGTCTAGGGCAATTTTTCTTTCGAAACTGGCCTTTGATGATTTTATGAGGGATCGAAGTTTCTTGCTAATACTGATGACAGAGATGCCTTCCCTTTTTGGGATTTTGCTCTGTCATGTATTAGCTTCCTCCTTCTGTTGTATAGCTTATTTATGGCCGGGGTCCACCAGACCGGTCTCCTGTTTTTGGAGGAGTGAGTCTTGGTTTTATTTGGGATAGCACGATCCATGCATTCCTGCAGGTGCTCATAGAATGCATTTGTAAAGGATTCTGCAGATTGGGCTGTATTATCCTCCGGCCCAGGGGCTTTGAAGGATTCCACCTCAGTCTTGAGAAAGTACAGTTTTGTACCTACCATAAATGTAGATGTCCGAACTGGATAGCATCTGCAGTCATAACAACTGGGTTGTCCTGTCGTCAGGCAGCCCTTCGGTCGGCCGGATTCCAAAGTCTGGGTCCGGCTTCGGCTGATGTCGCACTTCACCCGACGTCATCTCTGCTGGTCTTCGGGTATAAAGGCATCAGCCGACGCCATTTTCCTCAGTGTTTCTTGCCCCAGATGCCAGTTGCCCTCTTGGAAGGCTAAATTTTGGATAAATGCCAATGTTTCCCAAAAAGATAGAAGGCAAACTCAAAAAATAAGCATGTATGTACATATATACAAACAAATACACCATAAGAGACTCCCCCTCCCCAGCTAGCTATTAGGAGGATAAATACCCTAGGAGTACCACAGAGGGGAAGGAGGGAGGGTAATCCTGACTGCAGATGCTATCCAGTTCGGACATCTACATTTATGGTAGGTACAAAACTGTACTATGTCCTTCATGGATGCATCTGCAGTCATAACAACTGGGTAGAATACCATAGCCAACTAGGGGAGGAGGAAGATAAAATTATGGTGTGGTTAGGATCCCTTGCAATACAGCAGTGGCAAACCCTGCTCGGGATCTAGAATATAGAGGTAAATTATAATGCTTGGCAAATGTATGCACGGAGGTCCAAGTAGCCGCCTCAATAATGTCCTTGGTTGCCACTCCTTGTAAGAAAGCTGTGGTAGTGGCTGTAGCCCTTGTAGAATGAGGTCTTATGTTCTGTGGAATTGGTTTTCCATGGAAGGAGTAACAAAATCTTATGCAATTTCCTATCCATTTGGAGATTGTCTGTTTGGAAATTGCTTTTCCTTCCAACCTGTTGCATAGGCTACCAAAAGCTGGTCAGTTTTTCTGTTACTTTTGGTTCTGTCCAGGTAGTAGCGTAGCTGTCTATGTACGTCCAAGGTACGCAGCATTCTTTCCCCTCTGTTTTGTGGATTGGAAAAGAAGGTAGGTAGGTGGATTGCCTGGTTTAAAGACACTCTGGATACCACCTTAGGCATAAATGTAGGATTAGTTCTCATGGACACCCTATCTTTATGGAAGATTAGGAAGGGTTGTACTGCCATTAAGGCCTGCAGTTCCGAAACCCTCCTTGCTGAGGTAATTGCCAGTAGGAAAGATATTTTCCATGATAGGTGCTGTAGATCTGCTGTTGCTGCTGGTTCGAACGGAGGGAGTGTCAACTTTTCTAGCACAAAGTTCAAGTCCCATGCTGGTAATGGTGGTTTCCTTGGAGGTTTTACATTCTTGATCCCTCTGAGGAACTGCCTGAGTAGAGGATGTGAAAAGACAGGTGGATCAAAGCTGTATTCTGCTGAAATAGCTGATGCATGTATCTTGATGGAGGAATAGGACAGGCCTGTATGTAAAAGCTCTGCCAAGTACTCCAGAATGTTTGCAATATCTATATTCGACACATCTTTTCCTCTTTCAGTACTCCAAATGACAAACCTTTTCCATTTTCCTGCATAGTTCCTTCTTGTTGAAGGTCTGCGGGCTTCAAGGATAATGTCTTTAACCCTTTGGGAAAGATCTGGCTTGGTTGCTGCTATGTGATGTTCCAGGCAGTCAGCTGCAAAGTTTTTAGGTTTGGATGCATGATGCTGTAGTTGTTCTGAGTTAACATCAAAGGCATCAGGGGTATTGACCACATTTTCTCCCGAGACATGCTCCTCAGCAATGGGTACCAGTGTTGTCTTGGCCAGTTCGGGGCTACCAGGATTATCCTTGGACGTTCCTCCTTGATTTTCAGTAATACCTTGTGTATCAAGGGAAGAGGTGGAAATGCATATGCTGTCAGACCTGTCCAGCTGAAGGAAAGAGAATCCACCTTCCATGCAAGTGGGTGGAATGTCCTTGTGCAGAATTTTTTGAGCTGGTGGTTGAGAGGGGAAGCGAATAGATCTATTTGTGGCATTCCCATTTCTTTGTGATGGTCTTGAAGATGTCTGGGTGTAGCATCCATTCGTGAGCATCCGAGGTGGTTCTGCTTAACATGTCTGCTAGAGTGTTCTCTTTTCCGGTACAAAATTGCCTGTAACTGGATGTTGTAGCTGAGAGCCAGATTCCAAAGGTCCAAAGTCATTCTGCATAGGGGGTATGAATGAGTGCCTCCCTGTTTGTTGATGTACCACATGACTGTGGTGTTGCCTGTCCTTATCATCAAATGGCCTTCTTTGAGGAATGGTCTGAATTTTTGGATTGCCAGTTTTACTGCCAGCATTTCTTTTGGTTTATGTGCAGATGCAGCTGGTCCTGAGTCCACAATCCTTATGCGCATTTGTCCAGCATGTGCCCCCATCCTAGGTCTGAGGCGTCTGTTGTGATGGTTTGGCTTGTTGAAACTTGTGGAAGGGTAGGCCTGGGTTTGACTGGCATGCTTGGGACCACCAGAGGAATTCCTGTTTTAGGCATGGGATTAATGGTATTTCTGCTTCTAGGCTGTGCCTGTGTTGAGACCATAAATTCTTTAGGTACCACTGTAGTTTTCTCATATGCAGTCTGGCATGTGGGACCAAGATTATGCATGATGCCATGAAGCCCAAGGCCTGCAGAACTTTTCTTGCTGTTAGTTTGTTCTGTCTTGTTAATGCCAAGAAGTAAAGAGGAGTTCTTTTGTTTTCTGCAGTTAGGAATGCCATTTGTTTTACTGTGTCCAATTCAGCCAAGAATGTTCTTGTCTGGGATGGTATCAGCCTTGACTTTTGTAAGTTGACTGTGTATCCCAGGGCTTGTAGCAAGTAAATGACCCTTTGTAAATCTGTTGTCAGCTTGCTTTTGTTGTCCGCTTGTAGCAGGCAGTCGTCCAGGTATGGGTAAATTTGGATTCCCTGTAGTCTGCAGTGAGCGATTACTGATGCCAGGCATTTTGTAAATACTCTGGGCGCAGTAGATAAGCCAAAGGGCAATGCTGAGAATTGATAATGCTCTGATCCTGCAAGAAATCTGAGGTATCTTCTGCAATTGGGTCGAATGGGGACGTGCAGGTATGCCTCCTTGAGATCTAGAGTTACCAGCCAACACTCCTTGCCCAGCATGGGAAGAAGTTGCTGTAGGGTCAGCATTTTGAATTTTGGGACAATGATGTATGTGTTTAAGATGGACAGGTCGAGAATAGGTCTCCAACTTTTCTCTTTTCTTGGTACTAGGAAGAGTCTGGAGTAGAATCCTTTGCCCTGTTCTGTTATTGGTACTCTTTCCACAGCTCTCATCTTGGATAATTTCGCTATCTGCTGTAGAGCTTCTATTTTTTGATTTGGAGGCAGGTTTGGCATTCCTCTTTTTACTGGCAAGGTGTGGAAGTGGAACCGTAGCCTTGGTCTATGGTTTGCAAAATCCACTTGTCTTTTGTGATATAGTGCCAATTTTTCGAAAATAAGGCTAACTTTCCGCCTAAAGGTGCTGTTATTTGCTCCCTGGTAGGTGGAGTTAGAGTCAAGTCACTGTGATTGTCCTGTTGCAGTGGCAGTGGTTGTGTCTGTGCCTCTGTTATTACCTTGCCACTGTCGTCCTCTGTAGGCACCTCCTCTGGATTGATTTCTGCCTCTGGATCGTCTGTTTCTGCCCCTTTGGGATCTTGTGGAGTCAGGAAAGGACCAATTTTTGGCAGGCCAGTTCCTGCTAAACCTTGGGGGCTGAACCTGTAAGAAATCTTTAACTGTTTGTACAGATTTTGCCTTCTCTTCCATTTTCTTCATTACCTGCTGGGCAGGTGTACCAAATAAATTGGCCTTATCCATGGGAGCATCTAATAGCTTTGCTTTAACATGATCCGGTAAGACCTGTTCTTTCAGCCATGCATGTCTTCTTATCACTGTGCCAGTCACGGCTGATCTAAATGAAGCCTCCAGTGCATCATAGCCACATTTTAAGGAATGGTTACTAACCTGTTGTATGTTATTTACCATTTCTAATACATATTTCTTGTCTAAAGATTCATCAGAGGATACTTTTTTAGTTAACTGATCAAGCATAAACTCTTGGTATTGAATCATGTGAAATTGACAGTTTAAAGCTCTAGCTGAGAGAGTAGCAGAGGTGTAAACTTTTTTCCCCCCATCTGTCTAAGGACCTGGATTCCCTTTCTGAAGGAATAGGGTTTTTTGCTGTGGTCGAGGCTACTGCCTTAGGCCCCTGGGAAATAGTTTCGGGGTCTGCCAGTGGGGCCTTGTATAGGTGGTGATGAGTGTCAGGTACCCTGTAATATCTATCAGGTTTGGCAGGGGCAGGAGGTAAAGAATCAGGGGCAGTGCAGACATCATTAAATGCGTCATCCACAACAGGTAAAACAGGAGGTATAGCTAAGGGCCTATGTTGTGGTAAGTGTAGAAAGGTCCTAAGCCTTTTTCTTGAATCTGAGAAATCTTGTCCCTGCCATTGGAATTGTTCTCTCATGGCATGCAAGGTTTCCCCAAAAGAAAATTCCTCTGGTGGGGAGGCAGCTGGAATGGATTCTTCAGCATCGGAGTCTTCATATGTAGAAAAAGGGTCCTCTGGCTGTTCTGAAATGTCGGAGTCATCCGCAGAAGCCTCAGAGGACACTGGCTCGGGGGGCTCTGTCCTAGGTCTCTTTTCAGGGGGCTGAGAGGCCCTGTCTGGGTGAGATTGGGATTCCCTAATTAAGGATATTAAATCTTCTGCCAGAGTAAGCATTTGTGAACTAGAAGTGGGCCTGTGTGAGGGAGGTTTAACAGGCACTGACTTAGCAGATTTGGCTGCTTTGGCCCTGGCAAAGGCCTTGATAGACATGGCTGCAGGGGGTCTAGCAGCACCACGTGCTGGGGTGGAGACATCCAAAGGGATGGTGTCTGATAAATCAGTGGAAACCACGGTTGTAGGCAAAATTTCTGAGGCCGATTCAGGTAAGGTAGCAGGAGCCTCAGTAGTAGCCATGGATTCGGCTGGAGATTGACCAGTTTTCGGTTTCGGCGAAACCGAGACACTCGCGCTTGCTTCACCGTGGTTTCGGCGAAACCGCGGACCGCAGTGTCGGTCTTTTCTTGCGTTTTAATTATTTGGGTAGTCGGCGGATCCGACGGCATAATGTACGCAAAGTCTGAGCCAAAAAACTGTTCAGCAAACTCCGACCGACGCCTTAGCGTTCGTCGGTTGAAGGAAGCGCAGGCCAAACAGGCTGCTACGTCGTGGTCTGGGCCTAAGCAAGGCAAACAGTAAGAGTGGAAATCTTTATGAGGTATTTGTTTCCCACAAGTTAAACAGTTATTGACTTTTTCTGACATCGGCTGAGGCAAGAAAGAGTCCCCAACGGGGTACTTAGCTTTTAGAAGTCTTCGAAGTAGTATTCGGTAGTAGTAATCTCTGGATCTGACCGACCGGCACTTGCGAACAGCTTCTGCTTCGGGCGCCACGCGGCAAGAAAGACTGAGGAAAATGGCGTCGGCTGATGCCTTTATACTCGAAGACCAGCAGAGATGACGTCGGGTGAAGTGCGACATCAGCCGAAGCCGGACCCAGACTTTGGAATCCGGCCGACCGAAGGGCTGCCTGACGACAGGACAACCCAGTTGTTATGACTGCAGATGCATCCATGAAGGACATGTGCAAAGTTGGCTTTTACAGTGATTTCCTTGGCTGGGGGTGGGGACGAGATATGGATGTCCAGGGAAATTTGTTTATGGTCTGATCTTACCAATGAGGGGTTTACCTCTGGTGTGGAACACAGAGACCCATGTTGGTGATGACCAGGTCCAATATGTTGTTCCCTCTTGTGGGAGTGGTGACCAGTTGTTACATCGCGTTAAGAGTTTATAAATTCAAGGAAACATTGGGCGAGGGTGTTTGGGTAGTTGAAGTCACCCAATAACATAGTGTTTGGAGAGACCTTCATATTCTCCAGTGTTCTCAGGAATGCCAAGTGGGGTTCCTGTAATAGGGAGGGTGTTCTGTAGCAGGCTACAAACTGAAAGGCAATTTTGCCCGCTGTTAGTTGCACATTGATGGTTTCCGATGCCTCCTGCAATGCCACTAACCTGGAGGTGTAGGTATCTGATGAATATAGATATAGATACTCACCCTCCTTTTGTGCTTCGGTTCGAGTTTTGGGGTCGAAACGCATGGTATGAGTTATAACCTGGTAGTGCTGGGGTGCTCTCAGGAGCCTTGAACCAGGTTTCTGTTACTGCACAGATATCGATTTTCTCCATACTGAGGAGAGCCTCGAGTGCGTGCATCTTGAGGTTTAGACTTCTGGCAATGAGTAGCATTACCTTTAGTTTTTTTATCCTTGGGTTGTTTATGGAGGTGGGTTTGTCCTTTGAGCCTTGCCTAAAAAAGGCACTATGGGGGTGGCAAGAGCCTTGGCCAGTATACGAAAGCCTAAGGGTGACGGGTGCAAACCGTCCCTAGCGAAGCAACGTGGCTTGTCGAGCATGTCATCCCAGGCTGACAGACACAGGATTCCCTTTGAATGACACCAATACTTTAGCCAATTGTTAAAACTGATCATTTTGTCTTTATACTGTGGCATCATTCTTGGTGAGGGCAAGATGCTACTCAAGGTCAGGGTTATACCAGCCTGAGCTACATGGTCAGAGAGCTCCTCTAGGTCTCTTTTCATGTAGTCCAGGGAGGTACGTCTCAGGTCATTCACACCAACATGGACAATGACGGAGTCATACTTGTACTTGCTTTGGAGTGACCTGAGTGTTTGCGTTATGTGGCAGATCCTGGCACCCGACAGGCAGCTTACAGTGACCTTCTCCTTGTTCAGTCTGGTGAGGACGTCTGTGTGCCGGACAATAGAGTCCCCTATAACAAGTGTATTTGGTGTGTTGTTTGGCCTTAAGGGCTGTGACTGTGAGGCACACCGATTTTGTGAGATATGTGATTCGTGGGTATTGTTGAGGGGTAGCTGTTGCTTGGATATCTGCTTAGGAGGTCTTTGCTGTTTAGGCAGATTTTTATTTAGAGCCTCCAAGTATGTTTGTGTGCGTTTATGTGTTGGGTATGCAGATGCAATAGGTCTGTGTGAGACTGGATTTGTGGTGTGGGTTGTTACCTTTTCCTCCCAACTGACTGTGCCAGTCTTGGGTTGAGAGAGCTCTGCCTCCAGTTTGGCTGTGTAACTGCATCTCTCACATGTATTAGAGTTTGTTGGAAGGAGGAGAGGGTTGTCTGTGTACATAAGGCAATTGTAACCGTCTCAAAATTCCCAGATTCACCAGCTGGACTGGAGAGTAACCTTGAAACTGACCCTTGGACATACCAGATTAGTATAGGGAACTGTTTTTTTACTGATCAGATTAGGGAAAGGAACTGATTTTTCACTTGATCAGGAAGGACCATTCGGGAGTCTAATACTTATGAGAAGTCAAGGAGGGTGTACTGCTTTAGTTAGTTAGTGTTTCCTTATAAGAGCTGAGCAAGTACAGGGCTTTAGAAAGAGAATAGAGTGATTACTTTGAGAGTTGGAACAGTTCTAAGGGAAAAAAATGAAGAGCAGACTTTGTGGAGCCTGGAATAGGTTAAACCTATGTAGGCGGCGCTGCCAGACGCTGCTCAGTGCGCAAAACCGCACAAAAATACTATTATACTATTATACAAAGTCATCATTTAAAATACAATTGACTTACTGTTTTAATAACAGAATTTCTCTTTTACAGTGTTGTCTAGTTTCACAAACTTCAGCATTCAGGAATTGTTTTGAAGCAGTGAGCAGACTTGTATCCATGAAGATGCCTGTACAATGCATTGTATTTAGTTCACCTGCTGCCACTTTTGTTACGACAGTGAAGACTGCATAAGCATCCAGATGCTAAGGGACGTCTGCACACTCCAAATATACCTGGGAGTGTTTCTGGACAAGTCTCATTTCATTTTTAAAAGTCTGATTTCATTTTTACATACTAGTTAATTATGGGAGGATATTACTGTGGTGTATGGTAGGGTGGAACTTTCTCTTCAGCTATGCATCTACTAGTGTTTAATTTCAGTGTTGAAAAATTAATTGTTGTAGGCTTTTTAACTGTAGCTGTAATCACATCAGTACCTGTTAACTGACTGTGCTTAAGACAACCATGCAAATGAAAGAACAATTGCGCAAGTTAACTTACCATACACAATAGTTCAACATTTAGACGTCTAGTTTTCTAGGCGTGGGTCGAGTTTTAGGCCTTGAAGAAGAGGATGGCATCAGTATGAAATGCAAGTCTGTAGTTCTGAATACACCCTCAGAAGCCAGTGCCTGCACAGCGGCTCCGGACCCATCCAAGGTAGAGACATACGCAGGTTCCATAGTCAAAGAAGCATCTCGTGGCATACGACTCCGAATGCATCTCAGCAGAGGCCTGCGAATCTGAAGTAGCGGTTATCAGGGGCTGCGAAAGCGCCTCAATGAGTACTGGCGACTATCTTAGCGGAAGCATCGTCGGCAGTTTTGGACCTATGCAGTCTGTCTTTACGGTTTTTCAGAATAAAATCGGTAGTCGGATGGCTTACAGACTGTCCCACGGTAGTGGTGCTGTGGTAGCATTGTCTCCTCACAGCAAGACGTTGTCCCGTTATATTCTCAGCTAGAGCGTCTTGTGTGTGGAGACGTGCGTGAATGGGTGTACCTTCGTTGAAGGTTGTGTGTCAGGGCTGGTAACTCTGCACATAAAAATCCACTACCAAACATTAGCGGACCGGAGATCCGCTGTGGCGACCCCTAACGGGGATAAGCCGAAAGACACAACAAGTCGGATGGCTTACAGACGACATTTCTGGATAGTAAAACAGAGAACAAAAATAATTTGCTGCAAAAATAGACAGATGACTAATAGTTCGGGGGTTGAATAAAGCACAAAACCGACAGCGAGGGACGTCGTGGTCTGGGCCTAGACAAGGAATGCAGTACGAATGGAAAGCTTTATGAGGTATTTGCTTTCCATAAGTAAGACAATTGTTAACTTTTACTGACATCGGTTAGAGCAAGAAAAAAGATCCCCAATGGGGGACTTCGCTTTTTTGAAGACTTCTGGTCTGAAACTCGAAAACGAAAATTTCAGGAGTCAGCCGACCGGCACTTGCAAACTGCTTCAGGCATCGCACAGCAAGAAAGACTGATGTAATGGTATCGGCTGCATGTTTTATACCCCTGACGACCTGATGTCATGAAAGAGGAGACAGCATCCGAAGCAGGAATCCAAGACTGTATTCAGGCCGGCTGAGGGCTACCTGCAGGCAGATAACCCAAATGTGATGACTGCAACAGTTAAACAAAGATCATAAATACCATGTGTCATTCTTTCACCCCCAAGAGAAAGGAATAGAAGGATTGAATAACCTGGATGGATCCAGCATCTCGGTCATCTATCAGCCCAGGAAGGGGTAAGGAGGGAGGGACTTAAGAATGAAGGTGAGGTGAAAAACTCATATGGAACGTTATGGTAAGTACGTGAAGTTGTTCAATCTTGCCGTTCATTCTTTACTGATGGGTAATGTCCCAAGCACCATCAATCTCGGGTGGCTCACGGAAGTATATTTCTCAGGACCATGGATCCAAAGGAGGCCCTGTCAACTATGTAATGAGTGATAAAGGTATGAGGTTTTGACCAAGTGGCTGCTGCACAAATGTTATCAATGGGAAGTTTGGCAGAAAAGGCAGATGTAGAAACTGCTCTGGTTGAGTGAGCTTTAATCTTGTGTTGCAAAGGCATATTGGCAGCTGAACAGGCACAGGTGATATAATCAGATAACCACTTAGACAGTTGTTTTAGCCACTGGTTTCCCCTTCCTGGAGTCTGAAAATGAAACAAAAAGCTGGTCTGTTTTTTCTGTAATCTTTTGTTCTGCCCAAATAAAAACTGAGCTGTCTGTGGACATCAAGTTTGTGCAGCATATACTCTAAATTGTTAGAATGGCTGGGGAAGAAGACTGGGAAAGCAATAACTTGGTTGAGATTGGTTTCAGTGCAAACTTTGGGCAATAATGATGGATTTGTTCAAAGTGAGAGACTGTCAGCATGGAATATCAAATAGGGAGGCTTGATGGATAAAGCATGATGCTCTGACACTGCTGGCAGAAGTAATAGCTAACAGAAAGATGGTCTTCCAAGACAAAAATATGAGATCACAAGATGAAGCTAGTTCAAAAGGGGGAAGAATTATGCGGGAAAGCATAAACTTTAGATTCCATGGAGAATAGGGAGATTTCACAGGCGGTCTAATATGATAAGCCCCTTTGAGAAAGGCTTTGGATAAAGTACAGTTTTGTACCTACCATAAATGTAGATGTCCGAGAGGTATGCATCTGCAGTCCTAACAAATGGGTTGTCCTGGCCTCAGGCAGCCCTTCGGTCGGCCAGATTCCAAAGTCTGGGTCTGGCCTCGGCTGATGTCGCACTTCACCCGACGTCATAGCTGCAGTTCTGCGGGTATAAAGGCATCAGCCAACGCCATTTTCCTCAGTGTTTCTTGCCCCAGATGCCAGGTGCCCTCTAGGAAGGCTAAATTTGGATAAATGCAAATGTTTCCAAACAGTAGAGAGCAAATAGAAATAAACATGTATATACATATATACAAACAAATACACCATAATAGATTCCCCCAGCTAGCTACAAGATGGGCAAATACCCTAGGAGTACCACAGAGGGGAAGGAGGGTGGGTAATCCTGACTGCAGATGCATACCTCTCGGACATCTACATTTATGGTAGGTACAAAACTGTACTATGTCCTTCAAGGATGCATCTGCAGTCCTAACAAATGGGTAGAATACCACAGCCAAACTGGGGGGAGGAGGCACTAAGTTTATGGTGTAGTTAAGATCCCTTGCAAAACAGCAGTGGCAAAACCTGCTCGGGATCTGGAGTATAAAGGTAGATTATAATGCTTGGCAAATGTATGCACGGAGCTCCAAGTAGCAGCCTCTAAAATGTCTTTGGTAGCCACTCCTCGTAAGAAAGCTGTATTAGTGGCTGTAGCCCTTGTGGAGTGAGGTCTGATGTTTTCTGGAGTTGCCTTTCCATGAAAAGAGTAACAAAATCTAATGCAATTTCCTATCCATTTTGAGATTGTTTGTTTTGAAATTGCTTTTCCTTCCATTCCTGTTGCATATGCTACCAGAAGCTGGTCAGTTTTTCTATTGTTCTTGGTTCTGTCCAGGTAGTAGCGCAATTGTCTGTGTACATCCAAGGTATGCAGCAATCTTTCCCCCCTATTCTGCGGGTTGGGGAAGAATGTTGGTAGGTGTATTGCTTGGTTTAATGATACCCTGGAGACCACCTTTGGCATAAAGGTAGGATTAGTTCTCATGGACACTCTATCCTGATGGAAGATAAGGAAGGGTTGTACTGCCATTAATGCCTGTAATTCAGAAACCCTTCTAGCTGAAGTGATTGCAAGCAGGAATGCAGTTTTCCCAGATAAGTACTGTAATTCTGCTGTTGCCGCTGGTTCAAAAGAGGGAAGTGTCAACTTTTCTAACACAAAGTTCAAGTCCCATGTAGGCAATGGTGGTTTCCTCGGTGGCTTTACATTTTTAATACCTCTGAGAAACTGCCTGAGTAGAGGCTGAGAAAAGACTGGAGGATCCATGTTGTATTCTGCTGAAATTGCTGATGCATGAATCTTAATGGAGGAGTAAGACAGACCATTGTGGAAAAGCTCTGCTAAGTATTCCAGGATGTTAGCTATGTTTGCCAATGATGCATCTACTCCTTTTGTTGCACTCCAAATGAGATATCTTTTCCATTTTGCTGAATAAGTTTTCCTTGTTGAGGGTCTGCGAGCCTCCAAGATAATGTCTTTAACCCTTTGAGATAAATCTGGGTTATTTTGCCTTATATAATGTTCCAAGCAGCTAGTTGCAGTGTTTTCAAGTTTGGATGCAGGATTTTGAAGTTGTTCTGTGTTAGCAGTAGAGGTAGTAGGGGTAGAGGCCATGCGGGTTCCCGGGACATACTCCTCAGTAGTGGGTACCAATGTTGTCTCGGCCAGTCTGGAGCTATCAAGACGATCCTCGGGTGATCTTCTTTAATCTTCAGTAGCACTTTGTGCATCAAAGGAAGAGGTGGGAATGCATATGCTGTCAGGTTTTCCCAACTGAAGGATAGGGAGTCCACCTTCCAAGCAAGTGGGTGGTATGTTCTTGTGCAGAATTTTTTCAATTGGTGGTTGTGTGGGGATGCGAACAGGTCTATTTCTGGCAGTCCCCATTTCCTTGTGATGGTTTTGAAGATGTCTGGATGCAGCATCCATTCGTGGGCATCCGTAGTGGTTCTGCTTAAGATGTCTGCTAGTATATTTTCTTTCCCTGGCACAAATATGGCCTGGAGCTGAATGTTGAGGCTCAGGGCCACATTCCAGAGGTCCATTGCCATCCGGCATAGAGGATACGAATGTGTGCCCCCCTGCTTGTTGATATACCACATAGCTGTGGTGTTGTCAGTCCTTATCAGCAAATGACCCTGTTGAAGTGGTCTGAATGTCTCAATTGCCTGTTTTACTGCCAGCATCTCTTTTTGATTTATGTGTAGGTTCATCTGGTCTTGAGTCCATAAGCCTTGTATGCACTTGTCCACCATGTGTGCCCCCCAGCCGAGGTCTGAGGCGTCCGTGGTGATAGTCTGGCTTGGGTGAGGCCTGTGGAAGGGCAGTCCTTTGTTCAATTGACAGGCCTGGGCCCACCACTGGAATTCTTGCTTCAGGCATGGAATTATTGGAATTTGGGTTTCTAGGCTGTGCTTGTGCTGAGACCATAAATTCCTCAGGTACCATTGCAACTTCCTCATATGTAGTCTGGCATGTGGAATTAATATTATGCAGGATGCCATGTAACCCAGGGCTTGCAGGATTTTCCTTGCTGTAAGCTAGTTCCGCGTAGTTAATGCCATGAAATAGAGTGGTAACTGCTTCTGTTTTTCTGCTGTGAGGAATGCCATCTGATTTGATGTGTCCAGTTCTGCACCCAAGAAGGTTATCTTTTGGGATGGTATCAGCCTTGACTTTTTTGTGTTGACTGTGTATCCCAGGGCTTGCAGCAGGTGAATAACCTTTTTCAAATCTTTTGTTAATTTGTCTTTGCTGTCCGCTTGTAACAGGCAGTCGTCCAGGTATGGATAAATTTGAATTCCCTGAAGCCTGCAATGAGCAATTACTGATGCCAGGCATTTCGTGAATACTCTGGGCGCAGTAGATAAGCCAAAAGGCAATGCTGAGAATTGATAATGCTCTGATCCTGCAAGAAATCGGAGGTATCTTCTGCAATTTGGTCGTATGGGGACGTGCAGGTATGCCTCCTTGAGATCCAGAGTCACCAGCCAAGACTCCTTGCCCAGCATGGGAAGAAGTTGCTGTAGGGTCAGCATCTTGAATTTTGGAACAATGAGATATGTGTTTAGAGCGGACAGGTCGAGGATAGGTCTCCATTGGTTTTCCTTTCTTGGTACCAGGAAAAGCCTTGAATAAAATCCTTGTCCTTGTTCCATAGCAGGTACCTTTTCTATAGCTCTCATCCTTAGTAAGTGGTCTATTTGCTGTAGAGCGTTTGTCCTTTGGTTTGGAGGTAGGTTTGGCAATCCTCTCTTCCTTGGAAGAGTATGGAAGTGAAACCTGTAGCCTTTGTCTATTGTCTGTAAAATCCATTTGTCTCCTGTAATGTAATGCCAATTTACTGAGAATAAGGCTAGCTTTCCGCCTAAGGGTGCTCCCAGTTGTTCCCTGGTAGGCGGTTTCAGAGCCAAGTCACTGTGATTGTCCTGTGGAAGTGGTAGTGGCTGGATCTGTGGCAGTACTTCTCTGGCTGTTAGGCTGCCACTGACGTCCCCTGTAGGCACCTCTGGATTGACCTCTGCCTCTAGGGAGTCTATTTCTGCTTCTCTGTGCTCTGGTGGTGTCTGGAAAGGACCAATTCTTGGAAGGCCAGTTCCTACTAAATCTCGGAGGCTGGACCTTTAAGAAATCCTTGACTGTCTGGACAGATTTAGCTTTTTCTTCCACCTTCTTCAACACTTGTTGTGCAGGGGAACCAAACAAACTGTGCTTTTCCATGGGAGCATCTAGAAAGTACAGTTTTGTACCTACCATAAATGTAGATGTCCGAACTGGATAGCATCTGCAGTCATAACAAGTGGGTTGTCCTGTCGTCAGGCAGCCCTGCAGTCGGCCGGATTCCAAAGTCCGGGTCCGGCTTCGGCTGATGTCGCACTCCACCCGACGTCATCTCTGTTGGTCTTCGGGTATAAAAGCATCAGCCGACGCCATTTTCCTCAGTGTTTCTTGCCCCAGATGCCAGTAGCCCTCTTGCATGCTAAAAATTTGGATAGATGCCAATGTTTCCAAATAGATAGGGGTAAACACAACAATAAGCATATATGTACATATATACAAACAAATACACCATAAAGACTCCCCAACAGCTAGCTATTAGGAGGGTAAACACCCTAGGAGTACCACAGAGGGAAGGAGGGAGGGTAATCCTGACTGCAGATGCTATCCAGTTCGGACATCTACATTTATGGTAGGTACAAAACTGTACTATGTCCTTCATGGATGCATCTGCAGTCATAACAAGTGGGTAGAATACCATAGCCAACAAGGGAGGAGGATAAAAGTAGATTATGGTGTGTTTAGGATCCCTTGCAGTACAGCAGTGGCAAACCCTGCTCGGGATCTGGAATATAGAGGCAAATTATAATGCTTGGCAAATGTATGCACGGAGGTCCAAGTAGCCACCTCAATAATGTCTTTGGTTGCCACTCCTCGTAAGAAGGCTGTGGTAGTGGCTGTTGCCCTTGTAGAATGAGGTCTTATGTTCTGTGGAATTGGTTTTCCATGGAAGGAGTAACAGTATCGTATGCAGTTTCCTATCCATTTGGAGATTGTCTGTTTGGAAATAGCTTTTCCTTCCCTTCCTGTTGCATAGGCTACAAAAGTTGGTCAGTCTTTCTGCTGTTTTTGTTCTGTCCGAGTAGTAGCGTAGCTGTCTATGTACATCAAGGTATGCAGTATTCTTTCCCTCTGTTTTGTGGGTTGGGAAAGAAGGTAGGTAGGTGGATTGCCTGGTTCAAAGACACTCTGGATACCACCTTGGGCATAAATGTAGGATTAGTCCTCATGGACACTCTATCTTGGTGGAAGATTAGGAAGGGTTGCACTGCCATTAAGGCCTGTAGTTCTGAAACCCTCCTTGCTGAAGTTATTGCCAGTAGGAAAGCAGTTTTCCATGACAGGTGTTGTAGGTCTGCTGTTGCTGCTGGTTCAAAGGGTGATAGTGTCAACTTTTCTAGCACAAAGTTTAAATCCCAAGCTGGTAATGGTGGTTTCCTTGGAGGTTTTACATTCTTGATTCCTCTGAGGAACTGCCTGAGCAAAGGGTGCGAAAAACAGGTGGATCAAAGCTGTATTCTGCTGAAATAGCTGATGCATGTATCTTGATGGAGGAGTAGGACAGGCCTGAATGAAGAAGTTCGCCAGATACTCCAGAATGTTAGGCATATCTATGTTTGACACATCTTTTCCTCTTTCCGTACTCCAAATGACAAACCTTTTCCATTTTCCAGCATAGTTCCTTCTTGTTGAAGGTCTGCGTGCTTCAAGAATAATGTCTTTAACTCTTTGGGAAAGTTCTGGATTAGCTGCTGTTATGTGATGTTCCATGCAGTCAGTTGCAGCGTTTTTAGGTTTGGATGTATGATGCTGTAGTTGTTCTGAGTTAACATCAAAGGCATCAGAGGTATTGGCCACATTTTGTTCCGTGACATGCTCTTCAGTAGTGGGTACCAGTGCTGTCTTGGCCAGTTTGGAGCTATCAGGATTATCCTTGGACGTTCTTCCTTGATTTTTAGTAGTACCTTGTGTATCAAAGGAAGAGGTGGGAATGCATATGCTGTTAGGCCTTTCCAGTTGAAGGAGAGTGAGTCCACTTTCCATGCTAGTGGGTGGAATGTCCTTGTGCAGAATTTTTTGTGCTGGTGATTGAGAGGTGATGCGAATAGGTCTATCTGTGGCATTCCCCATTTCTTTGAGATGGTCTTGAACATGTCCGTGTGCAGTTTCCATTCGTGGGCATCCGAAGTGGTTCTGCTTAATATGTCTGCTAGAGTATTGTCTTTCCCCGGTACAAATATTGCCTGTAACTGAATGTTGTAGCAGAGTGCCAGGGTCCACAGCTCCAAGGTCATTCTGCATAGGGGGTATGAATGAGTGCCTCCCTGTTTGTTGATGTACCACATGACTGTGGTGTTGTCTGTCCTTATCATCAACTGGCCCTCTTTGAGAAATGGTTTGAACTTTTGGATTGCCAGTTTTACTGCCAGCATTTCTTTTAGATTGATGTGCAGGCGAAGTTGATCCTGTGTCCACAATCCTTGAACGCATTTGTCCAGCATGTGGGCCCCCCATCCTAGGTCTGAAGCGTCTGTTGTGATGGTCTGGCTTGGTTGACATCTGCGAAAGGGTAGGCCTGGGTTTGACTGGCATGCCTGAGCCCACCATAGGAACTCCTGTTTTAAGCATGGAATTAGTGGGATTTCTGTTTCTAGACTGTGTCTGTGTTGGGACCATAAATTCTTTAGGTACCACTGTAGTTTCCTCATATGTAGTCTGGCAAATGGGACCAAGATTATGCATGATGCCATGAAGCCCAAGGCCTGCAGAACTTTTCTTGCTGTTAACTTGTTCAGTTTTGTTAGTGCCAAGAAGTAAAGAGGAAGTTCTTTTTGTTTTCTGTAGTCAGGAATGCCATTTGTTGTACTGTGTCCAATTCCGCCCAAGAACGTCCTTGTTTGGGATGGTATCAGCCTTGACTTTTGTAAATTGACTGTGTATCCCAGTCCTTGTAGCAAGTAAATGACCCTTTGTAAATCTGTTGTCAGCTTGCTTTTGTTGTCCCCTTGTAGCAGGCAGTCGTCCAGGTATGGGTAAATTTGAATTCCGTGTAGTCTGCAATAGGCGATTACTGATGCCAGGCATTTTGTGAATACTCTGGGCGCAGTAGATAAGCCAAAGGGCAATGCTGAGAATTGATAGTGCCCTGATCCTGCAAGAAATCTGAGGTATCTTCTGCAGATTGGTCGAATGGGGACGTGCAGGTATGCCTCCTTGAGATCTACAGTTACCAGCCAAGACTCCTTGCCCAGCATGGGAAGAAGTTGCTGTAGGGTCAGCATTTTGAATTTTGGGACAATGATGTATGTATTTAAGGTGGACAGGTCGAGAATTGGTCTCCAACTTTTTTCCTTTCTTGGAACTAGGAATAGTCTGGAGTAGAACCCCTTTCCTTGTTCTGCTGTTGGCACTCTTTCCACAGCTCTCATGTTTGCTAACTCCATTATCTGGTAGAGCCTCTGTTTTTGATTTGGAGGTAGGTTTGGCATTCCTCTTTGACTGGTAAAGTGTGGAAGTGAAACCGTAACCTTGATCTATGGTTTGTAAAATCCACTTGTCTTTTGTTATGTAGTGCCAGTTCTTTGAAAATAAGGTTAACTTTCCGCCTAGAGGAGCTGCTATTTGTTCCCTGGTAGGCGGATTTAGGATTAAGTCACTGTGGTTGTGCTGATGTAGTGGCAGTGGCTGTGTCTGCCTCTGTTGTTACCTTGCCACTGTCGTCCTCTGTAGGCACCTCCTCTGGATTGGTTTCTGCCTCTGGAGCGTCTATTCCTGCCCCTTTGAAATTTTGTGGAGTCAGGAAAGGACCAATTTTTGGCAGGCCAGTTCCTGCTAAACCTTGGGGGTTGAACCTGCAAGAAATCTTTAACAGTTTGAACAGATTTTGCCTTTTCTTCCATTTTCTTCATAACCTGCTGGGCAGGTGTACCAAACAAACTTGTCTTGTCCATAGGAAAATCTAGCAACTTAGCTTTAACATGATCCGGTAAAGCTTGTTCTTTTAGCCATGCATGCCTTCTTATCACTGTGCCTGTCATGGCTGATCTAAATGAAGCCTCCAGTGCATCATAGCCACATTTTAAGGAATGGTTGCTAACCTGTTGTATGTTATTTACCATCTCTAATACATATTTCTTATCAAGAGATTCATCAGTGGTTAGTTTTTTAGTTAACTGATCAAGCATAAACTTTTGGTATTGTATCATGTGAAACTGACAGTTTAAAGCTCTAGCTGAGAGAGTAGCTGAAGTGTAGACCTTTTACCCCATCTGTCTAATGACCTTGCTTCCCTTTCAGAAGGAATAGGGTTTTAGCTGTGGTCGCTACTGCCTTGGGACCCTGGGATATAGTTTCTGGGTCTGCAAGTGGGGCCTTGTAAAGGTGGTGATGAGTATCTGGCACCCTGTAAAATCTGTCTGGTTTGGCAGGGGCTGGGGGTAAAGAATCTGGAGCGGAGCAAACATCATTGAAAGCATCATCCACCACAGAGAGAACAGGAGGTATAGCTAAGGGCCTGTGCTGTGGGAGGTGCAGAAAGGTCCTAAGTCTTTTCTGGCCTCTGAAATATCCTGTTGCTGCTATTGGAACTGTTCTCGCATGGCATGCAAGGTTTCCCCAAAGGAGAATTCTTCTGGTGGGGAAGCAGCTGGAATGGATTCTTCAGCATCAGAATCTTCAAAATTGGAGAAGGGAGCCTCAGGCTGGTCAGTTATGTCTGATTCATCAGCAGAATCATCAGAAGACACTGGCTCAGGGGCTCTGCCCTAGGTCTCTTCTCTGGGGGCTGAGAGGCCCTGTCTGGGTGAGATTGAGATCCTCTAATTAAAGAAATTAAATCTTCTGCCAAAGAAAGCATTTGAGAACTAGAAGAGGGCCTGGATGTGGCGGGTTTAACAGGCACTGTTTTAGAAGTCTTGGCTGCTTTAGCCCTGGCGAAGGCCTTAATGGACATGGCAGCAGGAGGCCTAGCAGCACCACGTGCTGGGGTAGAGACATCCAAGGGAATGGTGTCTGATAAGTCAACCACCGTAGTGGGTAAAATTTCTGAGGTCGATTCAAGAGTTGTAGCAGGGGCCTCAGTTGTAAGAATAGGTTCAGCTGTACTTTGATCAGTTTTCGGTTTCAGCGAAACAGAGACACTCATGGTTTGCTTTACCGTGGTTTCGGCGAAACCGCGGACCCGAGTGTCGGTCTTACCTTTGCGTTTTTGGGGTAGTCGGAGGATCCGGCGGCATAATGTACGCAAAATCAGAACCGAAAAACTGTTCTGCAAACTCCGACCGGCGTCTAAGCGTTGTCGGTTGAAAGAGCACAGGCGAACAGGCTGCTACGTCGTGGGCTGGGCCTAAACAAGGCAGACAGTAAGAGTGGAAATCTTTATGAGGTATTTGTTTCCCACAGGTTAAACAATTGTTAACTTTTTCTGACATCGGCTGAGGCAAGAAAGAGTCCCCAACGGGTACTTAGCTTTAGAAGTCTTCGAAGTAGTATTCGGTAGAAGTAATCTCTGGATCCGACCGACCGGCACTTGCGAACAGCTTCTGCTTCGGGCGCCACGCGGCAAGAAAGACTGAGGAAAATGGCGTCGGCTGATGCTTTTATACCCGAAGACCAACAGAGATGACGTTGGGTGGAGTGCGACATCAGCCGAAGCCGGACCCGGACTTTGGAATCCGGCCGACTGCAGGGCTGCCTGACGACAGGACAACCCACTTGTTATGACTGCAGATGCATCCATGAAGGACATGCTTTGACTTTACATGGTCTGGTAAGGATTGCTCTTTTAACCATGCATGCCTTCTGATCACTGTACCAGTCATAGCTGATCTAAAGGAAGCCTCCAGTGCATCATAGCCGCATTTTAAGGAATGATTACTGACCTGCTGAGTGTTATGTACCAAATCCTGAACGGACTTACGGTCTAAAGGCTCAGGCGAGGACAGTTTTTAGTGAGCTGATCTAACAAATTCCTGATACTGAATCATGTGGAATTGACAGTTTAAGGTCCTAGCCGAAAGAGTAGCAGAAGTATAAACTTTTTTACCCCATCTCTCCAATGCCCTAGATTCTCTTTCAGAGGGGAGGGGGTTTTTGGCAGAGGCAGCTGCTACAGCTTTGGGGCCCTGTAAAATAGTTTCAGTTGCAATAGGAGCCCTATACAAATGATAATGTGTGTTCGGAACCCTGTAGTATCTGTCGGGCTTAGCAGGGGCCGGAGGCAGTGAGTCAGGGGCAGTACAAGCATCATTAAATGCATCATCCACAACTGTAAGTACTGGAGGAATAGCTAAAGGCCTATGCTGTGGTAAATGTAAAAAGGTCCTAAGCCTTTTCCTAGAGTCTGAAAAATCCTGGCCCTGCCATTGAAATTGTTCCCTCATAGCATACAAGGTTTCCCCAAAAGAAAATTCCTCAAGAGGAGAGGCAGAAGGTATGGAATCCTCTGCATCAGAGTCCTCATATGGAGAATAAGGGCCTTCTGGAGGATTTGTATATTCTGAATCATCAGAGGAGTAATCTGAAGAAACTGGCTCAGGGGGCTCTGCTCTAGGCCTCTTCACTGGAGGTGGGTGAGAGGCCCTGTCAGGGTGAGACTGGGATCCCCTGATCAAAGAAATGAGATCCTCTGCTAGACTAAGCATTTGAGTGTTAGAGCTAGGCCTGTGAGAGGGGGTTTTAGCAGGCACGGCCTTTGAAGATTTAGCTGCTTTAGCCCTGGCAAAAGCCTTAATTGACATGGATGCAGGGGGCCTAGCAGCTCCACGTGCAGGAGTAGATACATCTAAGGGGATAGTATCTGATAAATCCTGAGAAACTGTAAGAGCAGGTGGATTTTCCGTAGCAGATTCAGCCATGCTGGAGGAGGCCTCGGTAGTAGGAGGCATGCTTTCGGCAAGGAAGAACCATGGACTCGATTCAACGAAACAGAGACACTCGGTTGGCTTAACATGGTTTCGGCGAAACCGCGGACCGAGTGTCGGTCCTTTTCCTTACGCTTTTAGCTAAATGTGAAGTCGGAGTCTCCGGCGGCATGATATAAGCAAAAGCGGGCAAAACTCCTCTGCAAACTCCGACCGACGTCCAAGTGTCCGTCGGTTGAAGGAAGCACAGGCTAGACAAGCTGCTACGTCGTGGTCTGGGCCTAAACAAGGTAGGCAGTAAGAGTGGAAATCTTTATGAGGTATTTGTTTCCCACAAGTTAAAACAGTTATTCACTTTTTCTGACATCGGCTGAGGCAAGAAAGAGTCCCCAACGGGGTACTTAGCTTTTTAGAAGTCTTCGGTAGTAGCAATCTCTGGTTCTGACCGACCGGCACTTGTGAACAGCTTCTGCTTCGGGTGCCACGCGGCAAGAAAGGGGCAAGAAACACTGAGGAAAATGGTGTCGGCTGATGCCTTTATACCCGCAGAACTGCAGCTATGACGTCGGGTGAAGTGCGACATCAGCCGAGGCCAGACCCAGACTTTGGAATCCGGCCGACCGAAGGGCTGCCTGAGGCCAGGACAACCCATTTGTTAGGACTGCAGATGCATCCTTGAAGGACATCTTGTGAGACATGATATTCAATCCTTCAAATCAAGGATGAAAATTAGAAATAGCAGCCAATTGAACCCGAACTGTTGCTGCTGCAGCTCCTTTGTTAAAAATCAGTGTCAAGAACTCTTAAGATGGAGGCCACAGGGGCTTGATAAGGATCATCATTATTAGAAGCCCATATAGAAATTGTTTTCCATTTGCTAAGGTATAGCTTTCTAGTAGAAGGTTTATGAGAAGACAAAGGATCGTTTTTGTCTCATTGGAAAGGTTATGGAACCTGGCTATGATGGGAATTGGAGCAGCCAAGCTGTGAACTTCAGGGACTGCAGAGAAGGATGAAGCTCTCCAAACGGGTGAGTCAGAAGGTCTGGAACTGGGTCCAGAATACAAGGATTCGCCAAAAGATGAAGTCGAAGGAAGGGGATCAAAATCTGACGAGGCCAATGAGGGACTATTAGAATGATGGTTCTTCCCAGGGCTTTTGCTTTCTGTAGAACCTTGGGTATCAATGGGATTGGTGGAAATGCACAGAGGAGACCCGGAGGCCGATCGTATACGAGTGTGTCCCTTGGGGCTTCTCACGGAGGGGGAATCAGGGCAAAGTAGCTTCTGCATTTGGTGTTTATGTGACTGGTAAAAAGGTCGCAGCAAGGCTGGCCCCACCTGCGGAATATCCTGTCCATTTCTTTCTTCAAGGACCACTCATGGGGCAATAAGATTGCCCTGCTCAGTTTGCCTGCTATCACATTGGATCTCCCCGGGATGTGCGCTGTCAACAGAAAGTGCTGCGTGGAAACGGCCCACTGCCAAACTCAGAGAGCCTCGTGACAAAGAGGGTAAGACCTGGTTTCCTCCTTGTTTGTTTAAATACCAGACCACCGACATGTTGTCTTTCTGAATCGCAACAGTACCCAGAGGAAGAGAGTCCTGAAAGTACTGCAACGCCAAAAGTACTGCTCATCTCCAGGACATTGACATGCAGATGTATTTTGATCTGGCCATGTGCCTAGGGCAGTCTTTCCCTGAAAATGCCCCCCCCCACCCTATCAGGGAGGTGTCCGTGGTCACTGTGGCCGCTGCAGAGGGTAACACAAATGGGCATCCTATTGTGACATGAAGTGAGGTCAACCACCACTGAAGGTATTTCTTGCAATAATTTGTGATAACAGTGGAGTCATGGGGAGCTCTTGGCAAGACCACTGAGTGAACAGCAGCCATTGTAGAATCTGCATGTGCATACGAGCTAGTGGTATGGCTAGAAATGCTGCTGCCATCATGCCCAATAATTTCAGAACCTATCATTCTGGTGCTCTGTCTTTTGTTATCAGAATGCTGACATGTTGACGAAGAAGAAAGACTCTTTCTAATGGAAGCCTTAGTGTGGTGGAGGTGGTATCCAACTCTGCCCCGATAAAAACGATATGCTGCAATGGCGACAAGGCAGATTCTTTTGAGTTGATTGCAATGCCCAGATGATTGCAGAGTGACAGATTGGACTCCCTGGCCTGAATGAATTGATGCCTGGTGGTGGCAGTAAGGAGCCAATCATCTAGGTAGAGAAACACGTGGAATCCTAGACGCCTCAGGTGAGCAGTGACCACTGCCATGCATTTAGTAAACACACTGGGGGCTGTAGTGAGGCCAAAGGGCAGGGCTCGAAAAGTACAGTTGTGTACACTAAATGTAGATGTTAGAGTGTATTCACGGTTGCAATCATCACATTTGGGTTATCTGCTTGCAGTAGCCCTCAGTCGGCCTAATTATCAAAGTCTTGGGTCCTGCAGTTGCTGTCTCATCTTCTGTGACATCAGGTAGTCAGGGGTATAAAGCATGCAGCAGACGCCATTACATCACTTTTTTCTTGCCTCAGATGTCTGGTGCCCCCCTAATGGGAAGCAATTAAATACATATATGCAAAGTTATACCTCCAACAAAAAAGCAAATACACCAAAAAGCTTTTAAGCATAGTAAAGGAGAATACAGATATAGCCAAAAGTCAGGGGGCTGGAGCGAAGGTAACCAGGACTGCAACAGTGAATGCACTCGAACATCTACATTTATGTTAAGTGTAGACAATTGTACTATGTTCTTCGTGTTTCACTGCTGCAGTGATCACATTTGGGTAGATTCCCAAAGCCAAGGATGGGAGGAGGAATATAGATAGCATTGGGACCAGCTGTAAGGCCCTGCAATACTGCAGTGGCAAAGCCAGCTCTGGATTTAGAGAAAATTGGTAAATGGCAATGCTTAGTGAAAGTAAGTACAGAACCCCCAGGTAGCAGCTTCTAGGATGTCCCTGGTAGGGACACCTCTGAGAAAGGCTGTAGAGGTAGATGCAGCCGTGGTTGAGTGTGGTCTTATCCCGTGGGATAGGTTTCCATGGTGCTTATACCAGAAATTAATGCAATGGCCTATCCATTTAGAAATGGTTTGCTTTGAAATGGCCTTCCCCTCTGCCCCTGCAGCAAATGCCACCAGTAGTTGTAAGATTTCCTTTGAGGTTTAGTCCTGTCCAAGTAAAATCTAAGTTGTCTGTGCACATCTAAGGAGTGCAGCTTCCATTCCGCCTTGTTCTGTGGATTATAAAAAAAGGTTGGCAAATGAATGGACTGATTAAGAGCCACACTGGATACTACCTTGGGCATGGAGGGATTGGTCCTGAGGGACACCCTGTCCGCATGAAAGATGATGAAAGGCTCCTCTGCCATAAGGGCTTGTAATTCAGATACCCTTCTTGCTGAAGTGATTGCTAAAAAGAAGGCTGTTTTCCAAGAAAGGAATTTTAACTCTGCACTTGCAGCTGGCTCAAAAGGAGGTACAGTCAGTTTTTCCAATACAAAGTTAAAGGTCCCAAGGCTGGTGTCGGGGCTCTTCTGGGTGATCTTACATTTTTGGCCCCTCTGAGGAACTGCTTGAGCAGTGGGTGAGAGAAGAGGGGTGGTTCTGTGCTGTAATGAGCTGAAATGGCTGAGGCATGAATTTTGATGGAGGAAAACGAAAGGCCCTTGTAAAGCATCTCAGTTAAACATTGAATAATCTGAGATATATTGGGCGCTGCTGTGCCCCTCCCCTGAGTTTGGTTCCAGGAACAGAATCTTTTCCATTTTTCAGCATAATATTTTCTAGTACTAGGCCTCCTTGCCTCCAAAATGACATCCAACACTTGTTTACTGAGGGATGGTATTAGAGATCAGGTTATTAGCCAGGCTGCCAGGTTCAAGATTTGAAGCGGAGGATGCAGAACCTGGCCCTCCTGCTGCGACAGCAGGGTGAGGGTCTGAAACACGTGCCATGGAGCCACCAGTGACACACTGAACAAGAGGGGGTACAAGTGTTGGCGTGGCCAGTCAAGTGCAATCAGTATTGTCCTTGGTTTGTCCCGTTTTATCTTTAGTACAACTTTGGAGGGAAGAGGCAGAGGAGGAAAGGCATAAACTGATAAGATTTTTCCAGCTGAAGGACAGGGCATCCACTTTTCTTTCCAAGCTTGTTTGTGGGGAGTCCTTGGCAGAATTTGTCCAACTGGTAGTTCTGGGGGGAGGCAAACATGTCCATATATGGGCTCCCCATTTGTTCATCAAAATGTTGAAAGTCTTTAGTTCCAGTTTCCACTCGTGTGGGTCCATGAGATTTCTGCTTAGTTCGTCTGCCAGTGTATTTCGTTTTCCTGGCAGAAATTGAGCCTGTAGATGCACTTGGCAGATCAAGGCTGTGTTCCACAGAGCCATGGCTAATCTGCAGAGGGGGTATGAATGGGTACCCCCCTGCTTATTTATATACCACATAACAGTGGTGTTGTCCGTCTTTACCATTAATTTTCCTGGAAGAATGTGGTCCTTGAAGGCCGTCAGAGCATTCTGTACAGCTAACATTTCTTTTTGATTGATATGCAGGTGCATTTGACTTGGGTTCCATTTGCCCTGAATGCGCTTCCCTGCCAGGTGAGTCCCCCATGCATAGTCTGATGCGTCTGTTAGAGTTTGGGCGGCAGGGGGTACAGTGAATAGTTCATAGGTTCATACTAGGCTATCTGCCCTAGGGCATTTATAAGCCTAGCCAGAGTGTGTGGCTTTCACCACCCCTTAGGATGAGAATACTATACCCATTAATTTGCTGTGCCTCTGTCCAGCAGTGATACAGAGATGATTCCCGGGGTAAACCTACGATCACCCATCCACTCGTCAAGATTTCTCTTGAAACAGAGTCAGTGAGGGGCTCTGCCTCACATGGACTGGGATTCTGTTCCATAGTGTAGGGAGTCTCTGGGTGATGAATCTGTCCCTCCAGCACGTCCTATTTATATCCGTGTTGAGGTTTAAGTCTCTTGCTCTCGTGGCTCTGGTGGATTTGGATTTTTTGAGGTGGAGCATGTCCATTAATTCCGGGTTGGACATGGCCTTGTATGTCAGGCACAGATCACCTCTGAGCAGACGGTATGCGACTGAATAGAGCTGGAGTTTCTTCAGTCGGGCATCGTATGACATATGTTTGAGCCTTTATCCTTTTGAGGAACTTTTGGGGTCTTTCCAACTGCTTCAGGTGTCGGGTAAGGTACATTCCGAATGGGGCGTTGTACTCCATCATTGGTCTGATAAGTGAAGAGTACAGGGGTACAATGACCTCTCCTGATCTGGATGCGAATCCCTTCATGATCAGGTGGGCAATGTAGAAGGTCTTCCTAACCACTTTGGCAATGTGAGTGTCAAAAGAGAGGTTACTGTCAACTTGGGTCCCCAGGTCCCTGATAACTTCTTCCGTGTTTAATGGATTACCACCTATGTGGTAATTAGGGGTTACCTTGTTTTTCCCAAAGGGTATGACTATACATTTTTTGGCATTTAGCTTAAGGCCATGGCTCTGGCACCAGTTATCCATTTCTATGAGACCTTTCTGGAGGATGTCTGTGTCTGATGGAGTGTCAATTATGGTGCCCAGTTTGCAGTCATCTGCAAATTTTGTCAACCACAATCCCCTATGTTTGCCTGCACTTCAGAAAAATAAATGCCGAACAAGAGGGGCCCAGGACTGAGCCCTGTGGGACACCGCCGTGACCGGCTTAGAGTCTGACATGGCACCAGCAACTCTAACCCTGTGTGTTCTGTCCTTGAGCCAGTTTGCAACCCATCTTGTGACATATGGGTTTACATCTAAGCTGGTGAGCTTTTCTATGATGCCCGAGTGGGGTATTGTGTCGAACGCTTTTGCTAGGTCAAGGTAGGCTGTGTGAAATGCCTTACCCTCATCAATGGCCTTAGTGACTGTTTAGAAAAAGTCGACCAAGTTCAAGAGGCAGGATCTGCCCTTGACAAAGCCAAATTGGGTAGGATCCAGTGTCTGTAGGTCCCCAATGTCTTTATTTATGAGTTCCATTATGATCCTCTCCATAGCTTTGCAGACAAGGCTCGTCAAGCTTATGGGCGGTAATTTCCAGGGTCCGTAGAAGAACCGCCTTTGTGGAGTGGGACCACAGTTGCCGTACGCCATTCTTTGGGCACGTATCCTGTAGTAAGGCTAAGATTAAACAGCAGCCTTATGTGTGGGTTTAGTTCCTCATTGAGTTCGTGTAGCACACATCTGGGGACACCGTCCGGTCCCATTGATGCTGTGTTTTTTCCTTTAGTGAGCAGCTCTTACCTGGGCATCTGAGATGTTTGGGAGGCTAGACTCTGCTGCGATAGATATTTCTCCTTTCGGGGGGGAGGGAGGGGAGAAATTTGCACTGAACCTGTCTGCCAGTATGTTGGCAATGTCTGTGGGTTCAGTGATTTTTTTTATCATTTTGGACTAATTCTGAGCATATCTGGGAGTTTCCACCCAGGTTTCTAACATAGCTAAAGAAGGCTTTATGATTGTCTTTTGTGTCATTAGCGATTTTTCTCTCAAAGTTGGCCTTGGATGATTTTATGAGTGATCGTAGTTTTTTGCTAGTATTGATCAGGGATACCTTCCCATTTAAGGATTTTGCTCTGTCATGTAGTAGCTTTCTCCTCTTGTTGTAATAGTAGTCTCTTGTTTTGGTGGCAGGTCTCTGCCCACCAACGGAACTCTAACTATAGGCAAGTTATGATAGGAATAATTGTTTCTAGACCCTGAGAATGTTGACACCATAGGCTTTTTAGATACCACTGTAGTTTCCTCATATGCAGTCTTGCATACAGAATTATGAGAATGCAGGAGGCCATGAACCCCAAGGTTTGCAGTATTTGCCTTGCAGATAGCAGGGTTTTTGTGGCCATTAGTTTGAAGTAAGTTGTCAAATGAATTTGTCTGGCATGAGGAAAGCCATCTGGGAAGATGTGTTCAAGCTTGCTCGCAGGAATATAATTTGCTGACAAGGTACAAGATGTGATTTTTTGTTTATGGTGTACCCCAGACAAGTTAGCACCTTTTGTACAAATGCCAGATGATTCGTCCAGGTATGGGTATATTTGAATATTTCTTTGCCTGCAAAATGCAATGACTGGAGCTAAACACTTTGTGAATACCCTGGGCGCAGTAGATAAGCCAAAGGGCAGTGCAGAGAACCGATGGTGCATGTAGCCTGCTTTGAAGCGTAGGTACTTTCTGCAAGATTCACTGATTGGGATATGCAGGTAGGCTTCCTTTAAATCCAGTGTTGCCAACCAGGCATCCTTGCCTAGCAAAGAGCAAATTGTGAAGAGTTAGCATTCTGAATTTTTGGATCATCAAAAAGGTGTTTAGGATAGAAAGGTCCAGGATAGGACACCATGAGTTGTCTTTTCTGGGTACCAGGAAAAGTCTAGTAGAAATCTTGTCCCTTTTCCTCTTCTGGTACAGTTTGAAGAGCCCTTATGCTTAAGAGAGAGTACTTGCTTTTGAGCCTCTGCCCACTGATTTCGGGGTAGATCTGCCCAACCGTTTGGGGTTGGTAACATGTGTAAGTGAAAACTGTATCCTTGGGACACAGTATTTAAAACCCATTTGTCCTGGGTTATGAGTTCCCAGTTTTTTGCCTGCAGCTCAATCTTTCCCCCTAAAGGAGCAGTCAGTTGAGAAGTGCATAGAAGTTTTAAAGTTAAGTCAGTGAGACAGCTTACCATAGGGGGGAGTCTTACTACTCCCCGATTTGGAAGTGGGAGCCCCCCCACTGCTTAGTCCTGTGCGTACCCTGGGACTGCAGCCTGGGTGTTCTGCTGGTTATGGGTTTGGACCGAGAAAGGCCTGGAAGAGGCAGGAAAGGACCAATTCTTAGAGGGCCAATGCCTACTAAATTTTGGAGGCTGTACTTGTAGGAATCTTTAAACAGTTTGCATAGATTTAGCTTTTTCCTCCATCTTTTTAAGTACTACTTCTGCTTTGTTGCCAAACAGGCAGTCCTGATTTAAGGGAGCATTCAGCAATTAAGCTTTAACACGATCTGGCAAAGATTGCTCCTTAAGCCACGCATGCCTTCCAAGTACAGACCCAGTGACAACAGCCCTGCAAGATGCCTCTAGTGAATCAAAACTACATTGCAAAGTATGTTTTCCAACTTGTTCAGCAGAATGCATTAAATCCTGTAAATCCTTATTTTCAGCAGAGTCAGGAATCAACATAATTTTCTGTTTAAGCAATCCAATAATATGCTGCTGATACTTTAACATATGAAACTGGCAGTTTAAGGCCCTAATAGCCAAGGTTGCAGAAGTGTATACCTTCTTAGCCCATCTATCCAGCGCCCTGGAATCTGTATCAGAGGGAGTTGGATTTTTGGCAGTAACAGCCTTAATGCCCTTGGGTCCCTGTGAAATGGTCTCAGGATCCACAATAGGATTTTTAAAAATGAACTTGAGAGTCAAGAACTCTGTAATAGCCATCAGGTTTTCTAGGAGCAGGACGTAAAGAGTCAGGGGCCAAGAGAGATTCCGAAAAGGCATAATCAACAATGTCTAGTACATGAGGGATAGCTAAAGGCCTGTGTTGAGTCAGGAGTAAGAAATCCCCAAGCCTCTTTTTAGAATCACAGTAATCCTGGTTTTCCCAGCGAAAATGCTCCCCCCAAGAGTATGCAAGGTTTCACCAAAAGAGAAATCCTCGGGGGGGGGGGGGGGGCAGAGGGAATAGAGTCCTCTGCATCAGAATCCTCATAGGTAGATAAGGGTAAACCCTGGCCATTAGAGGAAACATAAATTTCAGAATCCTGATCAAAAGTATACGCAAATTCAGTCCTAGGTCTCTTAGAGGGGGAAGGTTGGCTTTCCCTGATTAAAGTAACAAGGTCTTCAGCCATTCTTATCATTTGTTTTTTAGGCATAGAGGCCTGACCATGCAGTCTGAGCAGTTTTCTAGGCATGGTTCGAGTTTTAGGCCTTGAAGAAGATGGCGTCAGTTTAATATGCAAGTCAGTAGGCCTGAATACACCCTCAGAAGCCGGTGCCTGCACAGCAGCTCCGGACCCATCCAAGGTAGAGCCATCCGCAGGTTCCACAGGTGAAATATCTAGCTGCATACCAGACTCAGAATGAGTCTCAATAGAGGCCTGCGAATCTGAAGTAGCGGGTATCAGAGGCTGCTAAAGCACCTCACTGAGTACCGGTGAACTGGCGAATAGCTTAGGAGAAGCGTCGTCGGCAGCTTTGGACCTAGGCAGCCTGTCTCTGTCTATCTTTGCATTTTTTCAGAATGTCGGTAGTCGGGTGGCTTACCGAAGACATATCTGGATAACTGAACAGAGTACTAAAATATTTAGAAGCGTAAATATACAGACAACGAATAGTTCATTGTTTAAATAAGGCACAAAACCAACAGCGAGGTACGTCGTGGTCAGCGCCTAGGCAAGGAATACAGTACGAATGAAAATAGTACAGTTGTGTACACCTACCATAAATGTAGATGTTAGAGTGTCTTCACTGTTGCAATCATAACTGTAGGGTGTTCCTGCCGGCAGGCAGCCCGAGGTCAGCCAGAATTCCAAAGTCTGGGTCCGGCGTCGGCTGTACCAGCAAGTACCCTGACGTCAGAACGCAGAGGTATAAAGCGGACAGCCGACGCCATCTTCTCCAGCCTTTCTTGCCCCAGATGTCAGAAGTCCCCCAAAATAATCAAAAGGTGTCCAAAAAGGAAACACAAATACACCACAAAAGAAGAGGAAGATAAACAGGACAACCCACTTGTTATGACTGCAGATGCATCCATGAAGGACATCAAGCAAAAAATAAGAGGGGATTGGTGGGAGGGAAACACCGACTGCAACAGTGAAGACACTCGAACATCTACATTTATGGTAGGTGTACACAACTGTACTATGTTCTTCGTGTTTCACTGTTGCAGTCATAACTGTAGGGTGGAATCCCAAAGCTGTGATGAGGGAGGAGGTTATGCAAAAGAAGGGGCAGCCAGAAGACCCTGCAAGACAGATGAGGCAAAACCTGCCCTAGACTTAGAATACAAAGGGAGATTATAGTGCTTAGAAAAAGTATGCACTGAACTCCAAGTGGCAGCTTCCAAAATGTCCTTGGTAGGAACTCCTCTGAGAAAAGCTGCTTAAGTGGCATCTGCTCTAGTACAATGACTTTTAACAGTACCTGGATCTGCTTCCCAAAGTGAGAGTAACAAAACCTTATCCCATGAGCAATCCATTTGGAAATAGTTTGTTTAGAAATAGCCTTGCCTAGAGAACTGGAGGCATAAGAGATAAGCAACTGATCAGATTTTCTGAAATCTTTAGTTCTGTCCAGGTAAAACCGTAGTTGTCTGTGCAAGTCCAATGAATGTAAAATCCTTTCCCCTTTGTTTTGAGGATTTGGAAAGAAAGTAGGAAGGTGAATAGTCTGATTTAAAGCCACTTTAGAAATCACCTTAGGCATAAATGTAGGATTGGTCCTCAAGGCAACTCTGTCTTGGTGGAAAATAAGGTATGGTTCCACAGCCATGAGAGCTTGCAACTCTGACACCCTTCTGGCAGAAGTCAAAGCTAATAAGATAGCTGTCTTCCAGGATAAGAACTTGATATCCGAAGCAGCAGCAGGCTCAAAGGGAGGTAAAGTAAGTTTTTCCAAAACATAATTAAGACCCCAAGCAGGAACAGGAGGAGTTCTGGGAGGTCTTAAATTCTTAGCCCCTCTCAAGAATTGTCTCACCAGCTGGTGAGAGAAGATGGGGGGATCAGTGTTGTAATGAGCCGAGATAGCAGAAGCATGGATTTTAATGGAAGAAAAGGAGAGGCCTTTAAGCAAAAGGTCTGAGAGGTAAAGTAAAATGAAAGAAATGTCAGGCAAAAGAGGATCAGAACCTCGATCCCGCATCCAAATACAAAATCTTTTCCATTTAGAAGCATAAGATTTTCTACTGCTAGGGCGCCTAGCTTCTAAGAGAACATCCAAAACTTGTTTGGGAAAAGCAGAAGGAATCAAAGGCCCTTGTAGAGCCAAGCTGCCAGGCAAAGAGTCTTGATTTGAGAGTGCAGCATCTGACCCTGATGCTGGGACAGAAGAGAAGGAAACAGAGGCAGAATCCATGGAGGTTCCAAGAACAGGTGTCTTAAAGTTGGATACCAAAACTGCAGAGGCCAATTTGGAGCTATCAAAATGATAATCTTGGGTTTGTCCTGTTTTATTTTCAGTAACACCCGAGGCAGAAGAGGAAGAGGAGGGAAGGCATATCCCGAAAGATTCCTCCAGCTGAAAGACAGGGTATCCACTTTCCAAGCTGTTTTGTGGAAGGACCTGGTGCAAAAGAGAGGCAGCTGATGATTGAGATGGGATGCAAACAGATCTATCCAAGGGCAACCCCAAACTGCCGTAATCCTGCTGAATAAGTTGGGGTCCAGCATCCATTCGTGAGGATCCAAAAGATTTCTGCTTAGGCTGTCTGCTAAGAGATTCTGTTTTCCTGGAATGAATTGAGCTTGAAGATGCAGATTCAGATTTAGAGCTGTGTCCCATAAACTCATGGCTAGTCTGCAAAGGGGGTATGAGTGAGGGCCCCCCTGCTTGTTTATATACCACATGACTGTGGTATTGTCTGTGCGAATCAGAAGATGTCCTGGTTGCAAAAGATTCTGGAAGGCTAGAAGAGCATTTTGGACTGCCAACATTTCCTTCAAGTTGATGTGCCAGGGAAGATGCTTCTTTGTCCAATAGCTCTGCTGGCAATTGTTTAGGTAATGAGCTCCCCAAGCATAATCCGAGGCGTCTGTGGTTATGATCCGAGCAGGATGAGGTAGACGAAAGGGATTCCCTTTGTTTAAAGCACAAGCCCTGGACCACCAGAGGAACTCTTTTTGGAGGCAGGGAATCAGAGGTATCATTGTTTCCAGGCTGTGGTAATGCTGAGACCATACACTCTTTAGGTACCATTGAAGTTTTCTCATATGAAGCCTTGTATTTGGGATCAACAGGATGCAAGAAGCCATGTAGCCCAATGTCTGCAGGAATTTCCTTGCAGTGAGCTGAGTTAAAGTAGCAAAGGTCTTGAAAATTGATGCCAGCTGTACTTGCTTTTCTGGAGTAAGGAAGGCCCTTTGTAAGCTTGTGTTTAGAAGAGCTCCCAAAAAGATCATTTGTTGAGAGGGGATCAAATGTGACTTTTTTGTGTTCACTGAAAATCCCAGTAGTAGGAGAAGACGCTGAACAAACTGTAGATATTGAAGTAAAAGATCCTTGCTGTCCGACTGAATAAGGCAGTCGTCGAGATAGGGGTAAATTTGAATCCCTTGGAGTCTGCAATAAGCTACTACTGGAGCCAGACACTTGGAAAAGACTCTGGGCGCAGTAGATAAGCCAAAGGGCAGTATAGAGAATTGAAAGTGTCTCGAACCTGCCTTGAATCTGAGGTATTTTCTGCGTTCCTGTCTGATGGGAATGTGTAAATAGGCTTCCTTCAAGTCCAATGTCACCATCCAAGCATCCTGGGAGAGCATGGGAAGAAGTTGTTGTAGAGTAAGCATCTTGAATTTTGGAATTTCCAGAAAGGTATTTAATACTGAGAGGTATAGAATAGGTCTCCATGAGTTTTGTTTCCTTGGGACCAGAAATAGTCTGGAGTAAAAACCTTTTCCCATCTCTGGAAGTGGAACAGGTTCTATGGCACTCATGGCCAATAAAGCATCCACTTGATTTAAGGCCTCTGACCATTGATGTTTTGGCAGATCCGGCCAACCCGAAGACCTTGGCAGAGTATGAAAGTGGAATTTGTAGCCTCTTAAAATCACGTCTAAAACCCATTTGTCCTGGGTAATACGAGTCCAATTTTGGTAGAAAAGAGAAAGTTTTCCTCCGAGAGGGGCTTCCAGGCAAGGAGGACCTGTAGCCCAACGGAGAGAGTCATTGGGTCTGCTTCTTTTGTGATTGAGGTCTGTCTTCTCACCTTCTAGGTGAAGAAGCAGTCCATTGTCTGGATCTGTAAGAGGCCTGAGCCTGCGCCCGACCTCTGGAGCGTCTATATCTTCCCCTTTGTGGCCTGTCAGACGTGGGAAAGGACCAATTTTTGGAGAGACAATTTCTAGAAAATCTAGGAGGCTGAACTTGTAAAAAATCTTTAGATTTTGCTTTTTCTTCCATCTTTTTAATAACCTCCTCAGCCTTGGATCCAAATAAAACATCATGCTGAACAGGGGCATCTAACAGTTTAGCCTTAACCTGCTCAGGTAAATTCTGTTCACGAAGCCAAGCATGTCTCCTGATAACAGTACCAGAGGCTGCGGCCCTGCAAGAAGCTTCCAAGGCATCAAAACCACAATGTAAACTATGTTTGCTAACTTGTTCAGTTGCATGCAATACATCCTGTAATTCCTTGTCCTCTGCACATGCAGGAAAGGTAGAGAGCCTCTGCTTTAAAACAGACAAAAGAAATTGCTGATACTTGAACATGTGAAACTGGCAATTTAAAGCTCTAATAGAAAGAGTATCAGAAGTGTAAACCTTTTTGCCCCACCTGTCCAAGGCACGAGAATCCTTTTCAGAGGGAATAGGGATTTTTAGATGAAGCGGCCTTAGCAGCCCTAGAACCCTGAGAAATGGTTTCAGGATCAGCAGAAGGGTTCTTAAATAAGAATTAATGGGAGTCAGGGACTCTCAGGCTTAGAAGGAGCAGGCGGTAAGGAATCAGGATTCAGGTTAGCTTCAAAAAAAGCATCATCCACAATATCAAGTACAGGAGGAATAGCTAAAGGTCTGTGTTGAGGGAGAAGGAGAAATTCCCTAAGTCTCTTCTTGGAAGCAGAATACTCCTGACCTTCCCAATGAAAAATGCTCCCTCATCTCATGTAAGGTTTCCCCAAAAGAGAAATCTTCAGGGGGAGAAGCAGAGGGAATAGAGTCCTCTGCATCAGAATCTTCATAAGGAGAAAAAGAATAATCCTGGTCAGAGGAAGAGACAGAAGACACAGAAGCCTGATCAGATGAATCATAAGGAATATCCTGTCTAGGCCTTTTTTCTGGAGGAGGGTGAGAACCCCTAATCATTGTAAGTAAATCTTCAGCCATCCGTAGTAATTGCTTCTGGGACTTGGGAGCTGTATCCGAGGAAGCTTGAGAAGAAACCCTTGGTTTAAAAGGAGTCTTTGACTTTGCCTTTGTAGAAATAGTGATATGAGAAGGCCTGAAAACCCCCTCAGAAGCCGGTACCTGCACAGCGGTTCCGGACCCATCTGAAGGAGCGAGGTCCGAAGGTCCTGCAGCAGATAAAATACTAGGCCTAGAAGGCTCCCCATGGGAGTCCGTGTCGGCCATCGGTTCCGAAGTGGCGGACGACCGGGGCTGCAAAAGCGCCTCACTGACTACCGCCGAACCCGAAGCTGGCTCCGGCTGCAAAGTATCTTGTTTGGACCTCGGAGGCCTATCCTTGTCCTTGCGTTTCTTTTGAATTCCGGTTGTCGGTAAAGTATCCGACGACATCCTATAATTGAATCGTCTACTGAAATAATTCAAGGCCCAATCGTACCTACGCTTGATAGTGCGAGAATTAAACCTGGCACAGAACCGACAGCAAGAAACGTCGTGGTCAGGGCCTAAGCAAGGTAGACAGTAAGAGTGGAAATCTTTATGAGGTATTTGTTTTCCACACGATATACAATTATTAACTTTTTCTGACATCGGAGGAGCAAGAAAAAAGTTTCCCCAACGGGGTACTTAGCTTGAGAAGAGAAGTAGAAAACTTCGGACCGACGACAATCAAAGCACGTTGTCCTGAATGCGCCAACCAATGACTTGCGAGCTGCTTTCCACCGCACGGCAAGAAAGACTGGAGAAGATGGCGTCGGCTGTCAGCTTTATACCTCTGCGTTCTGACGTCAGGGTACTTGCTGGTACAGCCGACGCCGGACCCAGACTTTGGAATTCTGGCCGACCTCGGGCTGCCTGCCGGCAGGAACACCCTACAGTTATGACTGCAACAGTGAAACACGAAGAACATCTTTAGTATTTTCTTTCCACAAGAAATACAATTATTGACTTTTACTGACATCGGTTTGGAGCAAGAAAAAGTTTCCCCAATGGAGTACTTGGCTTTAGTTGAAGACTGCTTCTGCTTCGGACACCGCACAGCAAAAGAGACTGATGTAATGGCATCAGCTGCATGCTTTATACCCCTGACTACCTAACGTCATGGAAGATGAGACAGCAACCAATGTAGGACCCAAGATTTTGATAATCAGGCCAACTGAGGGCTACTGCAAGCAGATAACCCAAATGTGATGACTGCAACAGTTAAACACGAAGAACATCTGGTAATGATTGGCTCCCAGCCGGAAGTGCAGGTTATCCCTGGATGGTCTAGCCATTTTTGTGGTAGTACACATCCTTGAGATATATCGAGCACATCCAGTTGTCTTTAATCAAGAAGGGAAGTACAGACTGAAGCATAACCATCCGAAACTTCTCTTTCTTTACGTAGTGGTTCAGTCTGCTGAGATGAACCAATACGGGGTCTCCAGTCCCTCATCTTCTTTAGAACCAAAAAGAATCTCGAGTAAGTTCCGGATCCTGTCTGGGACTGGTTGGATGACTCTTTCTTAGCAATGTTTGGACCTCTATTGTTGCCTGTTCCCTGCAACAGGGTGGAACATCCGGGATTTTTCTTATGATTGGAGGGAGTGTGGCGAATGGGATGAAGTATCCTCTGGAAAGGACACTTTGTACCCAGCTGTCTTTTGTTATTTTGAGCCAGGTGTCTGGATACAAAGATAAGCGACCCATGACTGCCTCCAGAGCAGGACAGTCGGGCCTCCTTTCAGGAGCGCTGGTAGAGCTTACCAGAGAAGTGATCTCTGTCTCCCTGGTGTTGCGGACCCCCCTCTGCCATGAGGGTGGCTTCTTCCATTATTGCTCCCTCTGCCCTGGAGGGGGGTTCACCACATGTGTCCTGAAAGGCTCCTTGGGCTTTTCAGAACCACATTTTTCCTCCCCTTTGACCTTTAGGGTACGGTCAGGTAGGGGTGGAAAAACAGACCCCGATGGCAGACAGTCTTTCCGTCCTGTTCACACCTGGTTAAGGTTTCCTTCACTTTAGGTCCGAAAAGGGACGAGCCATCAAAGGAGTGTTCACGAAGGAAGACTTGAAAGGCTCCACGAAGGAACACAAGCGCATCCAGGAAGGTCTCCTAAAAGCAACTCCTGTACCTGCCGCCCTACTCATTCCATCAGCTGCATAAGAGATGAGGCACATGGATGAGTTGACAATAGAATTGGGGGTAGCAAGCCGGGCAGCAACTTTGTCAGAAGCTCCTGCAGCTACTGTACTCTGAAGAGAATCTCCTAACTCCTTAAGGAGATCTCTTTGCAACCTAGTAAAATGGGTTAAAAATAGTTCAGCAAACGGAGAGCAAAAGTCACTGAACTAAACATGCGCATCCCACATCTATCCATAATCTTGAAGTCTCTGTTAGGAGGATGGATAGATGAGAAAGTCTCAGACATTTCCTTTTTGGTGGCTGCCGCCACCAACATGGCATCAACCGGAACACCTTTTGTTAAGAATGTTTTGCCGAGGGGGTCAGAAATTTATTAGGCCTCCTAGCAACAGGCTCCATAGTATCCAGAGACTCCCATGCCCTTTGAGCAATCAACTGTATCAGCTCATTGAAGGGCAGAGACACCCAAGAGGTAGAGGGCTGAGACCCGAAAACCTTCAGGAGAACTGACATCCTCAGTAGGGCTTTTGGACTGCCAGTCACCCCTCTGCCTAAGGATCTCAAGTATCTCAGTGAAGGAGATATCCTCAGAGAGGGACCTTGGGGACCCTTCTGACTCATCTAAGTCAGTATCCGATGTTAGAGACTCCTGTGGGAAGACTAGGTGTTTCCTATCACACAAGGTCTTGGAAGAGCAGGGGCCACCCAATGGGGCTTCCTGAGGCTCTGCGCCTCTACACTTGGTCAGGACGTGCGAGGCAGAAGCAGACAGGCACTTTAGGGGAGGAGGAAGGCAGACCTGAGGTCGAGGATGTCCTAGGAGACATGACTCTCCTCATGGCATCGAAAGCACTTCTGCGCTGATGCGAGGGAGCAGACTGATCCGAAGAAACAGTCGACACCTCCAGCACCGGGACAGTGGGCTCAGAGCCAGAGGTAGGAGCAAAGCTCATCTGAGCAGAGGCCCCAAGAGCAAAGTCTGAACTGACAAGTCGGTCCGACTGTCCTCCCTGGACCCGACCAGAGAGTGTTGGCTCCTAGAGTCCTCGATCGGCACTGAGGACGTCAGAGTACACGGAGCCGAAGACACTGAGCAGGCGTCTACTCAGAGGGTTCCACTAACATCGGGTCTGCCTCCTCCGGCTCCGAAGGACCAGCATGGTTCAGAGGAGGAATAGTTAAGAGTTGGTGCAATGGTCTTCGGCTCCAAAGCCATATGAGACTAAGCAGATACATTTTTTGCTAATGCCAGTGCCAATACCAGCTTTTGTACCACACGATCCACATCCAGATCGGACAGGCTTATAAAGGATAAAGAGGAGTGTACAGAGGGTGGTACTGACTGGAGAATTGGGACTCTTCAGCGCTTCGGACACCGGTTCCAAGACTGAGGGACGGGCTCAGAAAAGTAAAGTAAAGACAGTCAGCTCCGATAGCAGTGGAGCTGAAGTCGAAGACTTTTTGATTTCTTGGAGTCCGATGTCTTAGAAGACTGAGGAAATGCTGGATCCATCCTAGTAACTCATAGCTTCCTGGAACGAAGGCTTAAGCAACCCTCTATCAATAAGTTTCCCCTTCCTTTCCTGCAGGACCCTTGAGGAGAAGGAATGACAAATGGAACAACTGCCTTGCAAATGCAGAGCCCCTAGACAGTAAACACAATTAACGTGGCTGTCGGTAACAGACATCTTTTGGCCACACTTTGGGCACTTTTTGAAGACAGACTTAGGGTGCTATCTTGGTCAGCCATATTAAATGTAAAAAAAAATTCAACAGCAATTATTCACAGAAGCCTAGAAAAATTGCAGGCTAAATCACACAACAGTAAATCTGCACACAAGCCTTAAATAAAAGCAGGCTAAATCACACACACACACACACACACACACACACACACACACACACACACACACACACACACACACACACACACACACCCACACACACTCCAAAGGAAACCATAGAGCTCTTAGATGTGAAATTGATGCTGAACGTAGAATTGGACAGAGACATAGACCTGTAGGAAGGATATGTGGAGAAACCACCATCTGCATAAGAACAGTATGCATCCTAGGTATGTTTTTAAAAACATGAAAAATCTGATGGTGCGTACATCTAAATAATGCACCAGGGATGAGGATTTTGAAATGGAAAAGGAGAAATTGCAACGTAGATATTGCCATACCCTGTGATAGGTGCAGAAATATTAGGAAAAAGAAAGGATGCCCTCATTTTTCAAAAGCAGTAACTGGAAATGAACGGAAAGTGTGGACCACAGTTAATTACAACCAGGGAAGACTTGGTTGTATGCTCACTTACAATACTGACTCTACCCAGATATGTAATATTATTAGGAAGCTCTGGCCAATACTGACTGAAGATGAGAAATTGAAAAGCATCGTTGGAGACCCACCAAAGTTTTTCAAAAACAAAAAGTACATCAAGGCTATTGTGTACCAAGGATGGCTTCTCGAGAAATCAAAATTGGATGTGGAAGATGTAAAGCCTGCCCCTTTATAGATGGCACTAATTTATTCCAACACCCCGTCGCAAAAAAGCAATATCGTTAAATATAGTGCCACTTGCAGCACTAAACATCTAGTGTATATAGCTACTTGTGTAAGCTGCCCTGCATACTACATAGGGAAGACGGGCCAACAATTTAAAGACAGAATTTTGCGACATCTAAGGGATATACAGCATAAGGATAAAAAGGAACGCCACAGCGAATCATGTTTTATTACACCCATCACATTCCTATAAATTTAGTTTTAGAATGCATTTTTGAAGGAACAAGAGGTGGGGACAAAGAATCACACTGAAATGAGAGAAACAAGTTGGATCATAAATTTAAGAGCAGATCGTGAACCTGGTCTAAATGCGGTAGTTCTGCTTTAACCAATTCTGAAAGGAAGACACCTATTGGCTGACTATAGAGTCTCACCTCCGATTTAGTGCGTCAGTTTTATTATGACTGGTTAAAAAGGTGCTGCCCTAAAGAGAGGATTACTGACTGGATGATTATACTTTAATTCATGAAAATGAGAGCCTGAGTACTCGCAATCTGATGAAGGCTATGGCTGAAAGCGCTTATCGTGCAGTTTATTAAAGTTTTTAAACAGGTTATCTTGAAGTGGATGTCCGTGGTGGTGTGCTCCATTTCTGATAGTTACTCAAATACTTGATCACTGTCAAGCTGCTCATTGCCAGAAGTTTCTGTACATAGGTGTCTCGGCTGATTCACACAGCTCACCATTGCCCCTTCTATGAACCAAGAAGTTCATAGTAAGTATCATTGGCTATTATTGCCAAGATATTGGATTATATGAATATTGTTTATAGGAAGCTATCAGCTGTGAGGAAGTGCAATTTTTCACTCTGGATATCAATATATTGGCACTTCTAATATTGACTTTATCAAGTCACTCTTATTATCCAATACAGAATAACTAAATAATTTTTTCCTTATATCACGGAGTTTAACTAGACTAATATCTGGTTTGTCAGCTGATAGGGAGGATTTGGGTGCATTTGGATTAGGTTTATCATCCACCAATAGACTTGATGAGATACCCTTGGGTCCTGAGTCTAGCTGTGGGTTGGCTTTTGATAAATTACATAGACACGAGATCACTTAGGTCACATGTTTGGTACTCTAAGCTCTTTAAAGCCTATATGACAAAAGGGATCACTCCCAGAGGATAGTGAATCAGAATACAGCCTGTGGTCAGTGAGGCTGGTGAAGAGCTTAACAAGCAATGGGCAGCCATTCAGCAGCAAGCTACCATGGGTTTTGTAGAGGCCCTGGCTAAGTATCATGACAGAGTGATTGACCGGGAAATTAGTGAGGTCACTAAACTCTGTACTGATGTACAGAAATATGAAGGAAAAGCCTTTATTGTAAGAAATCTAAATAAAGCTGCCAGTGATCTAACAAATCTTGAGGAACAACTTAAAATCAAGGAAAGTTAAAAAAATTTCAAAGAGATCAGATGGATTATCAGGGTGGCAACCCCTTTAGCAATAATAAACAGGTCAGATTTGAACATGGGCAAACCAGAACCCCAAAACGTAAAATACCAAAGTTGATTCTTAAATGTCCAGCTGAGACAGGATCATCTACTGATGATCTTTTATCTCATACAGATACAGACATGCACCAGAATCACAGACCCCAAAAAGGACACAGTTTTCAGCCCCTTTAGGTCCAAATATAAGCAAGCAGGTAGGAAACACTGGAAAAATCAACAATCTAGAAGGGCTTTAGAAACTGGCAACACAGAAATAAATGAAAATGTTTTGAGTATTTCTGATGTTACACTGACAACAGTACAAATGTCTATTCTGAATAAAGGTTTGTCTTTTATCCCTGTTTTTTTTCGTTACTGAAGACAACCTAGCACAAGATGTTATGACTTTTTGTAGAACATTAAATCTTAAATTGCAATTTGGGGACTATAGGGACACCTTCATATATCACAAATCTAGATACACGCCTCCTACGCATCCCATAGTGCATCAATTCCTGAACAGTGTTCTTAAAGATCTACGTTATCATAATTCTAGGATTTCTTGAAAACCAAATAATCTCTCAAAGATCGAACGTGATGCATTGGTGGAATTACAGAATAACAAGGATATTGTAATCTTATCTTCAGATATAGCTGGGGCGGTAGTAGTGATGAACTGGCTACAATATAATACAGAGGCCAAAAGACAACTCCAAGATAGGCATTACTATTTGGAAATGCCTATCAACCCCACATCTAGGTTTAAGAAGCAAACAGATGAATTCCTGTTACAGGAAGGTATTATCACTGATAGAGTCATGCAGCAACTTATGATTAGTGATCCCACCAGTCAGTATATCTACTTTTTGCCAAAAATACATAAAGATCCTGTAAATCCACCTGCAAGACCCATAGTGTCAGGTAAAGGTTACATTACAGAACCATTATCTATATTTCTCACTAAACATCTGAAGCCCCTATAATGGCGGGTAAGTTCACATTTACAAGACTACGGAATTTCTTAAAATTATTTCAGAAACTCAGCTTGAACCGGAATGGTTTGTGTACACTTGATGTTAGTGCTTTATACACCAACATCCCCCATGGGGCCTGGGTTGGAAGCCATCAAGTACTGGCTATATAAACCCGAATTATACCAGCCAGGGTTTAACACATTTCTTATAGGCCTGACAGAACATGTCCTATGTCTTTTTCTACCAGGATACATCTTATTGGCAAACCAAAGGCACGACTATGGGGGCATCTTTTGCCCCTATATATGCGGATTTATTCCTGGCCTTCATTGAGGAACAACTTATTTATGACAGAGGCCATAACATGTACCTGGATGAAATAGACATTTGGAGACACTATTTGGTTGATTGCTGGATGGTATGAAGGACAGATGTGGAATATCTGATGGAGTTTGTTAACTACCTCAATGAAAATAAATGGGGTTTATACTTCACAGTTAATTATGATGTGGATACTATTACGTTTCTTGATGTCACCATTACCAGATCACCCGATAATACTTTTAAGTACAAAGGTGTTCCGGAAATATCCACAATACAATACCATCCCTCCATGCATCCAGCTTTCATCCACCACACATTGCCAAAATCATCCCCCAAATCTCAATATATCAGAATGAGACAGATCTGCTCTCAAGAATCCACTTTTCAGGAACACAGGCATGATTTGACACACAGATTTAAGTATAGGGGATATCGGATGGAACATGTTCTGCAGGCCAGCAATTGGTCCAACACACTTAAGAGGGATGATCTTTTGATGTATAAGAAACATGAACAACAGACTTCAGAACCAATCAGGTTTGTTACAACATATGGTATGGTAGGAATTCTGATGCACTCATCACTAGTGTACACAGGCATTGGAACATTCTACAGTGCGATCTGAATTTAGGAAACATACTACCAGATAGGTATTAATTTTCTTTTTGTAAAGGCAGGAATCTTGCTTCTTTTTTTTAGTCATTATAAACATTCACACTTAAGAACGTCTTATCAAGAGATACAAACCACCATTTCAGGTGAAACACTTACAGGAGGTTTCCCATGCGGCCATTGTACTCACCGCAACAAAATATTTAAATAAAAACAATTCACCAGCAAAAATTGTGGTATTGTTTATGATGTAAAATTCTTTGCAAATTGCAGTAGTGAATGGCTAATCTACTTAGCCACATGCAGTTGTGGCTCTTTATACATTGGCCAAACATCACATCCGTTCAGGTTGAGGATCTCTGAGCATATGAGTGACATTAAAAACAAGAAATCCAGATGTGCACTAAATAAACATTATGTAACACATACTACTGCCAAGTTTACTTTCATGATAACTGACATAGTCAAAGGGAATAAACTAAATAAAACAAGGTTGCATTCTATTCTGGACTCTAAAGAGAAGAAATGGATTGTCAAGTTAGGTGGGTTGTTCCGACCTGGACTTAATGAGCAATTTTAGTGCAACCAATAGGAAATTGCACTGTAATATTTGTAGGTATACAAGGCAAATGGAGATATAGATTTGACTTCACACTGATGAAGGCTGTATTTACCAGCCGAAACTGGTTTGGTTTATTTGTTTTAATACTGAAATAATAAGTATCTTTCGATTCCAGTCTCACTGTTTTGCTGGCTCAGTACTTTTTTGGAGCCGTGCAATGCTTTCCGTGCAGGAAGACCCCTTTTTGGCGTTACCCTTCTATGAGCCCCCAAACTATCATGCAAATTATCTACATAATCATATAAGTTTTCCACCCTACTTATCTCAGATTACATACAAAGTCTACCACTGTAAATATCTGCTCACAGGGCAAAAATTCTACATTATCTAACAGTTTTTTTTTTTTTTTTTTACAAAAGCCCTGTAACAAGAAAGTACAGTTGTGTACACCTACCATAAATGTAGATGTTAGAGTGTCTTCACTGTTGCAGTCATAACTGTAGGGTGCTCCTGCCGGCAGGCAGCCCGAGGTCGGCCAGAATCCCAAAGTCTGGGTCCGGCGTCGGCTGTACAAGCCAGTACCCCGACGTCAGTACGCTCTGGTACATAGCCCTCAGCCGACGCCATCTTCTCCAGCCTTTCTTGCCCTAGGATGTCAGCATTTCCCAAAAATCATAAATGAATCCAACAAGGAAACACAAATACACCACAAAAGAGAGAAAAAGAGGGGATAGGAGGGAGGGAAAAGTACAGTTTTGTACCTACCATAAATGTAGATGTCCGAACTGGATAGCATCTGCAGTCATAACAAATGGGTTGTCCTGTCGTCAGGCAGCCCTTCGGTCGGCCGGATTCCAAAGTCTGGGTCCGGCTTCGGCTGATGTCGCACTCCACCCGACGTCATCTCTGCTGGTCTTCGGGTATAAAAGGCATCAGCCGACGCCATTTTCCTCAGTGTTTCTTGCCCCAGATGCCAATTGCCCTCTTGGAAAGCTAAATTTTGGATAAATGCCAATGTTCCCAAAATAGTAGAAGGCAAACACAAAAAATAAACATGTATGTACATATATACAAACAAATACACCATAAGAGACCCCCCCCCCAGCTAGCTATTAGGAGGGTAAATACCCTAGGAGTACCGCAGAGGGAAGGAGGAGGTAATCCTGACTGCAGATGCTATCCAGTTCGGACATCTACATTTATGGTAGGTACAAAACTGTACTATGTCCTTCATGGATGCATCTGCAGTCATAACAAATGGGTAGAATACCATAGCCAAACTAGGGAGGAGGAATAATAATTATGGTGTAGTCAGGATCCCTTGCAGTACAGCAGTGGCAAACCCTGCTCGGGATCTAGAATATAGAGGTAAATTATAATGCTTGGCAAATGTATGCACGGAGGTCCAAGTAGCCGCCTCAATAATGTCCTTGGTTGCCACTCCTCTTAAGAAAGCTGTGGTAGTGGCTGTAGCCCTTGTAGAATGAGGTCTTATGTTCTGTGGAATTGGTTTTCCATGGTAGGAGTAACAGAATCTTATGCAATTTCCTATCCATTTGGAGATTGTCTGTTTGGAAATTGCTTTTCCTTCCCTTCCTGTTGCATAGGCTACAAAGAGCTGGTCAGTTTTCTGTTACCTTTGGTTCTGTCCAGGTAGTAGCGTAACTGTCTGTGTACATCCAAGGTATGCATTATTCTTTCACCTCTGTTTTGTGGATTGGGAAAGAAGGTAGGTAGGTGGATTGCCTGGTTTAAAGACACTCTGGATACCACCTTAGGCATAAATGTAGGATTAGTTCTCATGGACACCCTATCTTGATGGAAAATTAGGAAGGGTTGCACTGCCATTAAGGCCTGTAGTTCCGAAACCCTCCTTGCTGAAGTAATAGCCAGTAGGAAAGCAGTTTTCCATGACAGGTGTTGTAGATCTGCTGTTGCTGCTGGTTCAAACGGAGGGAGTGTCAACTTTTCTAGTACAAAATTCAAGTCCCATGCTGGTAATGGTGGTTTCCTAGGAGGTTTTACATTTTTGATCCCTCTGAGAAACTGCCTGAGTAGAGGATGTGAAAAGACAGGAGGATCAAAGCTGTATTCTGCTGAAATAGCTGATGCATGTATCTTGATGGAGGAATAGGACAGGCCTGTATGTAGAAGCTCTGCCAAGTACTCCAGAATGTTAGCAATATCTATGTTCGACACATCTTTTCCTCTTTCAGTACTCCAAATGACGAACCTTTTCCATTTTCCTGCATAATTCCTTCTTGTTGAAGGTCTGCGGGCTTCAAGGATAATGTCTTTAACCCTTTGTGAAAGGTCTGGGTTAGTTACTGCTATGTGATGTTCCAGGCAGTCAGTTGCAAGGTTTTTAGGTTTGGATGTATGATGTTGTAGTTGTTCTGAGTTAACATCAGAGGCATCAGGGGTATTGACCACATTTTCTCCCGAGACATGCTCCTCAGCAATGGGTACCAGTGTTGTCTTGGCCAGTTCGGAGCTATCAGAATTATCCTTGGACATTCCTCTTTGATTTTCAGTAGAACCTTGTGCATCAAGGGAAGAGGTGGGAATGCATATGCTGTCAGGCCTTTCCAGCTGAAGGATAGAGAGTCCACCTTCCATGCAAGTGGGTGGAATGTCCTTGTGCAGAATTTTTTGAGCTGGTGATTTTGTGGGGAAGCGAATAGATTTATTTGTGGCATTCCCCATTTCTTTGTGATGGCCTTGAAGATGTCCGGGTGTAGCATCCATTCGTGAGCATCCGAAGTGGTTCTGCTTAAAATGTCTGCTAGGGTGTTCTCTTTTCCCGGTACAAATATTGCCTGTAACTGGATGTTGTAGCTGAGAGCCAGATTCCAAAGGTCCAAAGTCATTCTGCATAGGGGGTAAGAATGAGTGCCTCCCTGTTTGTTGATGTACCACATGACTGTGGTGTTGTCTGTCCTTATCATCAAATGGCCTTCTTTGAGGAATGGTCTGAATTTTAGGATTGCCAGTTTTACTGCCAGCATTTCTTTTGGTTTATGTGCAGGTGCAGCTGGTCCTGAGTCCACAGTCCTTATGCATTTGTCCAGCATGTGTGCCCCCCATCCTAGGTCTGAGGCATCCGTTGTGATGGTTTGGGTTGCTCGAAAGTTGTGGAAGGGTAAGCCTGGGTTTGACTGGCATGCCCGAGCCCACCATAGGAACTCCTGTTTTAAGCATGGGATTAGTGGTATTTCTGTTTCTAAGCTGTGCCTGTGTTAAGACCATAAATTCTTTAGGCACCACTGTAACTTTCTCATATGCAGTCTGGCATGTGGGACCAAGATTATGCATGATGCCATGAAGCCCAAGGCCTGCAGAACTTTTCTTGCTGTTAGTTTGTTCTGCTTTGTTAATGCCAAGAAGTAAAGAGGAGTTCTTTTGTTTTTCTGCAGTTAGGAATGCCATCTGTTTTACTGTGTCCAATTCAGCCCAAGAAAGTTCTTGTCTGGGATGGTATCAGTCTTGACTTTTGAAAATTGACTGTGTATCCCAGGGCTTGTAGCAAGTAAATGACCCTTTGTAAATCTGTTGTCAGCTTGCTTTTGTTGTCCGCTTGTAACAGGCAGTCGTCCAGGTATGGATAAATTTGGATTCCCTGTACTCTGCAGTGAGCGATTACTGATGCCAGGCATTTTGTGAATACTCTGGGCAGTAGATAAGCCAAAGGGCATTGCTGAGAATTGATAATGCTCTGATCCTGCAAGAAATCTGAGGTATCTTCTGCAATTTGGTCGAATGGGGACGTGCAGGTAGGCCTCCTTGAGATCTAGAGTTACCAGCCAACACTCCTTGCCCAGCATGGGAAGAAGTTGCTGTAGGGTCAGCATTTTGAATTTTGGGACAATGATGTATGTGTTTAAGATGGACAGGTCGAGAATAGGTGTCCAGTTTTTCTTTTCTTGGTACTAGGAAGAGTCTGGAGTAGAATCCTTTGCCCTGTTCTGTTATTGGTACTCTTTCCACAGCTCTCATCTTTATTAATTCTGCTGTCTGGTGCAGGGCTTCTATTTTTTTAATTTGGGGGCAGGTTTGGCATTCCTCTTTTTACTGGTAAAGTGTGGAAGTGGAACCGGTAGCCTTGGTCTATGGTTTGCAAAATCCACTTGTCTTTTGTAATATAGTGCCAATTTTTCGAGAATAAGGCTAACTTTCCGCCTAATGGTGCTGCTATTTGCTCCCTGGTAGGCGGAGTCAGAGCCAAGTCACTGTGATTGTCCTGTTGCAGTGGCAGTGGTTGCGTCTGTGCCTCTGTTATTGCCTTGCCACTGTCGTCCTCTGTAGGCACCTCCTCTGGATTGATTTCTGCCCCTAGAGCGTCTGTTCCTGCCCCTTTGGGATCTTGTGGAGTCAGGAAAGGACCAATTTTTGGCAGGCCAGTTCCTGCTAAACCTTGGGAGCTGAACCTGTAGGAAATCTTTAACTGTTTGTACAGATTTTGCCTTCTCTTCCATTTTCTTCATTACCTGCTGGGCAGGTTCCCCAAATAGACTGGCCTTATCCATAGGAGCATCCAATAGCTTAGCTTTAACATGATCCGGCAAGACCTGTTCTTTCAACCATGCATGCCTTCTTATCACTGTGCCAGTCATGGCTGATCTAAATGAAGCCTCGTGCATCATAGCCACATTTTAAAGAATGGTTACTAACCTGCTGGATGTTATTCACCATTTCTAATACATATTTCTTATCTAAAGATTCATCCGAGGACAGCTTTTTAATTAACTGATCAAGCATAAACTCTTGGTATTGGATCATGTGAAACTGACAGTTTAAAGCTCTAGCTGAGAGAGTAGCAGAGGTGTAGACTTTTTTCCCCCATCTCTCTAAGGACCTGGATTCCCTTTCAGAGGGAATAGGGTTTTGCTGTGGTCGAGGCTACTGCCTTAGGGCCCTGGGATATAGTTTCGGGGTCTGCAAGTGGGGCCTTGTATAGGTGGTGATGAGTGTCTGGCACCCTGTAAAATCTATCTGGTTTGGCAGGGGCTGGAGGTAAAGAATCAGGTGCAGTGCAGACATCATTAAATGCATCGTCCACAACAGATAGGACAGGAGGTATAGCTAAGGGCCTATGTTGTGGTAAATGCAGAAAAGTCCTAAGCCTTTTTCTTGAATCTGAGAAATCTTGTCCCTGCCATTGGAATTGTTCTCTCATGGCATGTAAGGTTTCCCCAAAGGAGAATTCCTCTGGTGGAGAGGCAGCTGGAATGGATTCTTCAGCATCCGAATCTTCATAATTGGAAAAAGGAGCCTCTGGCTGGTCTGTAATGTCTGAGTCATCCGCAGAATCATCAGAGGACACAGGCTCGGGGGGCTCTGCTCTAGGTCTCTTTTCTGGGGGCTGAGAGGCCCTGTCTGGGTGAGATTGGGATCCCCTAATTAAAGGATATTAAATCTTCTGCCAGAGTAAGCATTTGTGAACTAGAAGTGGTCCTGAGTGAGGGTGGTTTAACAGGCACTGATTTAGCTGATTTGGCTGCTTTAGCCCTGGCAAAGGCCTTAATAGACATGGCTGCAGGAGGCCTAGCAGCACCACGTGCTTGAGTAGAGATATCCAAGGGGGTGGTGTCTGATAGATCAGTAGGAACCACAGTTGTAGGCAAAATTTCTGAGGCTGATTCAGATAAGGTAGCAGGAGCCTCAGTAGTAGTCATGGATTCGGCTGAAGATTGACCAGTTTTCTCGGTTTCGGCCGAAACCGAGACACTCACGGCTTGCTTAACCGTGGTTTCAGCCGAAACCGCGGACCGCGAGTGTCGGTCTTTTTCTTTGCGTTTTTTAACAATCTGGGTAGTCGGAGGATCCGACGGCATAATGTACGCAAAATCTGAGCCGAAAAACTGTTCAGCAAACTCTGACCGACGCCTAAGCGTTCGTCGGTTGAAGGAAGCACAGGCCGAACAGGCTGCTACGTCGTGGTCTGGGCCTAAGCAAGGCAAACAGTAAGAGTGGAAATCTTTATGAGGTATTTGTTTCCCACAAGTTAAACAGTTATTGACTTTTTCTGACATCGGCTGAGGCAAGAAAGAGTCCCCAACGGGGTACTTAGCTTTTAGAAGTCTTCGAAGTAGTATTCGGTAGTAGTAATCTCTGGATCTGACCGACCGGCACTTGCGAACAGCTTCTGCTTCGGGCGCCACGCGGCAAGAAAGACTGAGGAAAATGGCGTCGGCTGATGCCTTTATACCCGAAGACCAGCAGAGATGACGTCGGGTGGAGTGCGACATCAGCCGAAGCCGGACCCAGACTTTGGAATCCGGCCGACCGAAGGGCTGCCTGACGACAGGACAACCCATTTGTTATGACTGCAGATGCATCCATGAAGGACATCACTGACTGCAACAGTGAAGACACTCGAACATCTACATTTATGGTAGGTATACACAACTGTACTATGTTCATAGTGTTTCACTGTTGCAGTCATAACTGTAGGGTGGAATCCCAAAGCAGTGAAAAAAGGGAGGAGGTCTAGACAGAAGAAGGGGCAGCAAGAAGACCCTGCAAAACAGCAGAGGCAAAGCCTGCCCTGGTCTTAGAATACAAAGGGAGATTGTAGTGCTTGGAAAAAGTATGCACAGAACTCCAAGTGGCAGCTTCCAAGATATCCTTGGTAGGAACTCCCTGAGAAAAGCTGTAGAAGTAGCAGCTGCTCTAGTAGAATGACTTCTCACTGTACCTGGAAACAGTTTCCCATGATGAGTGTAACAAAATCTTATTCCATAAGAAATCCATTTGGAAATAGTTTGTTTGGAAATAGCCTTTCCAAGAGAACTGGAGGCAAAAGAAACAAACAATTGGTCAGATTTTCTGAACTCTTTAGTCTTGTCCAAATAAAATCGTAACTGTCTGTGCACGTCCAAGGAATGCAAAATCCTTTCCCCTTTATTCTGAGGATTAGGAAAGAAGGTAGGAAGGTGAATTGTTTGATTTAAAGCCACTTTCGAAATCACCTTAGGCATGAAAGTAGGATTGGTCCTCAAGGATACTCTGTCCTGGTGGAAAATAAGGTACGGTTCCACAGCCATGAGAGCTTGCAACTCGAGACCCTTCTGGCAGAAGTCAAAGCTAACAAAAGAACTGTTTTCCAAGATAAAAACTTAATATCTGAAGATGCAGCAGGCTCAAAAGGAGGCAAAGTAAGTTTTTCCAAAACATAATTAAGATCCCAAGCAGGAATAGGAGGGGGTCCTGGGAGGCCTTAAATTCTTAGCCCCTCAAGAATGGTCTCACCAAAGGATGAGAAAAAACAGGGGATCAGTATTGAAATGAGCAGAAATAGCAGAAGCATGAATCTTAATGGAAGAAAAGGAAAGTCCATTAGACAAAAGATCCGAAAGGTAAAGCAAAATAGAAGAGAGATCAGGTACCAGAGGGTCCAAGCCTCGGTCCTGCATCCAAATGCAAAATCTCTTCCATTTAGAGGCATAGGATTTCCTAGTGCTAGGGCGTCTAGCTTCCAAAAGAACATCCAAAACTTGTTTGGGAAGACTAGAAGAAATCAAATTCCTTTGAAGAGCCAAGCTGCCAGGCAAAGGGTCTTGAGACTGGAATGTAGCAACTGACCCTGATGCTGGGACAGAAGAGAAGGGTTCAGAGGGAGAATCCAAGGAGGCTCCAAGAACAGGTGCTTTAAAGTTGGATACCAAAACTGTCGAGGCCAATTTGGAGCAATCAAGATGAGGAACTTGGGCTTGTCCTGTTTTATCTTTAGTAATACCGAGGAAGTAGAGGAAGAGGAGGGAAGGCATATCCCGAAAGGTTTCTCCAGCTGAAGGACAGGGCATCCACTTTCCAAGCTGCTTTGTGGAATGACCTGGTGCAAAAGTGAGGCAGCTGATGATTGAGATGGGATGCAAACAGATCTACCTGGGGGCATCCCCAAACTGCAGTAATCCTGTTGAATAAGTTGGTGTCTAGCATCCATTCGTGAGGATCCAAAATGTTCCTGCTCAGGCTGTCTGCTAAGAGATTCTGTTCTCCTGGTATGAATTGGGCCTGGAGATGTAGATTCAGATTTAGAGCTGTGTCCCATAAAGCCATAGCTAGTCTGCAAAGGGGGTACGAATGAGAATCCCCCTGCTTGTTTATGTACCACATGACTGTGGTGTTGTCTGTGTAAATCAAAAGAGGCCCTGGATGCAAAAGGTTCTTGAAGGCTAGAAGAGCATTTTGAACTGCCAACATTTCCTTCAGATTGATGTGCCAGTGAAGATGATCCTTTGTCCAGGTTCCCAGCTGGCAATTGCCTAGAAAATGTGCTCCCCAAGCATAATCCGAGGTGTCCGTGGTTATGATTTGAGAAGGTTGAGGAAGACGGAAAGGCTTTCCTTCGTTTAAAGCACACACCCTGGACCACCAAAGGAACTCCTTCCGGAGGCAGGGGATCAGAGAAATCAGAGTGTCCAGATCGTAATGCTGCGACCATACACTTTTCAGAAACCATTGAAGCTTTCTCATATGGAGCCTTGCATTTGGAATCAACAGAATGCAGGAAGCCATGTAGCCCAGTGCCTGCAGGAATTTCCTTGCAGTGAGCTGAGGAAGAGTTGCCAAAGTCTTGAAAATTGAAGCCAGCTGTATTTGTTTTTCTGTAATGAGGAAGGCCCTTTGTAAGGTTGTATTTAAGAGGGCTCCCAGAAATACCATTTGTTGAGAAGGGATCAAATGTGACTTTTTTGTGTTCACTGAAAATCCCAGTAGGAGGAGAAGACGTTGAACAAAATCCAGATGTTGAAGTAAAGATCCTTGCTGTCTGCCTGAATAAGGCAGTCGTCCAAATAGGGGTAAATCTGAATCCCTGAGTCTGCAATAAGCCACTACTGGTGCCAGGCACTTGGTAAAGACTCTGGGCAGTAGATAAACCAAAGGGCAGTACAGAGAATTGAAAGTGTCTCGATCCTGCCTTGAACCTGAGGAATTTCCTGCGTTCCTGCCTGATGGGAATGTGTAAATAAGCTTCCTTTAGGTCCAATGTCACCATCCAGGCGTCCTGAGAGAGCATTGGAATCAGCTGCTGCAGAGTAAGCATCTTGAATTTTGGAATTTCCAAAAAGGTGTTTAACACAGAAAGGTCCAGAATAGGTCTCCATGAGCTTCGTTTTCTTGGAACCAGAAACAGTCTCGAATAGAAACCTTTTCCCATCTCTGAGAGTGGAACAGGCTCTATGGCTCTCATGGCCAGAAGAGCATCCACTTGATTTAAGGCCTCTGACCATTGATGTTTTGGCAGATCTGGCCAACCGAAAGCCCTTGGCAAGGTATGAAAGTGGAATTTGTAGCCTTTTAAAATCACGTCCAATACCCATTTGTCCTGGGTAATAGGAGTCCAATTTCTGTAAAAAAGAGAAAGTTTTCCTCCGAGAGGGGCATCCAGGTAAAGAGGTCCTGTAGCCCAACCGAGAGAGTCATTGAGTTTGCTTTGAGATTGGGATCTGTCTTCTTCCCTTCTAGGTGAAGAAGCAGTCCATTGCCTCCATCTGTAGGAGGCCTGAGCTTGGCCACGACCTCTGGAGCGTCTATATCTTCCCCTTTGAGGCCTGTCAGACGTGGGAAAGGACCAATTCTTGGAGGGCCAATTCCTGGAAAATCTAGGAGGCTGAACTTGCAAGAAATCTTTCACAGTTTGCATAGATTTTGCCTTTTCTTCCATCTTTTTAATAACCTCCGCAGCCTTAGATCCAAAAAGAACATCATGCTGAACAGGGGCATCTAATAATTTAGCCTTAACCTGTTCAGGTAAACTTTGCTCACGAAGCCAAGCATGTCTCCTGATAACAGTACCAGAGGCTGCGGCCCTGCAAGAAGCATCCAAAGCATCAAAACCACAATGCAAGCTGTGTTTGTTCAGTTGTTCAGTTGCATGCAATACATCCTGTAGTTCCTTATCTTCTGCACATGCAGGAAGGGAAGCAAGCTTTTGCTTTAAAACAGACAAAAGAAATTGCTGATACTTAAACATATGAAACTGGCAATTTAAAGCCCTAACAGAAAGGGTAACAGAAGTATATACCTTTTTGCCCCACCTGTCTAAAGCACGAGAATCCTTCTCAAAGGGAATAGGATTCATAGAAGTAGCAACTTTAGCAGCCTTAGAACCCTAAGATATAGTTTCAGGATTTGCAGAAGGATTCTTAAATAGCAACAAATGAGACTCAGGAACCCTATAAAACCTATCAGGCTTAGAGGGAGCAGGAGGCATGGAATCAGGATTCAAAATAGCCTCGGAAAAAGCATCATCCACAATGTCAAGAACAGGAGGGATAGCCAAAGGCCTATGTTGAGGAAGAAGAAGAAATTCTCTAAGCCTCTTCTTGGAAGCAGAATAATCCTGACCTTCCCAATGAAAATGTTCCCTCATCTCATGTAAGGTTTCCTCAAAAGAAAAATCTTCAGGCGGAGAGGCAGAGGGCAAGGAGTCCTCAGCATCCGAATCCTCATAAGGAGGAAAAGAATATTCCTGATCAGAGGAAGAGACAGAAGATATAGAAGCCTGGTCAGAGGAATCCATAGGAACATCCTGTCGAGGCCTTTTCTCAGGGGGGGGGATGAGAACCCCTAATCATTGTAAGCAAATCTTCAGCCATCCTTAACAATTGCTTCTGTGTCCTGGGAGTAGATTCAGAAGAAGCTTGAGCAGGAGCTTTAGACTTGACAGGAGTCTTTGTCTTTGCCTTTGAAATAGTGATGTGAGTAGTCCTGAATACCCCCTCAGAAGCCGGTACCTGCACAGCGGTTCCGGACCCATCCGAGGGAGCGACGTCCGAAGGTCCTGCAGCAGATAAAATAGAAGGCCTTGATGGCTCCCCATGGGAGTCCGTATCGGCCATCGGTTCAGAAGTGGCGGACGACAGGGGCTGCAAAAGCGCCTCACCGACGACAGCCGAACCGGACGCCGGCTCCAGCTGCAACGAGTCCTGTTTGGACCTCGGAGACCTGTCCTTGTCTTTGCGCTTCTTTTGAATTCCGGTAGTGTCAGACGACATTCTATAATTGAAGCATCTGCCAAAGTAATTCAGAGCCCAGTCGTACCTGCGTTTGATAGTATGAGAATTAAACCTGGCACAGAACCGACAACAAGAAACGTCGTGGTCAGGGCCTAAGCAAGGTAGACAGTAAAAGTGGAAATCTTTATGAGGTATTTGTTTTCCACACGTAATACAATTATTAACTTTTTCTGACATCGGAGGAACAAGAAAAAGATTCCCCAACGGGGTACTTAGCTTTGAGAAGAGAAGTAAGAACTTCGGACCGACAACAACCAAAAACGCTGTTCGAAAATCGCCAACCAACGACTTGCGAGCTGCTTTCCACCGCACGGCAAGAAAGACTGGAGAAGATGGCGTCGGCTGAGGGCTATGTACCAGAGCGTACTGACGTCAGGGTACTGGCTTGTACAGCCAACGCCGGACCCAGACTTTGGGATTCTGGCCGACCTCGGGCTGCCTGCCGGCAGGAGCACCCTACAGTTATGACTGCAACAGTGAAACACGATGAACATCCTTGCATACAAGCTCCTTAACATCTCCAATTTACACAAGATCTCTCTAGTAGCCATACTCCTAGAAAGTACAACCACAATAAATTACGCAACAAATGGAGCTATGAAACAAAAGCACAAACTCTCTCCTTTAACCAATTAAATAAAGATATCTAACATTCACCCAGGCCATTACATTGCATCTGTTGGCATTACTGAAGTCAAATCATAAAACATTAAACTACCTACGCAACATGTGACTAAACAAAACATACAGCTATATACAGAAGACATTTAACTAAGCCTTCACCCAGGTTATACAACGCCCAACTAGAGTAGACAAAGCCACTAAAAAAAATCTATTCTGGATTGGATCCAAACAAAACATCTCATCTTCCAATCAGGATGTCTGCCAGACAGAATCAGTGATCACCTTCCAACATACCTACTCAAGACAACGCCTTCATCCCCCTAGAAGTATCACCTTTCAGCCAATACGAAACAATAAAGATTTTAGCCCCCCCAAGCATTTAACACCCTCTTACGTAAATGTAACTGGTCCCCACTCAAAACACTACCCCTAGATACAGCAGTGGAATACTTTAACACGACTTTCAAACATTGAGCAAGCTTGTACTACGCAGAACTATAAGAATTAAACCAAATCATGTTCCACAGGTAACAAAAGAAACAAATCCTCTTAAAGGGATAAAGCCTGGGCACAAGGGCACACCAACAAAACACAAACCAATCTTTGACTACTACCATAACCTTAACCTTAGAAACAAAATCAAAACAAAGATAAAATTAGACAAGAAAAAGTTCTATTCAGATATTCAATTAAACACCTAAACAACCCACAACAACTCGGGCCTACTATAAAACAACTCCTTCAACCAGCCCAGCAATCAGCATCAACCCCATCATTCACTAACAGACATGACAGCACAGCCACACAATTTAAATTCTTTTATTAATTCTATACTTAAACTGTGAACTTCTCTACATCCCCTCTGACTACCCAAACACCATCCACAGAAAAGTACAGTTTTGTACCTACCATAAATGTAGATGTCCGATAGGAATGCATCTGCAGTCCTTACAAATGGGTTGTCCTGTCGTCAGGCAGCCCTTCGGTCGGCCGGATTCCAAAGTCTGGGTCTGGCCTCGGCTGGTGTCGCACTTCACCCGACATCATTGCGGCAGTTATTCGGGTATAAAGGCATCAGCCGACGCCATTTTCCTAAGTCTTTCTTGCCGCGTGGCGCCCGAAGCAGAAGCTGTTCGCAAGTGCCGGTCGGTCAGAACCAGAGATAACTACTACCGAATACTTCTACTACTACCGAAGACTTCTAAAAAGCTAAGTACCCCATTGGGGACTCTTTCTTGCCTCAGCCGATGTCAGAAAAAGTGAATAACTGTTTAACTTGTGGGAAACAAATACCTCATAAAGATTTCCACTCTTACTGTTTACCTCCATTATAACCCAATCCAAACTAGCACCATAAAAAAAATACTCAAACTTAAACCCACCCCTACTCTGCAGCTGATAATCTACCTCCTGAATTCCTTAAATTAGCAGGGAAGTAAATAGTGTGGGAAGAAATAGTCAGGGAATTGTTATGGCTAGGCTTGTATAGGCCCTAGGGCTGATAGGTTCATAGGTTGGTACTAGGCTATGAACCAGATGCCTTCTCCTATCCCATCTCTATTCTGATCAACTGCTCCATCTCAGAAAACTACATTCCACTCCTCTGGAAAATGTCATACTTTACCAGACTACATAGAGGGGAGGAACTCTACTGAGCTCTCCAATTATAAGATCCACAACAAATCGTATCCCCCTCAGCAAAAATTTGGAAGCAATGCATTCATACCCACCTCTTGAACCATCTACTATCCAGCAACCTCAGATATGCCCCAACTGCAGTACAACTGCTCTTCTAAGCTTTACCATTATCAACCAATACAGAAATGAAGGCAAAATAGTTTCTCCCACCTTGCTAGACCTCTCAAACATTCACAGTTTCCCACCAGAAACTCCTCTCAGAGCCAGCCTCCCTTAAATTTAGTCACTCATTTCTAGCTTGACTGCAAAATTATATAACTAATTGCCAACAAGCTGTCAAATGGCAGCAAGATCTCTGTCTGTTACCAGTTTCCCATTTCCATGGGTGTCCCCCAGGGCTCAATCTTGGGTTCTCTCCTTTTCAGTATTTTTACCAATAAGCTTTACACTGCTACCCAACTTGCCACCATATTTTAAGGCACAGATGACTCAACGCTCATCTGTGCTGCATCCGCCCAACAAGAACTCTAACACAGCAGGCCACCAGCTGATCCTCAATCCAAATTAAAAAAAAAAAACAAAAAAAAACACAAAGTGTTATGTAAGCTCTTGGCTACCTCCCCTTACCCACAATGCATCTCTCCCAGTTACCCCACATCTTGTTTGCTAGAATTATTACCACAAAAGAAGGAATTAAACCTTAATGTTAAAAGGATTTTTAAGACCACTTCTGGAGTATTGGAAATAAAAAAAAAAAAAAAAAAAAAGACCCAAAATTCTCTTCCCGTTCAACCAGAATACCAAATGAAGGGGGTTGGAGGGAGGGAAAGAAAACAAACAAAAAAAAAAATCGACAATACAAATGGCACATCACAGTGAATACATAACTTCTTTATCTGCTACTGTTACATTTTCATCTCATCCTCGCATATGGGACCGAGTCCCCACCTACCTTTGCACAAATGCCATCCATAGACCCATATGTCTGGAAAAATGTAAATGTGGCCATGGTCCAGGTTGGGCGAGCTTGAATAGATTTGGAAGGATGCCTTTTGAGATGTAAATGAAAGAAATGCAATGAGAGCCATTTCAACAAGGTAACTTTGGATAAATGTGGCCATGGTCCAGGTTGAGCGAGCTTGAATAGATTTGGAAGGATGCCTTTTGAGATGTAAATGAAAGAAATGCAATGAGAGCCATTTCAACAAGGTGACTTTGGATACTGGAAGGGCTTTTGTAGGACCTGCAAAGGCAATAAAACAACTTGCTTTCTGAAACTCTAACGGGTCTATGAACATGTAAAACTTGTAACATATTCACCTTTACTGCTGAGGTCAGGAGAGAAAACAGGCACATGTACGGTCTGAGTAATATTTGTTTGTGAAGCAATTTTGTGCAGAAAGTAGGTACGCAAAGAGAGTGTCTATGAAAAATGAAATATGGAAGCTGGAAAGATGGTGCCTGAATTTCTGATACTCTTCTCACAGACAGGATAGCCACCAAAAATAGTTTTCCGACACAGACATTTAATATCACAAGTGGCTGCAGGTTCGAAAGGCAGCTGAACAAATAGACGTAGTACCAAATTGAAGTCCCAAAGGGGAGAAGGATCCTTATGGGAAGGCCATAACAGGGCCCCTTTTAAGAAGGCTTTGCAAAGTTTGCAGGAAATTAGACAGAAGTTATCTATCGCAATGTGAACATTTGAGATGGCTAACTGCACCTTAATGGTAGAAGCAGCTGCTCCATTATTGAAAAGGTTGGCTAAAAGTGAACAGGGGCCATGAGAGGATCCACATTCTGTTTCAGAGCCCGAATTACAAACCCTACAGAGGGTTTTTGACTGGATGAGCTATGACGGACCAGAGAGGAGAGCATACGTTGTCTGGCAATCAACAGAACTGGATGAAAGTACAGTTTTGTACCTACCATAAATGTAGATGTCCGATAGGTATGCATCTGCAGTCATAACATATGGGTTGTCCTGCCTCAGGCAGCCCTTCGGTCGGCCGGATTCCAAAGTCTGGGTCTGGCCTCGGCTGATGTCGCACTTCACCCGACGTCATAGCTCCTGGGGTATAAAGGCATCAGCCAACACCATTTTCCTCAGTGTTTCTTGCCCCAGATGCCAGGTGCCCTCTAGGAAGGCTAAATTTGTATAAAAGTAAAAAATTCCAAACAGTAGAAATGAAAAAGTATATATACATATCTACATACAAACAAATACACCATAATAGATTCCCCCAGCTAGCTAAGAGAGAAGTTAAGTACCCTAGGAATACCACAGAGGGGAAGGAGGGTGGGTAATCCTGACTGCAGATGCATACCTATCGGACCTATCGGACATCTACATTTATGGTAGGTACAAAACTATACTATGTCCTTCAAGGATGCATCTGCAGTCACAACATATGGGTAGAATATCATAGCCAAACTGGGGGAGGAGGCACTAAGATAATGATGGTGTAGTTAAGATCCCTTGTAAAACTGCAGTTGCAAAACCTGCTCGGGATCTGGAGTATAAAGGAAGATTGTAATGCTTGGCAAATGTATACACGGAGCTCCAAGTAGCAGCTTCTAAAATGTCTTTGGTAGCCACTCCTCGTAGGAAAGCTGTAGTGGTGGCTGTAGCTCTTGTGGAGTGGGGCCTGATATTTTCAGGAGTTGTCTTTCCATGAAATGAGTAGCAGAATCGAATGCAATTTCCTATCCATTTTGATACTGTCTGTTTTGAAATTGCTTTTCCTTGCACTCCTGTTGCATATGCTACCAGAAGCTGGTCAGTTTTTCTGCTGGCCTTAGTTCTGTCCAGATAGTAGCGAAGTTGTCTGTGTACATCCAAGGTGTGTAGTAGTTTTTCCCCCCTGTTCTGTGGGTTAGGGAAGAATGTAGGTAAATGAATAGCTTGGTTCAAGGATACCCTGGATACCACCTTTGGCATAAAAGTAGGATTGGTTCTCAGAGACACTCTATCCTGGTGAAAAATAAGGAAAGGCTGCACTGCCATTAATGCCTGTAACTCGGATACCCTTCTTGCTGAAGTGATTGCTAGCAGGAATGCAGTTTTCCAAGATAGGAACTGTAAGTCTGCTGTTGCTGCTGGTTCAAAAGGGGGAAGTGTTAATTTTTCTAGCACAAAATTGAGATCCCATGCAGGCAGAGGTGGTTTCCCTGGAGGTTTTACATTTTTGATTCCTCTCAAAAATTGTCTGAGGAGAGGATGAGAGAAGACAGGAGGATCCATGTTGTACTCTGCTGAAATTGCTGATGCATGAATCTTAATGGAAGAATAGGACAGGCCATTGTGGAACAGTTCTGCTAAGTATTCTAGGATGTGTGCTAGGTTTTCCAGTGTGACATTTGTTCCCTTTGCTGCACTCCAAATGAGGAATCTCTTCCATTTGGCTGAATATGTTTTCCTTGTGGAGGGTCTGCGAGCCTCCAGGATAATGTCCTTAACCCTCTGAGATAAAACAGGTTGGGTTTGTGTTATGCAATTCTCCAAGCAGTTAGCTGCAGGGTTTTTAAGTTTGGATGCAGGGTCTTGTAGTTGTTCTGCATTAGAAGTAAGGGACAGAGATAGAGGCCAAGAATTCGTCCGAGACATGCTTCTCAGTAGCGGGTACCAATGCTGCCTTGGCCAGTCTGGAGCTATCAGAACTTTGTACATCAATGGGAGAGGTGGAAAGGCATATACTGTCAGGGCCTTCCAGCTGAAAGAAAGGGAGTCCACCCTCCAGGCTTGTGGGTGGTACACTCTTGAGCAGAATTTCTTCAGTTGGTGGTTCAGTGGGGAGGCGAACAGGTTTATCTCTGGCATTCCCCATTTCTTTGTTATGGTTTTGAAGATATCTGGATGCAGCATCCATTCTTGAGCATCCGTGGTAGTTCTGCTTAAGCTGTCTGCTAGTGAATTCTCTTTTCCTGGTACGAATCTGGCCTGCAGTTGGATGTTGAGATTCAGGTCTAAGTTCCACAGGTCCATTGCCATCCGGCATAGAGGGTATGAATGTGTGCCTCCCTGTTTGTTGATGTACCACATGACTGTGGTATTGTCCGTCCTTATCAGCAGGTGTCCTTGCTGGAGGAATGATTTGAATGCCTCGATTGCATGCTTCACTGCCAGCATCTCCTTTAGATTTATGTGTAGATTCAGCTGGTCTTGGGACCATAGGCCTTGGATACACTTGTCTTCCATGTGTGGCCCCCAGCCTAGGTCTGAGGCGTCCGTGGTGATGGTCTGCCTTGGATGTGGTTTGTGGAAAGGCAATCCTCTGTTGATCTGGCAGGCCTGAGCCCACCATAGGAATTCTTTTTTCAGGCATGGAATGATTGGTATCCGGGCTTCTAGACTGTGTCTGTGTTGAGACCATACATTCCTTAGTTACCATTGTAATTTTCTCATATGCAGCCTGGCATGTGGGATCAAGATTATGCAGGATGCCATGTAACCCAGGGCCTGCAGGACTTTCCTTGCAGTAAGCTGAGTTTGTCTTGTTAATGCCATGAAGTAGACTGGTAGTTGCTTTTGTTTTTCTTCTGTGAGAAAAGCCATCTGAGTTATTGTGTCCAGTTCTGCGCCCAAAAAAGTTATCCTTTGGGATGGCACTAGTCTTGACTTTTGTATGTTGACTGTGTATCCCAAGGCTTGCAGCAGTTGTATGACATAGGCCAAATCCTTTATTATTTTTGTCTTGTTGTCCGCTTGTATTAGGCAGTCGTCCAGGTATGGGTAGATTTGAATTCCCTGAAGCCTGCAATGTGCAATTACTGAAGCCAGGCATTTCGTGAATACTCTGTGCGCAGTAGATAAGCCAAAGGGCAATGCTGAGAATTGATAATGCTCTGATCCTGCAAGAAATCTGAGGTGTCTTCTGCAAATCTGGTCGTATAGGGACGTGCAGGTATGCCTCCTTGAGATCTAGAGTCACCAGCCAAGACTCCTTGCCCAACATGGGAAGAAGTTGCTGTAGGGTCAGCATCTTGAATTTTGGAACAATGAGATATGTGTTCAGTGCGGACAATCGAGAACAGGCCTCCATTGATTTTCTTTTCTTGGTACAAGGAATAGTCTGGAGTAAAATCCTTGGCCTTGTTCCATAGATGGTACCTTTTCTATTGCTCTCATCTTTAGTAAGCTGATTATTTGTTTTAGAGCCTCTGATTTCTGGCTTGGTGGAAGGTTTGGCATTCCTCTCTTTTTTGGTAGAATGTGGAAGTGAAACCTGTAGCCTTTGTCTATTGTTTGCAAAGTCCATTTGTCTCCTGTAATGCAATGCCAGTTTTTTGAGAATAAAGCTAGCTTTCCGCCCAAGGGTGCTACCAGTTGTTCCCTGGTAGGCGGAATCAGAGCCAAGTCATTGTGTCTGTCCTGTGAAAGTGGTTGCAGTCGCAGCTGTGGCGGCACTTCTCTGGTTGGCAGGTTGCCACTGACGACCCCTGTAGACGACCCCTGTAGGCACCCCTTGATTGACCTCTGCCTCTTGGGCGTCTATTTCTGCCTCTCTGTGCTCTGGAGGTGTCTGGAAAGGACCAATTCTTTGAAGGCCAATTTCTGCTAAACCTCGGAGGTTGGACCTGCAGAAAATCCTTGACTGTTTGGACAGATTATGCTTTTTCTTCCACTATCTTTAGAACCTCCTGTGCAGGGGAGCCAAATAAACTTTGTTTCTCCATAGGGGCATCTAGGAGTTTAGACTTAAACATGGTCTGGCAAGGACTGTTCTTTTAGCCAGGCATGTCTTCGAATCACTGCTCCAGTCATAGCTGACCTAAATGAAGCCTCCAGTGCATCATAGCCACATTTTAAGAAATGATTACTGACCTGCTGAGAGTTGTGTACCAAATCCTGAAGGGACTTACGGTCTAAAGGTTCAGGAGAGGACAGCTTTTTATTCAGCTGATCTAACAAAAATTCCTGGTACTGTATCATGTGAAATTGACAGTTTAAAGCCCTGGCAGAAAGAGTAGCAGATGCATAAACCTTTTTACCCCATCTCTCTAATGCTCTAGATTCTCTTTCAGAGGGTAGGGGGTTTTTGGCAGAGGCAGCTGCAACACCTTTAGGGCCCTGAGAAATGGTTTCTGGGTCTGCGGCATGGGCCTTATACAAGTGGAAGTGAGAATCCGGGACCCTGTAGTATCTGTCAGGTTTGGCAGGGGCCGGGGGAAGAGAATCAGGGGCAGTACTAGCATCATTGTATGCATCATCAACAACTGATAGTACATGTGGTATGGCTAAAGACCTATGCTGTGGTAAGTGTAAAAAAGTCCTTAGCCTTTTCCTAGAATCAGAAAAATCCTGACCCTGCCATTGGAAGTGTTCCCTCATTGAGTGTAGAGTTTCCCCAAATGAAAATCCAACGGAATGGTGTCGGACAAATCTTGTGTGCCTGCTTCTTCAGTAGGAATTTCTGTAGCCGACTCAGCCGGGGCCTGTGTGGCCTCGGTTGTCGGAGGCATGCTTTCGGCCGAAGGGAGAACCGAGGTCTCGGTTTCAGCCGAAACAGAGGCACTTGCGGTAGGCCTAACTGTGGTTTCAGCCGAAACCGCGGGCCGCGAGTGTCTGTCCTTTTCCTTGCGTTTTTTAGCTAAATGAGTAGTCGGAGTCTCCGACAGCATTTTATATGCAAAAGCGGAGCCAAAAAACTCTTCAGCAAACTCCGACCGACATCTAAGTGTCCATCGGTTGAAGGAAGCACAGGCTAAACAAGCTGATACGTCGTGGTCTGGGCCTAAGCAAGGAAGGCAGTAAGAGTGGAAATCCTTATGAGGTATTTGTTTCCCACAAGTTAAACAATTATTTACTTTGTCTGACATCGGCTGAGGCAAGAAAGAGTCCCCAACGGGGTACTTAGCTTTTTTAGAAGTCTTCGGTAGCTGAAATCTCTGGATCTGACCGACCGGCACTTGCGAACAGCTTCTGCTTCGGGCACCGCGCGGCAAGAAAGACTGAGGAAAATGGCGTCGGCTGATGCCTTTATACCCCAGGAGCTATGACGTTGGGTGAAGTGCGACATCAGCCGAGGCCAGACCCAGACTTTGGAATCCGGCCGACCGAAGGGCTGCCTGAGGCAGGACAACCCATATGTTATGACTGCAGATGCATCCTTGAAGGACATCCAAGCCATTAGCTTGAGGTTGCGAAGGTTGAGATGAAGCACTCCGGTCAGATGTGATAGGTCTGGAAAGGGTTCCGAAATCCAGGGTTCCTTCTGTAGAAGAGGCCAGAGGAAAGGATACCAGATTTGTCATATACGGGGCAATGAGGATTACTGTTCTCTTCAGCCTATTGGCTTTCTGAAGGAATTTGGGAATCAATGGAATGGGGGGGGGGCATACAACAGACGGGGAGGACAATCGTGTAACACAGCATTACTCGGGGACACCTCCAGTGGGGGGATTAGGGTGAAGTAGCTGCTGCATTTGTTGTTTAGGGAGGAAATGCAAAGAGATCATAGCAAGGCTGGCCATATATTCGGGAAATGTTCTCTGCTACATTCCAGTTGAGGGACCACTCGTGAGGCAGGAGAATGGCTCTGCTCAACTGGTCCACTATTGACTTTGGATTTTCCCAGAATGTGCATGGTTATAAGAAAGTGGGTGGATGAGATCGCCCATTGCCACACTCTCGAGCACTTCGCAACAAAGAGGGTATGACCTAGTTCTTCTTTATGTACCAGACCACCAATATGTTCTCTGATTGCTCTTCCTCTAGGAATAGTAGCGATTCAGTCTGAAATGCCCGCAACGCTAGAACCACTGCCCTCATCTCCAGGATGTTTATGTGGAGTTTGGCCTAGTCTGTGGACCAGGTTCCTTGGACAGTCTTTCCCATATAATTCCCCCCTCACCCTATCTGGGAAGCATCCATGGTCACCATAGCCTGTGGTTGAGGGAGGATAAAGGGTAGACCTTGCGTCAACTGTTCTGACCGAATCCATCATGAAAAAAAAAGATTCTTTTGCATGTGTGTTAAGAACTTGGCGAGACATCGGTTGGTGGATAATTGACCACTGGACAGCTAGAAGCCAATGCAGTATCTGCATGTGAAATCTGGCTAACTGAACTAACACTTATCGCCATGGCCATCGATCCTAAAGCCTGTAGCACATGGCAAGCGGCTACCTTCTTTCCGATTAATCTGTACATTTGTCCTGTGCTTGTTAACACACTGGAGGAAGGAAGTTTTGTAACCATTTGAGTGGTGTGCAGCAGTGCTCCTATGAACTCCAGTGTTTGAGAAGGTTCCAGATGTGCTTTTTGGTAATTTATGGTTATGCCTAGTTTGGTACAGACTAGGAGAGAGTCTCTTGCACAGATAAGTAGACACCTGGTTAGGGCGGATATGAGCCAGTCATCTAAATAAGTAAATGCCCAGAATCATTGTCCTCTCCAGTGAGCCACAAACCACTGCCATTCATTTGGTGAGCACTCTGGGGACAGTAGTGAGACCAAAGGGCAGTGCTCTGAACTCACAATGACTGGCTCTCAAGCTGGAAGCCTAGATATCCTCTGGAGCATCTGTTCATTTTTATATGGCAATACACATCCTCAAGATCTAGAGCACATCCAATTATCCTGTTCCAGAAAAGGAAACATGGACTACACAGTGACCATTTGGAACTTGCAACATCAACTGACTTGTTCAATCTACCAAGATTAAGGATTGGTCTCCAGTCCCCAGTTGAGTAACTTCCGAATCCTCTTGCATCTTGGCAGACCTCTTGGATGACTCTTCCAGTATTTTTTGAATTTGAATGGCTGCATGATCCCTCTGACTGGGTGGAATGTCTTCGAGGGGGTAACTGAGAAAAGGGAATTTGGTAACCCTTGGATATGACTCCTGCAGCAAGCTACAGTTTGAATTGCAGATCACTCACCATGATCCAGGAGCCCCATTCTGCAATTCTGGAGAAATTGGAAAATATGAAGGTCCTACCAAACGCCCTAATATTGGGTGATTTCAATTACCCAAACATTAACTGGGAGAACTATTCAAGTACTAACTCCCTTGCCCAACGCTTCCTAGAATAGATAAACTCGAACGCCCTGGATCAACTGGCCAACACCCCCATCAGAGATGACAACATATTGTACCTGGTCATCACCAACATGGGCGACCGGTGTTCTACACCGGAGGTCAACCCCTCGCTGGTTAGATCAGACCATAGACTAATCATTCAGGATATCCATATTCCGACCCCACCCCCAGTCAAGGAAATCACCGTGAAAAACTTTTCAAAAGCAAACTTCACATTACTCAAGACCGAGGTGGAAAGGTTCACAGCCCCCATGCTAAAGGACAATGATGTCCAAGCTGCTGAATCCCTTACAAAGGCACTCTATGAGCACCTGCAAGAATGCATGGATCATGCTATCCCAAGCAAAACCAAGACTCACTCCTCCAAGAAAAGGAAACCAGTCTGGTGGACCCCTGCCATAAACAAGCTATACAATAGGAGGAGGAATCTAGTACAGAAAAGAGTAAAATCCCAAGAAAAGGCATCCCTGATCAGTATCAGCAAAAAACTATGATCCTTCATAAAATCATCAAAGGCTACATTCGAAAGAAAAATTGCCAAGGATTCCAAAGATAACCACAAAGTGTTCTTTAGCTATGTCAAGAACCAAAGTGGAAACTCTCAGATCTGCTCTGAGTTAACTGCAGAATGGCACAAAATACACTGAACCAACTGATACTGCCAACAATCTGGCAGACAGGTTTAATGCAAACTTCACCCCCCTCTCAACCCCTAAAGGGCCCATAACCATACCAGAAGAATATAGAGCCATGGCATTCACTGACACAGGTTTAAAACAGCCCTATCCAAAGCCAAAAACACAGCTTCAATGGGACCGGATGGTGTCCCAGGCTGCGTCTTACACCAACTCCAAAATGAACTAACCCCTCACCTAAAAGTACAGTTTTGTACACTTACTTTAAATGTGGATGTTTGAGTGTACTCACTGTTGCAGTCATCACATTTGGGTTATCTGCTTGCAGTAGCCAGTCGGCCTGATTAACAGTCTTGGGTCCTGCATCGGTTGTTGTCCCTTCTTCCATGACGTCAGGCCGTCAGGGGTATAAAACATGCAGCCGAAGGCATTACATCAGTTATTCTTGCCCCAGATGTCAGGTGCCCCCCCTAATGGGAAGCAATTAACTCTATAAATATACAAGGTTATACCTCCAACAAAAAAGCAAATACACCAAAAAGCTTTTGAGCATAGTAAAGGAAAGTAGAGGTATAGCCAAAAGAAGAAAGGGGGATGGAGGGAGGGAAACCAGGACTGCAACAGTGAATACACTCTAACATCTACATTTATGGTAAGTGTACACAACTCTACTACCTTCTTAGTGTTTCACTGTTGCAGTCCACATTTGGGTAGATTCCCAAAGCTAAGGATGGGAGAAGGAATTTAGATAGCCTTAGGACCAGCTACAAGGCCCTGCAAGACTGCAGTGGCAAAGCCAGCTCTGGATTTAGAGAAAATTGGCAAATGGCAATGCTTGGTGAAAGTATGTACAGAACTCCAGGTAGCAGCTTCTGGGACGCCCCTGGTAGGGACGCCTCTGAGAAAGGCTGTAGAGGTAGATGCAGCCCTGGTTGAGTGGGGTCTGATCCCCTCTGGGGTAGGTTTTCCATGATGCTTGTAGCAGAAATGAATGCAATGGCCTATCCATTTGGAAATGGTTTGCTTTGAAATAGCCTTCCCCTCTGCCCCTGCAGCAAATGCCACCAGCAGTTGGTCAGATTTCCTTTGAGGTTTAAACCTATCCAAGTAGAATCAAACTTGTCTGTGCACGTCTAAGGAGTGCAGTATCCGTTCCCCTTTGTTCTGTGGATTAGGAAAAAAAGTTGGCAAATGAATGGACTAAAGGCCACACTGGATAACACCTTGGGCATGAAGGAGGGATTGGTCCGGAGGGACACCCTGTCCGCATGAAAGATGATCAAAGGCTCACTGCCATGAGGGCCTGTAATTCAGATACCCTTCTTGCTGAAGTGATTGCTAAAAAGAAAGCTGTTTTCCAAGAGAGGAATTTGAAATCTGCAGTGGCAGCTGGCTCGAAAGGAGGAAGGGTGAGCTTTTCCAATACAAAGTTAAGGTCCCAGGGTGGAGTCGGGGCTCTCCTGGGTGGTCGTAGATTTTTGGCCCCTCTGAGGAACTGCTTGAGCAGTGGATGAGAAGAGGGGTGGTTATGTGTTGTAATGAGCTGAAATGGCTGAGGCATGAATTTTGATGAAAGAAAAGGAAAGGCCCTTGTGAAGCATCTCAGTTAAGTATTGAAGAATCTGAGGTAAATTGGGTGCTGCTGTGCCCATCCCCTGATCTTGGTTCCAGGAACAGAATCTTTTCCATTTTTCAGCATATAAGATTTTCTAGTACTAGGCCTCTTTGCCTCCAGAATGATATGCAACACTTGTTTACTGAGGGATGGTAACAGAGAACTCAGGTAATTAGCCAGGTTGCCAGGTTCAGGGTTTGAAGCGGAGGGTGCAGAATCTGGCCCTCCCGCTGGGACAGCAGGGTAGGGGTCTGGGGCAGGTGCCATGGAGCCAGCAGTGACACTGTGCAAGAGGGGGTATCAGTGTTGGCGTGGCCAGTCTGGTGCAATCAGTATCGTCCTTGGTTTGTCCTGTTTAATCTTTAGTAGTACCTTGGAGAGGAGAGGCAGAGGAGGAAAGGCATAAACTGATAGATTTTTCCAGCTGAAGGACAGGGCATCCACATTCCAAGCTTGTTTGTGGGGAGTCCTTGTGCAGAATTTGTCCAAATGGTGGTTCTGGGGGGGAGGCAAACAGGTCTATATCTGGGCTCCCCATTTATTTATCAACATGTTGAATGTCTGTTTCCAGTTTCCACTCGTGTGGGTCCATGAGGTTTCTGCTTAGTTCGTCTGCCAGTGTATTTAGCTTTTCTGGCAGGAATTGAGCCTGTAGGTGCACTTGGTAGCTCAAGGCTGTGTTCCACAGAGCCATGGCTAGTCTGCAGAGCGGGTACGTGTGGGTTCCCCCCTATTTGTTTACGTACCACATAACAGTGGTGTTGTCTGTCTTTACCATTAATTGTCCTGGAAGAATGTGGTCCTTGAAGGCTGTCAGAGAATTCTGTACAGCCAACGTTTCGTTTTGATTGATATGCAGGTGCATTTGACTTGGGTTCCATTTGCCCTGAATGCACTTCCCTGCCAAGTGAGCCCCCATGAATAAATCTGATGCATCTGTTACGGTTTGGGCGGCAGGGGGTAGAGTGAATCGCAGTCCCTTGTTTTGGTGGCGGGCTTCTGCCCACCAAAGGAACTCAACTGTAGGCAAGGTAGGATAGAAATCATTGCTTCTAGATCCTGAGAATGTTGACACCATAGGCTTTTTGGATACCATTGTAGTTTCTTCATATGCAGTCTTGCATATGGAATTAGGAGAATGCAGGAGGCCATGAACCCAAAGGCTTGCAGTATTTGTCTTGCAGACACAGCAGGGTCTTTGTGGCCATTAGTTTGAAATAAGCTGTCAAATGAACTTGTTTCTCTGGCGTGAGGAAAGCCATCTGGAAAGTTGTGTTCAAGCTTGTTCCCAGGAATACAATTTGGTGGCAGGGTACAAGATGTGATTTCTTTTCGATTATGGTGTACCCCAGAGAAATTAGCACCTTTTGTACAAACGCCAGATGATTCAAAAGTATGTCCTGGCTTTCTGCCTGAATTAGACAATCGTCCAGGTAAGGGTATATTTGAATATTTCTTTGCCTGCAAAATGCAATGACTGGAGCTAGGCACTTTGTGAATACCTTGGGTGCAGTAGAGAAGCCAAAGGGCAGTGCAGAGAACTGATAGTGCATGTAGCCTGCTTTGAAGCGTAGCTATATTCTGCACGATTCCCTGACTGGAATGTGCAGGTAGGCTTCCTTTAAATCCAGTGTTGCCAGCCAGGCATCCTTCCCCTAGCACAGGAAGCAACTGAAGAGTTAGCATCTTGAAATTTGGGATCACCAAAAAAAAAGTGTTTAAGATAGAGAGATCCAGGACAGGACTCCAGGAGTCTTTTCTGGGCACCAGGAGTAGAAACCTTGTCCCCTTTCCTCTTCTGGACAGTTTGAATAGCTCTTATACTTAAGCGAGAGAGAACTTGCTTTTGAGCCTCTGCCCACTGATTTGGGGGTAGATCTGGCCAACCGCTTGGGGTTGGTAAAGTGTGGAAGTGGAATCTGTATCCTTGGGAAACTACATTTAAAACCCATTTGTCCTGGGCAATGAGTCCCCAGTTTTTTGCCTGCAGTGCAATCTTCCCTCTAAAGGAGCAGTCAGTTGAGAAGGGCTTGGAAGCTTTAAAATTAAGTCATCGATTTTTATTGACATCGGTTTAGAGCAAGAAAAAGTTTCCCCAACGAGGTACTTGGCTTTAGTTGAAGACTTTGGTTCTGAAACTCGAAAACGAAAATTTCAGGAGTCGGCTGACCGGCACTTGCGAACTGCTTCTGCTTCAGGCACCGCACGGCAAGAAAGACTGATGTAATGGCATTGGCTGCATGCTTTATACTCCTGATTACCTGACTTCATGGAAGATGAGACAGCAACGCAGGACCCAAGACTCTGGTATTCAGGACAGCTGAGGGCTACCTGCAGGCAGATAACCAAAATGTAATGACTGCAACAGTGAAACATGAAGAACATCCATGCTGACACTTTCAGAGTACCGACATTCACCATGATGACAAAGAAAGCAGTTCTAGGAACACAGCAAGTCACAAGAGACTATAATATGCAAGTTTAGGAATGAGAATTAGATCTGCTGTTGCTAGAAGTAGGTTACATCAGCTCCACACTGGAGTGGAACGGCTTTGCTTCCTGGACATTCAAGCTATTAAGTGGAGTCTGTGGAAAGGTACATACATGGTCTGTGACCATCACCACGGCATCCCTCACTGACCGATTTTTTGAAAAAAATTGAGGCTGACACTGTGTACACCATGTGATGAGCAACCCCAGTGACAAAAAATATGTTCACGATGACCTGCTCGCTGAGCATTTAACTAAACAGTAGACATCTGATTAATCTGTCTGGAGTAGTGCTGGTCTCTCCAAGGATATGAGCAGTTTTCAATGACAGGTTGTTGGTTATGGCCCATCCCCAAAGTCTCATGGCATCTGACGGGGGCGATGAATGCATGCCACACTGTTGATTGCCACAGAACCTGGGAGACCTACTCTTAAGGTTTTCAAGGTGAGGCATACAACCCAGTGATCCAGTAAATTAGTGTGGACCATCAATTTTTGTGATAAAGACCAGACAATAGAGGGAATGTGGTTCAGTAGTGCCTGTCCAGTTTTTGCGCAGAAATTGCAAGTGATCTCTTTCTGCTAGGCTCTGGCAATGTAGTCACTCATGAAGGTGGGTTCTTCAGGAGTCCATAACAATGACCTAGCACACCGACTGCTTGTACTGGGTCTACTGGAGGTGTAACCGACTGTGGTGGCTTGTGTTTGCAGTCTGGCATGAGGCACTATGTAAATTATGTACAATATGAATCACTGTATCCTGAGCCATTGTTCTGATGCGCACTGAGAGGACTGCAATACAAGCACATTATACTGGGGGGGGGGGGGGGTTGCAGACCTATGAAGCAACCACCAGCCTGCTTCAAAAGGTCTGGCCCCTCCCAGATCCATCCTCCTGGTCACTGACTGGCAAACAAAAGGAATGGACTTTAGCCCAAAGGAAAAGAAACGAAGTGTTGGAAAGCAACCTCAACCTCATCCTGAACCCCTAATTAGATATGAACACAAAAGCATTTAAACAATCTTTAAACAAATTACATATAGGAAAGAAAATGGAATATTAGAGGTGAATATGGCTACTGCAGCAGTATGGAATTTGAACACTGGTTACGGCAATTTCTCGCACAACTGTACTATATTCATTATTCCCACTGCTGCAGTAGCTTTTGACTACTTGGGTTGATTATCAAGCTTTGCTCAACCTAGGAGAAGGATAAGGCTGACTTTGCAGTCTTTAAACTTTGGGCTAAACAAGGAGGATTCATCAACATAAGCACTGAAGGAGGAGGACTTGAAGGGATCTGCAAAGTCACATCCATCCAGGCATGGCATCTCATGACAACACCTGAAGCGGTGGCTCTGGCTGTTCCCTCGGTTGTGTGCGCCACCAACTGCATGGAGGAGTTGGAGATGGACTCTAGGGTGACAAGCTGAGAGGCCACCTTGTCTCGCACCTCTTCAGGTAGTATCCCAGCCAAAGTACCTGAAAGTTCTGTAATCAGGCCCCTTTGGAGACGTGTAAAATGTGCCATGTAGTTCAGAGACTGTATGGCGAAGGTCACTGAAGCGTAGGTCCACTTCCCCAGTCTATCATCCGGGACTCCCTGTTTGGAGGATCAACAGTCTAACTTTCTTCCACTAGTTCTTTTTTAGTGGCCGCCGCCACAACCATGGAATTTACGGCCAAACCAGGAAGTAGACGGCAGAGCACAGAAGGCGTGCAAAAAAACAGATTCCTCAGTAGAAGGGTTGATGGGCTTCCAGTCACCCCTCTATTTCAAGACATCAAGTATGTCTCCGAATGAGTGTCAGGGGGTGACCATGGGGACCCTTCTCCCTCATCGAAATCCATACTTTCTGTGACGATTCCTCAAGGTATTCCACGTGCTTCCTCTTGCATGTTCCCTTTCGGGGAGGCTCCTCAGTGGGATCTTCCGAGGAGGACCCCGTAGAGTGGGTTCCCTGCAGAAGTGTTTCTTGCAGCTCCCGTGCCTGAGTCTCTGCATACTGGGCAGTGTCAACTGCATGCTAAAGAAGAGCGAAAGGTCAGGTTCCGATGCTGGAGGTGCCAACTGCATGCTTGTGGAAGCAAGAACCCTCTCCATCACCTGGAATGTAGGCCCACCAGAAGAGGGATGGGAGCCAGGAAAAGAGGGACAACGTCGGAATCGGGGTCACACCCCACCCTGGATGAGCCTACTTCAAGGATAGGAGCCCCAAGAGGACTAGAAATTGCCGGGCCAGCTGGAGTCGTAGATGGCGCCATAGAAAAAAAAATGGAGCCAAACTAAGGTCATGGCGCTGACAGACCAGTCACGGTCCTGAGAGTGGGCTGGCTCCAGATGGAGAGAAGTCCAGAGGGAAGGCTCCGGCACTGTGGAAGTAGTCGTCACAGGAACCAAAGGAGTAGGCAACCAGGGTAGACATCGGTACAGAGGGCTCCACAGTCTGCAAAGAGGTTGGAGGAGGATATGTTGGAGTCAGTGCAGAGTAAACTTCGACTCCAGATGGGAGGGAAGTTTTGGTGGGGGGGGGGGTCGGAATTTCTCTGGCTGCCAAGGGCTAAATCGACAATCCACACTACGTTTACTTCAGAAAAACTCCTGGTGGACCTTGTTAACATTCCTGGGGGCGAGTCGGGTCTCTCAAGAAAAGGACTATACTGTTGTCCCAAGAAGGGGTCTATATAGTAGGAGAGTATCTGGCCCTGGGCAAAACTTCAGGTTTCAGCACCAAAGAATGAGCCACAAGGGAAGTCACTGCTGGTGTCGAAGTGTCCGAAGCAGGAATAAGAATAGTCTGTTCCGTATTTGCCACCAACAACTTCGGCACCATAGAGCTAGTTGGAGGCTCAGGGGCCGAAGTAGACGGTGCAGACATTTTGGGAATCCTTAGGTATTACAGTGAGAGCTTTTCAGTTCCGTAGAGTGTGGGGAAGCCAGAACTGAGTGGCTTCTCTTTTTCTTATCTTTTCTGGGAGGTGGTGAGACCTCCGCCAAGGGGGGGGGTTCAATAAACCCTTAAGAATCAGTTTGTTCTTGCACTCTGTGAGAGTGTGGAAATTAATATTTGTACATAATCTCACAAGGAGGTTGAATCTGAGGAACACAAACAGTAGATGCACGAAAGATGCCTGCCTGAGTTGGGCATCTTTCGTCCACACTTGTCACACTGCTTGAAACCAGTTGTTCCGCTTTTGTCAGCCATGCTAGGGGTATAAGAAAAAAATCAAGCACAGCAGAATACAGTAATCCAAGACAGACAACAGTCAAAGGAGAGAAACATCTAACAATACTGTAAAGAAAATTTTTTTCTCTTTTTTTTTTTTTTTTTTTTTTTTTAAATATAGATAGAGGAAAGGAGACTAGAGGGAAAGGGAATACCAGCGATGGTACAATACATTATCAACAAGGGTAAGGGAGGGGCTGTACCAACAATGGTACAAAGATTACAAATCCACAGAAAAAGGGTAGAAATAGAAGTCACAGATGAAAATAGAATTAGAGAGAAAATTATTCTAAAAAAAAAAAACACGAAGACTAGAGAGACTCAAGAGAAAATATCAAAAACATATCACTTAGCTGAGAGAGCTAGCTTGGCACGTCTTGAAAAGGATGTGGCAAACGAGATCTGGAGAAAGGAGAAGAGGGGCACTATGAGTGCTTAGCTTGAGAGTTTTTGGCTGGCGCTAGCATGTACATTGGCAGAGTCTGTTCCAAGTTGGAACAAAAGTCCTATCAGTAAAGAATGAATGAAGATTTACAACATCAGATGCATAGTTTAAAATATGCTCTGTCACGTGAGAAAAACGCTCTCACAGAAGCATTTAATGAATTCATAATCTCTGAAGGAGGAAGGGTTACTAACTTCTGCATGTTCTCCAGAGTAAAAAAAACATATGAACAATTTTAAAAATAACATATGCTTTCCTTCCCCGAATTATCCATAGCTTTACTACCTCTCAGAAGACTGGAGTTAGCAGTAATCAGGAGACTTTACGAATTAATTGCTGGGTCTACTTTAGGATTAGAAAACAAATACTTGTGCGTCTCTAGTACCTTACTTGTCAGGCTTCTTAGAAGGCTGACCATCAGGTAAACTAGAAGCTGCAAGGAAAACATTCTCTAACACAGGCAAGACAGGAGGGATAGCTGCAGCTTTAGTCATCTTTAACCGTAACAAATTATAATGCATTTTTTTGTGCCACAGGAACCTCGTTTTTTCAGTGGGACGAGAATGTCTTTCATACTATAAAAACTATCTGGGAAAGAAGAAATTCTGTCAGCAAGGAAATCTGATTATATGCTTTCCTCAGAATGTGATTGCTCAGACTGAGAAGTTGTTCCTGAACTACTATCATCCCCCTGAAATACCTATTCTAACTGAAATTCCCGGACAGAAAAAGGAACGGTTCTTTTTCTTGCCTGAAGAAAAATATATATACACACATTACAGCTTTAGAAAGGGGGAGACATTTTTCCCCAGCATCAGTTCAACACTCTCAACCAAAATTCATCCATGGTTATCAGGGAATGAAAAGAAGCTACCCACCAACACTATCACTTGAGTGAGAGAGAAACGGAGAGAAAACCAACCCACTTAAACACAATTGTAGTACACTTCAATTTAAACAAAGAAATATTGGTCTTACTTGGGAGTTTAGGGCCACAACCTTGCACACCACCATTTAAGCAAGCAGGATGAACAGTATAATTTGTTGCTAAACTTGTTAAACATCTGACAGATTTCTGAGCTCTGCAATGAACACCTCAATTAAGTGACCACAATGCAGTACTCTTCATGTGTAGACAAATTCAACCACTCCTCTCTAAACATCTCTCCTTCAAGTCGAAATCCAAAAAGCACAAAATCAAATAAGAAAATTTGAACATACTTGTCTGTGTCATTATATATGCCTATGGCCTGCTTTTAGGAGAAACAAGACACTAAGGAAATCTCCTTGCTCATCTTCAGCAAAGTGCCATGTGAACTCTGACCTACACCTAGCTACTTCTGTTCAGGTCAGATAAGAGCTGATTCACATCTCAGCATTACCTCACATTAAGAATAGCTCTTCAGGAGTACAGCATCCTCAGAGTAGTATAACACAAAGCCAAGTACTTGGTGTGCTGATAAGTCACTCTGTGCTTTCCAATCATCCAGAGAGCTAAACACAGACAGGTAGACAATAAAACCTAGCAGTGTTTTCAACTAAATGTAAATGAATTAGTGTTAATAAAAATCCATTAAGAGGTCCATCTTCAGTTAAGCAACAGGACTTGCACCACGACATCAGAACCACTTAGTTGATGACACAAATTTCTCAGATTGCAATCTCCTCCACCCATACCACAGAAAGTGTCAAACTAAGCAAAATGCTCCAAACAGGCTCCTCACAGGGCAGAAAGGAAACCAGAGCAAAGCAGAAGTGGGCTGAAGGGAATGTTAGTAAAGAGCTATATATTAAAAACGGCATGCGGCAGCATGGTGGCACAGTGGTAAAGCCTGCTTCAAAGCTCATATCCAACCTCCCTCACCAAAAGAAAAAAAATGCATGCCAGTGATTAAATGGCTACACCAAGCTATTTAAATATGCTGTCTTTCCCCTTGTCTGTAGCAAAAAAGTCTTGATTAAGAACCAGCTCAGTTTCTTGGTAAACAAATAAAGCATCACTAGTAACATGTAGGACAGATTCCCTGGCTAATTTTCCTGGCTGGCCTAACAAAAAGCCTTTAAAAGTAGACCTAAAAAATAACATATGGGCCTGGAAACTGCATCCAGCTTTGTGTTCTGCAAAAGTATTCAAAGAATAACCAAACTGTTACTACTCAAATACCAAAAATCAAGAGAGGAATCAGGCTGAAAGCAGTGAAGTATGGACCGCTTCACTAGAATTAGCCTTATGCTACTGTAGCATGGACCCCCCCCCCCCCCAGCTTATGTTAAAAGATAGTTGGGCAACCAGCCAGGAAAAACATGTCATAGCTCCCCCCCCCCAAAAAAAAGGTCCCTTAGTAAAGGGAACAACCAGCTTAATACATGGATTGAATTCCATCCACAGAATTATCCAAGCTGTCTATAAATAACCACACAAAATAGAACATTTCTCAAGTATAAAAACACTACAACAAATCAAACTGACAGATTTAAATCCCTTTCAGTAAACACCTATCGCAGCCCCTTCTTTATGAAGGGCCAAACAGTTAAAACAGCACACAGAGCTCAGAAATACCTGGAACAGCTACTACTTTTCCCGCAGAATAAAACTTTGTCTACAGTAGCTGCTGGATCAAAGAGACAGGAAGGGTTAACTTCTCTTGAAAATGTCGTATGAAGAAATTTAGTCTCTCAAAGGAAGCCTCAGTGAGAATGCCTCCCAAAAGGCAGTGCATTCTTTAGGGAAGAACAAAGACAAACACAGCCCCTACAGCATGGAATTATACATGGCTGTTAATTACTCAAGAACCATGCCAAATACCTGGCAGACACTATAAAAAATTTAGTAATGGTTCCAGGTCTTATGCTGCTGCCCAAATATATTGCCTCCCCCCCCCCCCACCACCACCACCACCACCACTTGAGTAGTCTTCTGAGCCAAATATCTCTGGGAGAAGAGACAAGATCCAGGACATCTATGACAGAATATCAATGGTGCTGCAGCAATAAAGTCCCAGGTGAGTTTTTCAGATAGGCAGAATAATGCCTTAACTACATCTTAAAAAGGAACTGGTGAATGAAGAACTGCCATAAAAAGTGGAAACAAGTCCCATCAGTCTCACTTGGTTTTATGGGCTTGCTTTACACACACTGAACTTAAAATGACCACACTGTTCCACCTGTTCACTTAACTGTTTGTGTCATTAGCTTGCACCATTTCCAGAAAATCCATCGGGCTGCCAGACAGACAGACATCCCTCGTAAGGCACCGGAATAAATCAATTCAACATGTAACCCAGAAAAAGAGGGACTTGTCCATGAATACAACAGACAGTGATTAAAATCACTACCTGCATCAACACCATCTGTTAACTCTCATGGCTTCCCAGCATAAATGATAAATGGTACAAGGGGCATCCTCCTTTCTTAGAGACATACCAAGACAGTCACCATGATGACAATACATTCTTGGGAAGCTACCCTGAAAATAAAGACTGCTCTCATCTCTGGTGCATTTATATCTAGGAGATACTTGTGAAGACCCACATATATATTTGAGCTGTCCACATTCCAAAGTACCCCCTCCCCAACCACAGGGCAGACTCACCCATTTTTAACTGCAAGATGTACTTTCTAAATGACAAAATGGATTTCCAAAAAGGAAAGTGTAGAGATACAACCACTGAGATCGATGACAGTGGCAAGCTCAGGAAAGACTAATGGACGCAGGCAAAGGTTTCAAGTGAAAAAAAGAAAGTTATGTACTTACCATAACATTCCATCTGAGTTGTTACTACACCTCAAAACAAGGGGATTTTCAGACGGACCGGGCGAGAAGCCAACCAGGAATTAGGGGTGGCTCTTCCCAAGGCCGACACCAAAGGAAACGCACCAGATGGAAAAGATGGTCATCATGGAAGCCCCTTCGGTGAACGACAGCGAACCCAACAGACTTAATTTACGTGTTTTAGTGAATTCTACAGGTGACTTTAAAATTTATAACTATTCTTCCTATGATGTGCCATATAGTTTAGTTGATGTTTTTGCTAAGGGTCTTGGCTTTGTTCCGAATGCACATGCTGACTTGGCCAGAACACTAGTGGACTTTCAAATGTTTGTACGGAAGGTGAATTTGAATTTGTTTGGCAAGAATTGTTCGTATAAATGGCACAAGTACAGTTTCAAGCGTTTTTAACCCACCCTTACACCCTACACTGTTGGTGTATGAAAAAATGTGAGTTAGACAGACATCTTCTAAATAAATCATGCCAGTTTAGTGCGGAGTTTAACATGTCAGGGGATGAAAGGGCAGCGTTGCAGACACAAACTGCACCAGGTCAGGGTTATGAAACCTGATAAGGGGAGGGGCCTGGTCTTTACAGACAAGGGCGACTACATATATAGGATGGAGCGTATCTTGGAGACTGATGCTTATGTCAAAGCCTCTTTAAACGAGATCAATGGAGCACATCATAGAATTAGAGGCTTCTTGAATGACTTGTTTACTGAGGCTAGCATTGATATAGATACATACAATTATCTAAACATTGCATCCCCCCCACCCCGATTCCAACTATTTTTGGTATTCCGAAAATATTCATAAAGACCTGGCCGATCCCCCTGCACCCCATTGTGGACAGTAGACTGTCCATCACCTACGCCTGTGCTAAATTTGTTGACCTGAAGTTTAAGTATTTGGTTAAGGAGACAAATTTACCATGATTCGTGGAATTTCTTGGAGAGAAAATCTCTTGTAATTTGATGAATCTTTTCAGTTTTTTGACCATCAACATTAAGGATCTCTATACAGTTATTCCACAATATTTGGGCATAAGTTGGGTCAGGGAACATCTACACAAGAAAGGTACCGATAATGAGGAGACACACCTTGTGGAATTCCTCTTGAACAAGTTGTAGTTATTGGACAAAATAATGTCCAAGAATATTACCTACAAAAGACCTGGGTGGCCATGGGGTCACCATGTAGAGAGAGTTTCGCCAACGGTGTGGTGGCACATTGGGAGTCTGAATATCTAATTCAAGGATGAAATGTTTAAAAGCAGGTTACATTAGTATACCCGTTACCATGATGACATTTTTGAAAATTTTTTAAAGGCGGGTATACAACAGCTTTAGCAGTTTGTTATTCAAATCTCTACCTTCACCACCTTTTTGAAATTCACCTTTAATTTTGCATCTGACTCTATTCCTTTTTTGGATGTCCTAATATCCAAGGACATACCCAATAAGAGTTTTGTGGCTAAGGTATATAGAAAACCCACATACTCAAACGTATTTTTGCATTTTGAGAGCTCACACCCCTTCCATCAAAACAAGCCAATCATTAAAAGACAACTTGTAAGGGCAGCAAGGATGTCCTCTTTGGAAACTACCTTTCATGAAGAATGCAATTTACTACGGAATATGTTTCTGAACAGGGCTCATCCCAGTCAGCTGGTAAACCAGCTTATAGCTGAAATCACTATCAAGAGAGAAATGGGGATGTTTAAACCTATCTTGTATGAGGGGCAACTGAGACTACCTATGGCCATATCTGATAATGGGGTTACTAGCTTGAATTTAGAACAGAGTTCTAACAATACTGACTTTACTACCAGTTTTATTACTTGTTTTCCATTGACTGTCGAGCCTTACGTGATATTAAGAAAAACTGAGTAATGATCAGTGAAGACACAATTACGAAGCTTAGACTAGAAGATTCCTCAAGGTGGTTTTCAAGAGAGGTTGGACTTTAAAGATGGTTTTGGAAAGACCTACAGATTTGTATAATTCCAAGTGGTGGTATGTATAAATGTGGGAGATGCACAAGTTCTAAACTTGACACCACCAATAGGTACTACTACTACTGCTACTACTACATCCATAGGAAATAAAATTGTGACACCACTGGTGTTGTTTACCTGGCTAGGTGCCAATAATGTTGTGGCTTCTACATAAGAAAAACAGAGACACTTGAGGCAGCGCATTTACGAACACAAGTATGAAATAGTGAAGTCAAATTTAAACAATGCACCGGCCAAGCACACTGTTGCAAACCCAGGGCATACCTTTTTATTCTTGGTCATCTCAACCAGGTATAAGGTAAAATGGGCACTATACCTTCGGTACTTGGGCATTTTCAATTTGTGGAAAGATTCCACTTTGCCTTAATCTGGATCTGAAGAAACCTCAGCTTTGGCCGGCTAAGAACTTGCTGTATTCAACTGGACGTATAAGAGAATTAAGTACCTTTATCTGCACTTTTTTTTTTTCAAAAAAATACAGTATTTAAATTGATTTTAACTGTGTGTTGCAGGAATATTAACTGAACTGGAAGTTTTGACACTGCTCTTCAGTTAGTCCCACTCACCCTCCCTGTTTTTGTTTTGGTGTTAATCTTAGTGGCCTTGAAACTGCCCGCCCCTCTTGTAAATTTGTGTTTGAGCAAATGAGATGGGCCCAGAAGGAGTATCCACTCAACTGAGTGCAGTGAGATCATATTCTGATTTCAGGCACTCCTACTGTGTACAAAGAGAGCATCTGGGAAATAGAAAAAAAAAATTTAAGCTTGTTTCCTGCCTTTCCTGTTAAGTGGTATAGACTATTTGTAGGATTCTGAGCCCCCAAGCCCTTCTGTGTTGGAGGGAAGCCTTCTAGCTTAGTTTTTTTTTTTTTTCTTATAACTAGCCAGTTTTCTAGTTTCAGCACTCAAATCTGTTTCTTTGATATCAGCACTTGTTCAGAAAAAAAAGAATCATCTGCTTTTACTGTACTTGTGTTTCTACCTACTTTATTTTACTTTTGCATCATCTTAAAAGAACTCAATTGTATTTATTACTGCTTGGTGTAACTCATTCTAAGCCTTTTGGTTTAAACACTTGGGCTTCGGACCAGTTGTTTTGCACTGAGAAGGTTTGTGGTCTGCACTGTAGTGGCAGAACAGGTAGCTTACATCCTTCTAGGTTGGGAACTGCTGATTGAGGGCTCAGTGTCTGTTATTCTAAAAGTGTATTAATTCTGGTTTAAGCACTTGGGCTTTCAGGCCAGTTATTTTACATTAAGAGGGTTCGTGGTCTGCATTCTTGTGGGAGGAGAGGCTGGACTCTGCCCCTTCTGAGCTGGGAATTTCTGGTTAAAGGTTTATAGTGCATGCATACCTGAACTGCTTCTTACTGAAGTTGGTGCGCCTTGTTTGCTGTGGCATTGACTGGATTCGGGCCTGCTGGATCTAGCTTTGTTTGTGTAACTTGAGCACTAATCCAGGCATTCTCTAAAGTATTCAATTGTATTTATTACTGCTTGGTAGTAACTCAATTAAAGTGTAGCTATCATTCTAAGTCTTTTGGATTAAGCACTTGGGCTTCAGACCAGTTGTTTTACATTAGGAAGGTTTGTGGCATGCACTGTGGTGGCAGGACAGGTAGCTTTCATCCTTCTAAGTTGGGAACTGCTGACTGAGAGCCCAGTGTCTGTTATTCTGAAAGTGTATTAGTTCTGGTTTAAGCATTTGGGCTTCAGGCCAGTTATTTTACATTAAGAAGGTTCGTGGTCTGCACTCTTGTGGGAGAAGAGGCTGGACTCTGCCCTTCTGAGCTGGGAATTTCTGGTTAAAGGTTTATAGTGCCTGAATATTTGAACTGTATCTTACTGAAATTGGTACACCTTGTTTGCTGTAGCATAGACTAGATCCAGGCCTGCTGAATCTAGCTTTGTTTATATGCTTGTTGTTAGTTTGCTTGTTATTTCCCTGGAACGCTAATTCCACCTAATACACGGCTTCTCAGCACTTCTGTGGATCACTAGTTATATCTGCATTGCTTACTGTACTTATTTCCTTGTTTCACTTGAAAGAAAGTTACTGTTTGTCGCTTTTGCATTTAAGTTACCTGTAACACATTGCACTTAAGTTACCTGGCACTTGCTCGCTAAAGCAATTATATAAGTCAGCACTAAAAATTAAAAGCACTACACCCTCACTCCCCACTGGCCCATTAAGGAATTCCCAATATTATTCTAGCATGTCCAAAGGTCAGTTGTCAATCTCCTCTCCGGTCCAGCTGGTGAATCTGGGAATCTTGAGGCAATGTTACAACTGCCTCATGTACACAGACAACCCTCTCCTCCTCCCAACAAATTCCAACACATGTGAGAGATGCAACCATATAGCCAAACTGGAGGCTAAGCTCTCTCAAGTCAGTACTGGCATAACCAGTCAGGAGGAGAAGGAAACCACACTCACTACAATTCCAGTCTCGCATAGACCTACCACGACAGCAAACCAAACACATACTCACACAAAAACATACTCGGAGGCTCTAAATAAAGATCTGCCTAAGCAGCAGAGACCTCCAAAGCAGACACCCAAGCAACCGCTACCCCAAAACAAAACACGTGCAACACATATCTCACAAAGCCAGTGTGCCGAACAGTCACAGCCCTTAAGACTAAACAACACACCTGATACACTTGTAATAGGTGACTCATCAGGCACACTGACGTCCCGCTCACCAGGCTGAACAAGGAGAGGGTCACGGTGAGCAGCCTGTCGGGCGCTAGGATCCGCCACATAACACAAGCACTCAGGTCACTCCAAGGCAAGTACAAATATGACTCAGACATTGTCCATGCTGGTGTGAATGACCTGAGACGTACCTCCCTGGACTACATGAAAAGAGACATAAGGAGCTCTCTGAGCATGTAGCCCAGGCCGGTATGACCCTGACCTTGAGTAGCATCTTACCCTCACCAAGAATGATGCCACAATATGAAGACAAGATGATCAATTTCAACAATTGGCTTAAGCACTGGTGTCATTCAAAGGGGATCCAATGCCTGTCAGCTTGGGATGATATGCTCGACAAGCCAAGAGGCTTCGCTGGGGACGGCTTGCACCTGTCACCCCTGGACTTTCGGATATTGGCAAAGGCTCTTGCTACCTCCATAGTGCCTTTTTTAGGCAAGGCTCAAAAGACAAACCCACCTCCATAGGTACACAAGGGATAAGAAACTAACAGTAATGCTACTCGACGCCAGAAGTCTAAACCTCAAGATGCACACACTTGAAACTCTCCTTAGCATGGAGAAAATCGATATCTGTGCAGTAACAGAAACCTGGTTCAGGGCTCCCGAGAGCATCCCAGCACTACCAGGTTATACCTCATACCATGTTTTTCGGCCCCAAAACTTGGACCGAACCACAAAAGGAGGGGGAGTATCGGCATTCATCAAAAGATACCCACACCTCCTGGCTGGTGGCAAAGCACGAAGCATCAGAGACTATCCATGTGCAACTAACAGTGGGTAAAACTGCCTTCCAGTTTATAGCCTGCTACAGACCACCCTCCCAAACCCAGGAACCCCACTCGGTCTTTCTGAGAACACTGGAAAATATGAAGGTCTCTCCAAACACCATTATATTGGGCGACTTCCAACTACCCAAACATAGACTGGGAGCATTACTCTAGCTCCAACACCCTAGCCCAAAGGTTCCTAGAATTTATAAACTCAAATGTTATGGAACAACTTGTTACCACTCCAACAAGAGGGGAAAACATACTGGACCTGATCATCACTAACATGGAGACTCTATGCTCCAGACCAGAAGTGTATCCCTCACTGGTAAGATCAGTCCATAAACTAATCTCACTGGATATGCACATCCCGACACCACCCCTTGCCCAGAAAACCAGAGTGAAAAACTTCTCTAAAGCAAATTTCACACTCCTCAAAACAGAGGTGGAATCCATCAAAGCCCCCAGGCCTGTGGAAAATACGGCCCAGACCGCAGAATCCTTTATAAACGCATTTTATGAACACCTTCAGGAATGCATGGATCATGCGATCCCAAATAAAACCAAGACTCAATCCTCCAAAGGCAGACGTCCTGTCTGGTGGACCCCAGCCATAAACAAACTATACAATAGAAGGAGGAAGCTACTAAATGATAGAGCAAAATCCCAAAAAGGAAGGCATCACTGATCAGTATTAGCAAAAAACTACTGGCACTCATAAAATTGTCTAAGGCCAGCTTCGAGAGAAAAACTGCACAGGACACTAAGGATAATCACAAGGCTTTCTTTAGTTATGTTACGAACCTGGGTGGTAATTCCCAGATATGCTCAGAATTAGTCCAAAATGACAAATACACTGAACCCCCAGACATTGCCAACATCCTAGCTGACAGGTTCAGCGCAAACTTCTCCCCGCACTCCCCACCAAAAGGGCAAATATCTACCCCAGCAGAGTGCTGCCACCCCTGACATCTCAGATGCTCAGGTAAGAGCCGCCCTCTCCAAAGCAAGAAACACAGCATCAATGGGACCAGACGGTGTCCCGGGCTGCGTCCTACATGAACTCCAAGAGGAGCTAAACCCAAACATAAAACTACTGTTCAATCTCAGCCTTACTACAGGATATGTGCCCAAAGAGTGGCGTACAGCAACAGTGGTCCCTCTCCATAAAGGTGGTGCCTCAACGGATCCTGGAAACTATCGCCCCATAAGCCTGACTAGCTTGGTCTGCAAAGCTATGGAAAGGATCAACATGGACCTCATAAATAAAGATATTGGGGACCTACAGACACTGGATCCAACCCAGTTCGGCTTTGTTAAGGGCAGATCCTGCCTCTTAAACCTGGTCGATTTCTTTGAAACAGTCACCAAGGCCATTGACGAGGGGAAGGTGGTCCACACAGCCTACCTGGACCTCTCAAAAGCCTTCGATACAATACCCCACTCCGGCATTATAGATAAGCTCACCAGCTTAAATATAAACCCCTATGTCACTAGATGGATTGCAAACTGGCTCAAGGACAGAACCCACATGGTTAGAATTGCTGGAGCCATGTCAGACTCCAAACCAGTTACAAGTGGTGTCCCACAAGGCTCAGTCCTGGGACCTCTCTTGTTTGGTATATATTTCTCGGAGGTACAGGCCAACACGGAAGGACTGTGGCTGACCAAGTTCGCAGATGACTGCGAACTGGGCGCCATAATCGACTCTCCAGCCGACACAAGCATCCTCCAAAAGGGCCTCCTAAACAGACAACTGGTGCCAGAGCCATGGCCTCAAGCTAAATGCCAAAAAGTGCACAGTCATCCCCTTTGGCAAAAACAAAGTGCCCACAAATTACCACATAGGTGGTAATCCATTAAGTCCAGAAGAAGTAATTAGGGACCTGGGGACCCAAGTTGATAGCAATCTCTCATTTGACAACCACGTGGCCAAAGTGGTTAGAAAAACATTTTATACAGCCCACCTAATCATGAAGGGTTTCACATCTAGATCAGGGGAGGTCATCGTGCCTCTTTACTCATCCCTCATCAGGCCCATAACGGAGTACAATGCCCCTTTTGGCATGTACCTTACCAGACACCTGCAGCAACTGGAAAGACCCCAAAAGTACCTCACCAAGAGGATCAAAGGGCTCAAACAGATGCCATGTACTGCCCGGTTAAAGAAACTCCCGCTCTACTCAGTGGCATACCGCCTGTTCAGAGGCGATCTGTGCCCGACGTATAAAGCCATGTCCAACTCGGAATTAATGGACATGCTGCACCTCAGAAAATCCAAATCCCATCGAGCTACGCGCTCGAGAGACTTGAACCTCAGCACTGAAATAAATAGGACATGCTGGAGGGACAGATTCATAACCCAGAGACTCCCTTCACTCTGGAATAAAATCCCAGTCCAGGTTAGGCAGAGTCCCTCATCGACTCTCTTCAAGAAGAATCTTGATGAGTGGATGGGAGATCGTAGGTTTACCAAAAGTCCAAAAAAGGATGCACGGAAGACCGCTGCACGGCAAAAAACGCATATAGATCCACACAATAGAAGCCAGCAGCTGTAGGTATCAGCAAAAAATAGTTTAATACATAAAACCTGAGAGAAGAATCCCTCAGATAACAGATATACAGACCGGTTTCGGCTCAACAGAGCCTTCCTCAGTGACACAAGTTTTTTATATAAAAATCAGCTCACAAAGGTTCCAAACACAATATATATCAGTGAAAAAAACCAATCACAGTACATGATCAGCCTATCATAATTAACAAATCACAATTGGTCATTAAGACCAGGTGGAAACATTGCCCCAAGTTTAATTATCCACTTCCTCTCTTTGGAAGTCAGTAATTCATGCCATTTTATTTTATCCTGACATTTACCCTTGATGTGGTCAATAATACAAAACATAAAGTTAGCTGTGGTGTGTTTTAAACTATGTTTAAACAATGCATTGTTACTACGCTTATTCTTGATGTCACTCATGTGTTCACCAATTCTAAGACGGAATGCCCTAGAAGTCTGGCCCACATAAAACGCAGAACACGTGCAGGTCACTAGATATATAACCCACCCAGAACTGCAGTTGGCCCAAAAATTAATCTCAAAAATTTCAGGTGTATTCTGACTGCTAAATTCTCCAATACGTGAGACCTTGTTGCAAAATTTACAGTGGCCACACGAAAAACATCCAACCACTGGAGCCCCTGTGAGAGTAGATTGAGTATAAACTTTGAAATCAGACAAAGACTTCTTATAATGACTCAAATAGGACCCAATAGTACGTCCCCTTCTAAAAGAAAATGAACATCTGTCCCCAAGAAAATTGTTCAATCTGTTGTCAGCCAAAAGTATGTTCCAATGTCTATCAACAATTTTCATAAAGCCTCGAGTATTGCGTCCATAAGAGGTGACTAGCCTCAGCGGTTGTCGTAACCCATCACGATTGTGATCTTTATAGCGCAATAGATCAGTTCTATGAAATTTAGAAGCCCACTGTTTGGCCATGTGTATAGTCCCTGAATGATATCCCCTATGCTTAAATCTGGCGACCAAATCGTCACTGGTCTTAACATAGGACCCTTGATTGGAACAAATTCTCCTAGCTCGTAAAAATTGTGACTTGGGAATATTCCGGATGATATGTGGTGGGTGGAAGCTGGTGGCATGCAATAAAGAATTGTACTCTGGAAATTTCCTGAATAAGGTGGTAGATAGAGTATTGTCCATATTCCTATGAATTTCAACATCCAGAAAAATTATATTGGACCTGTCAAAACTCATCTTAAATTCTATACCCCATATGTTGTTATTAAGATATTCAAGAAATTCCATAAGATACTGCTCATCAGCCCTCCACACCAACCAACAATCATCCAGATATCGACGCCACATATCCATTTCACACATGTAGATGTTATGACTGGCGTCATAAATAATGATCTCCTCGATATACGCCATAAATAAATCTGCATAGATGGGTGCAAAAGATGCACCCATAGCAGTTCCTTTGGTTTGCCAAAAGCACTTATTCTGATAATAGAAAATATTACTGGTTAGCACATATTCAGTAAGACAAACCAGAAAAGTGTTAAAACCTGGTTTGTATAAATCAGATCTCACCAACCAATATTCTAGTGCTTGTAGGCCTGCCCAGTGTGGAATGTTGGTATAAAGGGACGTAATATCAAGGGTACATAATAGCCATTCTGGCTCCAATTGAATATCACCAATAATCTCCAAAAACTGTGTGGTATCTTGGATACGAGCTCTAATTAGCCCTAATAAGGGTTTCAAATAGAAAGTCAGATATTCCGATAAAGGTTCCGTCAAGGACCCATGTCCAGACACAATAGGTCGGCCAGGGGGATTACTAACATTTTTATGTATTTTGGGAAGCATATAGAGAAATTGTTTTAGAGGGGACGACACCATCAGTTGTTCCTTGGTAGCCTGTTGGATAATACCCTCCTCTACTGCTGATGTTAAAAATTCATCAATCTTGCGTTGTAAATTGGAGGTTGGGTCCAAAGGCATGGCCATATAATGGTCTCTATTCCCCAACTGTCTCATAGCCTCATGATCATAAGAATCCTTGTTCTGAATCACCACCGCCCCACCTTTGTCTGACTGTGTGATCACCACATTTTTATTTTTAGCTAACTCATCCAGACTACACACTTCATCCCTGGATAAATTGTTATAAGACAAAGGAAAATCCTTGTAGTGATAGTGTAGATCATATAAAACATTCCTTTGAAAAACACCCACCAATTGAGTCATAGGTGGATTAAAAGACGATTTCTTAAATTTAAACTCGTGAGATCTATCACCATCACCATCAGCAAACATCAGTTTTAAATTCAGTAATCTACAGAAGTTAACCACATCCAAGGCTAAAGACTGTTCAGGTACAAAAAAACCCGGGACAAAATTTAAACCTTTATTTAATAATAAACCCTGTGTAGTAGTTAGCTCAATAGAAGAAATATTATGAACATTAGAAGGGAACATTACTGTGCTGTCATCAGTTTCAATAGAGCATCCATGCTTTGCTTGGGCGTGTCCTTTCCTATGTTTCCGCCCCCCTCGTCTGTAGGTGCGGCGGAAGGGTGTGACAAATTGTCACGTTTAGCATTTGGTAAAACATCAGACTGGTTCTCCTCAAATTCCCCTTCAGTATTGGATGAATATTCATCACCTGAAGTAAAATTAGAAGATTCAGAGGTGTTCTTAAGGATTGATTTAGGTCTTTTTCTTTTTGGGGTAGAGAATCTCTTAACTCCCCTATCATACTCGCCAGGTACCCTGAACGAAACATTTTTGGAGCTATCAAAAGGTTTCCCCCTTTCATAGTCCCCAACATCTCTAAAAAATTTTTTAATCTTCCTTTCTTTAAGTACCAATTCCATCTTGGAGAGGTCGGACGTAAGTTTTTTAATCTGTGTAGAAAAAGAGTCACAAGTTTCAAACTTGCTAGTATCAGCACATATTGTTTCAAGATCTTTAACCCCTTTCTGCACTTTCCGTTCATAAAAAGCTGTTAATGCATCAACAAACTTGGAACTGGCCAACTGTTGGACCTGTCCCCAATCTTCCAATAGTTTATCATCAATATCAGAGACCAAAGGTTGCACCTTAACCCTAAGGCCCCGTGGAGTAATGTTTTTACGTTGGTATGCTTTGAATAAACGTAGGTGCCAAACATTAGTCCTAACCATTCGCATGTTTTTACTAAGTAAACCAAAAAACACGTCACATTCACTATTGGAGGCGTTGGACGGAAGAACATGTGTAGAGCCCAATGGGCCTAAACCAAAAACTGATAAATCATCCATATCGGATGATAGCCCCTGAATAAGGGGTGATAATGCCATAATTTTAACACAAAGGACTTATTCACATTCAACAAAATAGTATATATATATATATATATATATATATATATATATATATATATATAGAGAGGTATATATTCACTATGCTTGACCACTATCACAATACAACCAACACACCAGCAACACAATAGTTTAGAGTATCAACCAGTATTGACAACAACGCTTAATAAATCTGGGGTTCGGACCTGTTCATGTGCAAAAACCACCAAAAACCTAATACCATAAACAGTCCTGAAGCCCCTAAATTCAGGCTTCACACTGTGCATAGGTTAGAAAAATGAAAACATTCATAAGTCTATACAAATACCATAAGCAGCCAAAGATCCAAAAATTAACACACTGCGTACTTGCATAGGCCAAATATATTGAAATGCAAAGAACAAAAAGTCCAAAACCCCAATTCACATATACAAAAATAAAAATAAAAAAACAAAAAACAAAAAATAAAAAATAAATAACATGAAAGAATCCCCAAAATTGAGCCGGAGTGTGACAGTAAAGTGGTCAAAATAATACATATATGAATATATACAAAAATCTCTATATGTGAAACAAGTCCAATGCATAAAAATAGTACAAATGGTAAAGGCAATATGGACACAAATATTGAATGACCCTAAGAAAGTGCCTCCCCTACTTATCCTACCATTTCAATGTCAACCCCACCAGTTGAAACATGATAGATATAATATTATAATTTGGGAATAACACCCCAACAACCCGACCCAAATATCCAATCGGAATATTCAAAATATAGATGAGGAGAACCAGAAGATGTAATGTTCAACTATAATAGCAAAAGAATATATATATATATATATATATATGTGTGCATATATAATGACACTTTAAAAAGTGTAAATAATAACCTTCAATACTCACTGTATATCAATCAACTTATAAAAAAATTTTTTGTCATTAAGTATAATGTGTAAATCTTGAAATACAAATATGTTAAACCACAATGATGTATAGGGATAAGCCCATGAATAAATGCACACAAAAAACGGACACAACTTTCCAAAAGCGATCAAGATAGAATATGTACATGGAGAATTATGACATATAACAAATTGCAAAATTGCAAACAGTGAACAAATTCACCTCCAGTACACAATAGTCCAGAATCCAAAAGTCATATTCCGAAAATCACCGGAGCCATATAGTCCCACGTAATGTAAGGCCTAGGGCAAGCCACGAACAACAGTAGAACATCACTTCATGAAGAAAAATCCTGAATGTTCATAAGTAAAAAATGCACCGACCATCCAGCGATGTATCATACCAACTAAACGCCAGCAAACTGGCGTAAAACTCAATACAAAAAAGACCAAACCATAAGGGAGACGCCGTAAATATATTTTAACAGCTCTCAATGTAACCGCTGAAATGCTGGCTTGTCTCTTCGTGACCAAACAGTCACACAGGTTGAAAACAAGCCGGAAGTGGAATAACGTATATCCGGTAATGCTTCCACCGGCAAAAAATATCTCACACAGAAATAGATATATTAGTATGTGTAGAAACCTTCACGAGCAACCAAAATAGCTGAAATAGCCAACGGACACCAACGACAGTCCCCAGCATCCAAACCCATAAACCAAAAGTCCAAAAAAGGATGCACGGAAGACCGCTGCACGGCAAAAAACGCATATAGATCCACACAATAGAAGCCAGCAGCTGTAGGTATCAGCAAAAAATAGTTTAATACATAAAACCTGAGAGAAGAATCCCTCAGATAACAGATATACAGACCGGTTTCGGCTCAACAGAGCCTTCCTCAGTGACACAAGTTTTTTATATAAAAATCAGCTCACAAAGGTTCCAAACACAATATATATCAGTGAAAAAAACCAATCACAGTACATGATCAGCCTATCATAATTAACAAATCACAATTGGTCATTAAGACCAGGTGGAAACATTGCCCCAAGTTTAATTATCCACTTCCTCTCTTTGGAAGTCAGTAATTCATGCCATTTTATTTTATCCTGACATTTACCCTTGATGTGGTCAATAATACAAAACATAAAGTTAGCTGTGGTGTGTTTTAAACTATGTTTAAACAATGCATTGTTACTACGCTTATTCTTGATGTCACTCATGTGTTCACCAATTCTAAGACGGAATGCCCTAGAAGTCTGGCCCACATAAAACGCAGAACAGGTGCAGGTCACTAGAAATATAACCCACCCAGAACTGCAGTTGGCCCAAAAATTAATCTCAAAAATTTCAGGTGTATTCTGACTGCTAAATTCTCCAATACGTGAGACCTTGTTGCAAAATTTACACAAGCTTATTAGTGTTATTAGTGACATTTTGATGAGTTTCCTCTTAACAATGTACTGATTTATTTTAGTTGATTGAATAATTGATAATGAGTTTGTACTATAAAAGGCAGCCAAAATCTTTGTGTAATTTGTAACCTGATGAAGCGCATTTTATTGCGTGAAAGCGCTCGTTTCTGTTTTTATTAATAAAAGATTTCTACCTTTCTCGTGGTGGTTTCAAGCAATTTTTAAGCCTGGTTTGAACAATCAGCAATTTAAAATGTATTTTAAAATTAAAATCACTTGACAGGTTTTTTTTGTACATAAATTTTATGTACATTCATATACAGTTAAGTTTTTCTTGCATGCATATGCAGGTATGTTTTCCAATGTTTATATATATATATATATTTTTTAATATAGATTCCCTTTGAAGGGTTTGTCTTGTACTGTTGATTGTGGCTTTTTTTTTTTATTTTTTCCACATGGTTTAGTGTGGATTTATAAATTGGCAGGTATGTTTTCCAAAGTTCGTATATATTTTTTAATATAGACTCCATTTGAAGGGTTTGTTTTGTACTGTTGATTGTGGCTTTTTCTTTTTTTTTTTTTTTTTTTTTTACACATGGTTTTGTGTAGATTTATAAATTGGCATATATACCTTTAAAACTTAGGAAGGCTAAGAGAATAGGATATGATGTCATTGTACTAGTTTTATTTAAATTTTAATGAAACAAGTATTCTTTGTCTGAGGTTCACATACTTTGTGAATGAAAACACTAAAGAAATAAACCTTTAAAAGTTCTGCTGGTTTCTTTTTACCCATCTGGCTTGGATTACAGTTTTGCGGTTGTTGCTTTTTCATTTGGTCTTCAACCAGTGGGTTCAGATTTGATTCGGCCGAATACTACATCCATCAGATAATAGACTGCTGCTGCCCCCAAAACAAGCATGTAACCCAAATACAACTATATATACATATATATATATATATATATATATATATATATATATATATATATATATATATATATACACACACACACACACACACACACACACACACACACACACCAGTATTTATATCCCATAAACTGGAATCCTGAGTAGAGCGAAAGCCCAGGAGCGCGAAATTCAAAACCTCGAATATCGCGCTTCTGAGGTTTAGCTGTTATGGATTCAGTGTGTGTGTGTGTTAAGGGTTTTGCATGGAGGCTCTGGTGTGTGTCAGTGTGTTTTGTTGCTGGGATGTGCACGTGCGATGAGAATGTAGCTTGTGTGGTGGTGTTTTGTTTGTGTTTGTATGTAGTGTGATCTTGGAGTGAGAATAACTATGGGGGGGGGCTTGCTCCCCTGCTTTTATGTAGTACAGACCTTACGTTTGCGTGTGGGGAGGATGGGGTGTGTGTGTGTGAAGTAGAAGGGCGAAATTCAAAATCTCTGGTGTACCAGATTTTGAATTTCACGGTTCTGAGTTTTCGTGGTTTTAAAATTTCGACTTTATAGCTTCGAATGCAGATGGACAAAACTGTTACGATCGTGCTAACAAAAACAGAATCAAGACGCTATCCTACAAAAAAAGGAAACCAATCTGGTGGTCCCCTGCCATAAACAAACTGTACAACAAAAGGAAGAAATTGCTGCAAAAGAGAGGAAAAACCCCATGAGTGGAGGAGCTCCCAGGTCAGCCTCAGTAAGAAGCTGAGATCCCTTACAAGATCCACCAAAGATAGCTACGAAAACAAAATCGCCACTGATTCTAAGGACAACAACAAAGCACTCTATAGCTATGTCAAAAATCTCAATGGCAACACCCAAATCTGCTCTGAGGTACAGCACAACTGCACCAAAACTACAGGATCAACTGATATTGCCAACAACCTGGCAGATCCCCCTCTCACCCCCTAAAGGTTCAGTGCTAACTTTACTCCCCCCTCTCACCCCCTAAAAGGGCCCATATCTATACAGGAAGAATGCAGAGTCCCTGTAATCACAACTACGCAGGTAAAAGCTGCAAAAA
>NC_056747.1:737652254-737730129 GCF_019279795.1 Protopterus annectens
TGAAGAATATGAGGTAAGATAAGGTGTACTCATCATCTTAGTCTGGCTCCAGGAACAGTATCTTTTCCATTTTTCAGCACAGGATTTTCTAGTACTAGGCCTCCTTGCCTCCAGAATGACATCACCTGCTTACTGAGGGATGCTATTGGAGAGCTCAAGGAATTAGCCAGGCTACAAGGTTCAGGGTTTGAAGGTGAGGGTGCAGAATCGTGCCCGCCTGCTGGGACAGTAGGGAAGGGGTCTGAGGCAGGTGCCATGGTTCCAGCAGTGTCCTACTGCGCAAGAGCGGGTACCAGTGCTGGCGTGGCCAGTCTGGTGCAATCAGTATTGTCCTTGATTTGTCCGGTTTGATCTTTATCAGAACCTTCAAGAGGAGAGACAGAGAGGGAAAGGCATAAACCAAGAGGCCTTCCAAGGTAAAGGACAGGGCATCCACTTTGTAGGCTTGACTGTGGGGAATCCTTGTGCAGAATATGTCCAATTGGTAGTTCTGAGGGGAGGCAAACAGGTCTACCTCTGGAGTTCCCCCATTTGTTCCTCAAGAGGTTGAATAGTCTTGGTTCCAGTTTCCATTCGTGTGGGTCCATGAGATTTCTGCTTAAGTTATCGGCCAGTGAATTTAGCTTGCCTGGCAGGAATTAAGCTTGTAGGTGCACTTGGTAGCTCAAGGCTGTGTTCCACATTGGCATGGCTAGTCTGCAGGGAGGGTATGAGTGGGTTCCCCCCTATTTGTTACGTACCACACAACTGTGGTGTTGTCTGTCTTTACCAATAGTTGTCCTGGAAGAATGCGGTCTTTGAAGGGTGTAAGGGAATTCTGTACAGCTAACATTTCTTTTTGGTTGATTTGCAGGTGCATCTGTCTCGGGTTCCATTTGCCCTGAATGCACTGCCCTGCCAAGTCAGCCCCCACATGCATAGTCTGATGCGTCTGCTGTTAGGGTTTAGGCAGCAGAGGACAGAATGAAATGGAGCCCCTTGCTGTGGTAGCAGGCCTCTGCCCACCGAAGGAACTCTGTCTTATATAAGGAATGATAGGAATCATTGATTCCAGGTCCTGAGAATGTTGACACCATGGATGTTTTAGATACCATTGTAGTTTCCTCATATGCAGTCTTGCATATGGAATTAGCAGAATGCAGAAGCCATGAACCCCAGGGGTTGCAGAATTTTCCTTGCAGATAGATGGGGTTTTGTGGCCAAAAGTTTGAAGTAGGTTGTCAAAGACATCTGGGAAGTTGTGTTCAAGCTTGCTCCCAGGAATACAATCTGTTGGCAGGGTACTAAGTGAGATTTCTTTTCGTTTATGGTGTATACCAGAGAGTTTAGAAGTTTCTTTACGAATGCCAGATGCTGTAATAGCAAGTCCTGGCTTTCTGCCTGAATCAGACAATCGTACAATTATGGGTATATTTGAATAGTTCTCTGCCTGCAAAATGCAATGGCTGGAGCTAGACACTTTGTGAATACCCTGCGTGCAGTAGATAAGCCAAAGGGAAGTGCATAGAACTGATAGGCATGCAACCTGCCCTGAAGGGTAGGTATTTCCTGCAAGATTCCCTTACTGGAATGTGCAGTTAAGCTTCCTTTAAGTCTAAGGTTGCCAACCAGGCATCTTTGCCTAGAATAGGAGGAAGCTGTTGAAGTGTTAGCATTTTGTAATTTGGGATTACCAGAAAGGTGTTTAGAATAGAGAGGCCCAGGATAGGACACCAGGAGCTGTCTTTTCTGGGTACCAGAAAAAGTCTTGAATGAAAACTTTGTCTCCTTTGTTCTGCTGGGACAGGTTAAATAGCCCCGATACTTAGAGAGAGAACCTGCTGTTGGGCCTCCGTCCACTGATTTGGGGGTAGGTCTGGCCAACCGTTTGGGGTTGGTAGGGTGTGGAAGTGGAATCTGCATCTTTGAGGAAACTATATTCAAAACCCATTTGTCCTGGGTAGTTTTTTGCATGCAGGGCGAGCTTTCCTCCTAAGGGAGCAGGCAGTTGAGCAGGGCTTGGGAGGGTTAAGGTTAAGTCATTGCGCCACTTTACATACGGGGGGGTGGCTTACTCCTCCCTGCTTTGGAAGTGGGCGCCCCCCACTGCTTAGGCCTGTGTGCACTCTCAGACTGTAACCTGGTTGGTCTGCTGTTTCTGGGTTTGGACTGAGAGGGCCTGAAGAGACTGGAAAGGACCAACCAATTCTTTGAAGGCCAATGCCTACTAAATCTGGGAGACTTGTACTTGTAAGAAATCTTTAACAGTTTGCATAGAATTAGCTTTTTCCTCCATCTCTTTGAGGACTACTACTGCTTTGTTGCCAAACAGGCGGTCTTGGTTTAAGGGAGCATCCAGTAATTTACTTTAACATGATCTAGCAAGTTTTGCTCCTTAAGCCAAGCATGCCTTAAGTACAGACCCAGTGACAGCAGCCCTGCAAGAGGTTTCTAAAGAGTCAAAACCACATTGCAAAGTACGGTTTACCAAATTGTTCTGCAGAATGCATTAAATCCTGTAATTCTTTGCATCCAGCACAGTCAGGAATCAAGATCATTTTCTGTTTAAGTAGTCCCATAATATGCTGCTGGTACTTTAACATACAAAACTGGCAATTTAAAGCCATAATGGCCAAAGTAGCAGAAGTGTATTCCTTCTTACCCAATGTCTAAGGTTCTAGAATTTCTATCAGAAGTGGTAGGATTTTTGGCAGCAGTAGCCTTAATGCCTTTTGGTCCTTGGGAAATGATCTCTGGATCCGCAGTAGGACTCTTGAAAAGGAACTTGCGAGAGTCAGGTACTCTAATACCGGTCAGGTTTTCTGGGAGCTGGAGGTAAGTGTCTGGGAAAGGCTAGATTCCAAGAAAGCATCATCTACAATGTCCAGAACAGGAGGGATAGCTAAAGGCCTGTGTTGAGGAAGGAGTAAGAATTCCCCAAGCCTCTTTTTGGAGTAAGAGTAATCCTGACTTTCCCAGCAGAAATGCTCCCTAAGAGTGTGCAAGGTTTCACCAAAAAAAAAAAAAAAAGTCTTCTGGAGGGGAAGCAGAGGGAATGGAATTATCTGCATCAGAATCCTCATAGGTAGATAAGGGCAAATCCTGGTAATCAGAAGGAACAGAAATATCAGATTCCTGATCAGAAGAATCAGGAGGAAAATCAGCTCTAGGTCTCTCACAGGGGAAGGCTGGCTTCCCCTAATTAAGGTAATTAAAGTCTTCAGCCAGTCTAAGCATTTGTTTTTTAGGCATATGGCCCTAGGCGTGGTGCAAGTTTTAGGCCTGGAAGAAGAAGAAGATGGCATCCGTTTAAAATGCAAGTCTGTAGGCCTGAATACACCCTCAGAAGCCGGTGCCTGTACAGCAGCTCCAGACCCATCCAAGGTAGAGACATCTGCAGGTTCCATAATCTATGAAGCATCTCGCGGCATACCGGACTCCGAATGGGTCTCAGTAGAGGCCTGCGAATCTGAAGTAGCGGGTATCAGGGGCTGTGAAAGCATCTGAGTACTGGAAGACTGGAGACTAGCTTAACAGAGGCATCGCCAGCAGTTTTGGACCTATGCAGTCCGTCTCTGTCTTTATCCTTATGTTTTTCCGGAAGATTAGTAGTCTGACAGCTTAACAAAGCCATTTGGGAGTACTGATACAGAGTACCGAAATAATTTGCTGCAAAGATATCCCAATGAAGAATAGTTTGAGGGTTGAACAAGGCACAAAACCGACCGTGAGGGACGTCGTGGTCTGGGCATAAGCAGGGAATGCAGTACGAATGAAAATCTTTGAGGTATTTGCTTTCCACAGGTAAGATGATTGTTAACTTCTACTGACATCGGTTGGCGCAGGAAAAAACATCCCCAATGGGGTACTTATCTTTTTTTTGAAGACTTCAGTTCTGAAACTCGAAAATGAAAATTTCAGGAGTCGGCCAACCAGCACTTGACATCATGGAAGAAGATACTGCATCCGACGCAGGAATCTAAGATTCTGGTATTCAGGCCGGCTGACTGCTACCTGCAGGCAGATAATCCAAATGTGATGACTGCAACAGTGAAACACGAAGAACATCAACATCCGACAGGTCTTCGGAAAGAAATAATGTGGAAGGGGGATGGGGAGGAAAGGTTGAAGACCAAATGAAAAAGCAACAACAAGCAACAAAAGGAACGTTATGGTTAAGTACATAACTTCTTTATCTAAAGCTGTCTTTAGCCTGTTGGACAGAGTCCAAAGTTGCATAAAACTTGGGAGGCCCTTATGGAAGGATAGCCCAGCCCACAGCAGAACCAAACGATAATCCAATTTGTAGTGAGACATGAAGGCATGCAAGTTATACCAAATAGCTGCAAAACAAACATCACTAATGGACACTCTACACCAGAAGGCAGCAGAGGTAGTGGAATGAGCTTTGATGGGCAGCGGTACAGAAATCCCTTCATTGGAGTAAACCACAGAAATACAGCTTGTAATCCAATTTGCCAGAGAAACGATTGGAAATTGGTTTCCCAAACTTAGTTTTGGAATAAGAAACCAAAAGCTGGTCAGACTTTAAGTGCTTGATCTTATCCAAATAAAAATGTGCACACCCCTCTGTTTTGGAAATTAGGGAAGACTTGGAAATTTACTACAGATTAATACTGGCCTCAGAAGCAACCTTGGGCAGAAAGGAAGGAAGGACTGGTGCGCAATGTAACTATCTTTGTGAACGACCAAATAGGCTGGTTTGATAGAGAATGCTTGAAGTTTAGCCGAAAGTGTCTGAAGTGATAGCTACTAAGAAAGCAGTCTTACAGAACAAAAAACTTCCAGCTTTGCTGCTGGTTCAAAAGGAGGCGCAACCAAAGCTTGTAAGACCATGGTAAGGTCCCAAGGGACAGTGGGATGCTCAACAGGAGGACGAACAAGAAAGGTGTCTGAGGAAAAAGTCTTGTACAGCTTGGAAGAGGCCAAAGGTAATGAAACTTTCCCAGACATGAAGGTTCAAAATAGCTGCCAGTTGCACCTTGACAGTGGAAAAGCTAGCTCCATTATGAAAAAAGGAACGTTAAAAAAAAAAAAATCTAACACAGTAAAAACAGCAGCTATAAAAAGGATCCAGTTGGTTTCGGTGGGCCCAAACAGAAAATATCTTCCACTTGCTGTTATACATTTTTCTGGTGGAAGGTTTATGTACTGCTACTAAAATCTCCCTAACTGGGAAAAAGCCCAGGAATGCTAGCTTTAAAATGGAATTGCAGCAACCAAGCTGTCAACTTTAGGTTGGGTAGATCTGGGTGAGGACTTCCCAAGGAATGGGAGAAGAGGTCTGGAATGGGATCCAGAGCCCATGGTGACTGCACTAGTTGAGACCAGACCAGAGAAAGGGAAACCATACATGTCAAGGCCAAAAAGGAGCAATCGGTAAATTTGCTCTTCAACTTCTGTGCTTTCTGAAGAAATCTGGGAATGAGAGGGACACTGGGGTAAGCATAAAGCAGACCAGGGAGCCAAGCATGGACGAGAGCATCTCTTGGTGACTGTCCCGGAAGAGGGATCAGGGCAAAGAAAAGTACAGTTGTGTACCTACCATAAATGTAGATGTTAGAGTGTATTCATTGTTGCAGTCATTACAATTGGGTTATCCTGCTGGCAGGCTACCTGCAGTTAGCCTGAATTCCAAAGTCTAGGTCCAGCGTCTGTTGCTGTCACCTCCTCCCCGACGTCAGTGCGCCAGGGGTATAAAAGATGCAGCCGACGCCATTTTCTTCAGTTTTTCTTGCCCCAGACGTCAGGTGCCCCTAAAATGGTAGGCTAAATTATGTCAGTAAGCATGCATGCACAAACAACTTTTCCTTCATCTACAAGCAAATACACCACATAGGTTGTATGGAATAGAGAAGTACAGATAACCCCCAGCAAAGGAAAAGGGGGATGGAGGGAGGATAACTAGTTTAATACACTCGAACATCTACATTTATGGTAGGTACACAACTGTATTATGTTCATCGTGCTTCACTGTTGCAGTCATTACAATTGGGTTGAACCCCAAAGCTAAGGTTGGGAGGCTGGTGCTAAATAGGATTAGGAGAGGCCATCAGGCCCTGCAGAACTGCAGTGGCAAAACCTGCCCTGGATTTAGGGTAGAGAGGTAAGTGATAGTGTTTTGTAAAAGTATGCACTGAACTCAAAGTTGCAGCCTCTAAGATGTCTTTGGTTGGTACTCCTCTGAGGAACTCTGCTGCTCTGGCTGAATGTGGCCTAATGCCCTTAGGCACTGATTTGCCATGTCGTGAATAGCAGAAACGAATGCAATGGCCTATCCACTTTGAAATAGTGCTTTGAGTTAGGCTTTCCTTGTGATCCTGCAGCATATGCCACTAGAAGTTGTTCAGTCTTTCTGAAAGCTTTGGTTCTGTCCAAGCAGAAGCGTAGCTGCCTGTGAATGTCCAAAGAATGCAGAATTCTCTCACCCTTACTCTGAGGGTTTGGATAAAAGGAAGGCAAATGGATTGTTTGATTAAGGGCCACACTAGACACTACCTTAGGCATAAATGTAGGGTTTGTCCGCAGAGAAACCCCGTTAGGATGGAAAATGATAAAAGGTTCCACAGCCATGAGTGCCTGTAACTCTGAGACTCATCTAGCAGAGGGCATTGCTAGGAGCAAAGCTGTATTCCAGGATAAGAATTTTATATCAGCTGTAGAGGCTGGCTCAAACAGAGGCAGTGTGAGTTTTTCCAAGACATAGTTGAGGTCCCATGCAGGTATTGGTGCTCTCCTTGGAGATCTTATGTTTTTGGTCCCTCTGAGGAACTGCCTTAGTAATGTTTGTGAAAAAATAGGTGGTTCTGTACTGTAATGAGCAGAAATGGCAGAAGCATGAATTTTAATTGATGAAAAGGAAAGGCCTTTATCAAGCATCTCAGTTAGGTATTATATATTTGGAACAATTATGTTAAACCCTTGTGCCTGGTTCCAAGCACAGAATCTCTTCCATTTTTCTGCATAAGATTTTCTGGTGCTATGCCTTCTGGCTTCCAAAGTAACAGCCATCACTGCTCGAGACAGAGGCAGGCAGACAGAGACAGACAGAGACAGACAGAGACAGACAGAGACAGACAGAGACAGACAGAGACAGACAGAGACAGACAGAGACAGACAGAGACGTGTGTCTTGACTGGCTACATTATCTGCCATGCTGCCAGGTTTAAGGTCCTGAGCTGGCTGTGCAGTATTTCACTGTCTTGTTGGATCAATAAGTGAGGAATTTGAGGTAATGTCCAAGCTGGGAATTGAGACAAGCTCTTTAGGATTGGGTACCAGTGCTGGCGGGGCCAGTCTGGGGCAATCTGTATCATTTTTGGTCTCGCTTGTCTGAGCTTGAGGAGTTCTGTGGGGAGGAGAGGCAGAGGAGGAAAGGCATATACTGTTAGGTCATTCCAGCTGAAAGATAGAGCATCCACTTTCCATGCTTGCTTGCGATAAGTCCTTGTGCAGAATCTCTGTATTTATTAGTTGTGAGGGGAGGCAAATAGGTCTATGTCCAGCCATCCCCAGTTCCTTGTTATCATGCTGAAGACTTGTGGATCCAATTTCCACTCGTGGGGATCCATTAGGTTTCTGCTTAGTACGTCTGCCAGGGTACATGTCCTTCCTGGCAGGAATTGAGCTTGCAGATGTACTTGGTAAGTCAATGCTGTGTCCCACAAGTTCATGGCTAGTCTGCAGAGGGGTAGGAATGTGTGCCTCCCTGCTTGTTTATGTACCACATGACTGCAGTATTGTCCGTCCTTATCAGTAGTTGTCCTGGATGGAGCAGATCCTTGAAGGCTGTCAGGGCATTCTGAACAGCTAGCATCTCTTTTTGATAGATATGTAGATGCATTTGACTTGCGGACCATGTGCCCTGAATACATCTTCCTGCCATATGGGCCCCCCAGGCATAATCTGATGCATCTGTTGTCAATGTCTGCCTGGCTGTGGGTAAGGTGAATGGCTGCTCCGTGTTGTGGTGACAGGCTTTTGCCCACCATCGAAACTCCTGTTGCAGGCAGGGAATAAGGGCAATTATTGTTTCCAGGCTGTGGCAATGTTGAGTCCAAACACTTTTTAGATACCATTGAAGTTTCCTCATATGCAATCTTGCATATTGAATTAAGAGAATGCAGGATGCCATGAAGCCCAACGCCTGCAAATTTTTTCTTGCAGATAACTGGGTCTTTGTTGCTAATATTTTGAAATAAGTAGTCAGTTGTCTTGTGTTTGTCTGGTGTGAGATAAGCCATCTGGGCAATTGTATTTAAGCTTGCACCCAGGAATATTATCTCTTGAGAGGGTACGAGTTTTGATTTCTTTTTGGTTACTGTGTACCCTAGACCTGTTAGCAATCTTTTTACAAATGCCAGATGCTGTAGTAGGATGTCCTTGTTCTCTGCTTGAATAAGGCAGTTGTCCAAGTAAGGATATATTTTTATTCCTCTGTCTGCAAAATGCAATCACTGGTGCCAGGCATTTTGTGAAGACCCTGGGCGGAGTAGATAAGCCAAAGGGCAGTGCAGAGAACTGGTAGTGCATTGAGCCAGCTATAAATCTGAGGTATCTTCTGCAAGATTGTCTGATTGGTACATGCAGGTATGCCGGTATGCCTCTTTTAGGTCTAAAGTCACTAGCCAAGCCTTCTTGCCCAGCATGGGCAGAAGCTGCTGCAGAGTTAACATTTTGAATTTTGGAATATCCAGGAATGAGTTTAGGATAGACAGGTCCAGTAACAGTCTCCGGGCTTTGTCCTTTCTGGGCACCAAAAACAGCCTCGAGCAGAATACTAGTCCCTGCTCTTGCTGTGGTACTAGCTGAATGGCTCATGTCCATGAGCGATAAAACTTGTTTTTGTGCCTCTGTCCATTGGTTGCGTGGCAGGTCTGACATACCTTTTGGCCTTGGCAGGGTGTGAATGTGGAACCTGTAGCCTTGTGATACGATATTCATGACCCATTTGTCCTGGGTGATCACCTGCCAATTTTGTGAAAAAAGTGCTAGTTTTTCCCCCAAAGGGGCTGCCAGAAGATAAGTGCTTGGTGCTGGCAGAGGAAAGTCAGAGACCGTTTCCTGTATGGCTGTGATTTTTTCCTCTCCACTTTTGGAGGTAGAAGCACCCCACTGTTTAGGCCTGTATGAGCCCTGCGGTTGTGATCTGCCTCTGGGGCGTCTGTATCTACCTCTGTATCTGCCTGTCTGACACTGGAAAGGACCAATTATTTGTAGGCCAGTTCCTGCTAAATCTGGGAGGCTGTACCTGCAAGAAATCCTTGACTGTTTGCATAGATTTAGTTTTATCCTCCATTTTGTTCAGCACCTCTTCTGCTTTAACACCAAAGTATCATGCTGTAATGGAGCATCTAATAATTTTGCTTTAACCTGATCAGGCAGATTCTGTTCTTTTAACCAAGCATGCCTCCTAATGACAGAACCTGTAACAGCAGCCCTGCAGGAGGCCTCTAGAGAATCAAAACCACACTGCAATGTATGCTTTCCCACTTGTTTAGCTGCATGCAATAAATCCTGCATTTCCTTGTTTTCTGCACATTCTGAATTTGTCATTTTCTGTTTAAGCAGTGACATAAGATATTGCTTATATTTAAGCATATGAAACTGGCAATTTAAAGCTCTTACAGCCAAGGTAGCAGAAGTATAAATCTTTTCCTCCCATCTGTCCAGGGCCCTAGAATCCCCATCAGAGGGGATAGGGTTTTTTGCAGTGGAAGCCTTGACCCCTTTGGGACCCTGAGAGATAGTTTCTGGGTCAGCAGCACGGTCAGCAGCAGGGTTTTTATAAAGAAAGTTATGTGAATCAGGAACCCTGTAGTATCTGTCTGGCTTAACAGGAGCTGGAGGTAGAGAGTCTGGAGACAAACTGAGAATACATCTACAATGTCTAAAACAGGAGGGATAGCAAGGGGCCTGTACTGAGGTAATAAAAGGAAGTCTCAGAGCCTTTTCTTGGATTCTGAGTAACCCTGGCTCTCCCAGTGGAAATGCTCCCTCATGGTATGCAGTGGCTCCCCAAAAGAATAATCCTCAGGAGGAGAGGCTGAAGGAATAGATTCTTCAGCATCAGAATCCTCATAGGGAGGAAGGGAATATTCCTGTTCAGTAGAAGAATCAATCAATCAGAGAAATGGAAACCTGATCTGAAGATTCATATTCCATCTCTTGCCTAGGCCTCTTATCAGGAGGGGGATGGGAACCCCTGATCAAAGGTCTTCGGCCATTTTAAGCATCTGTTTTTTTAGGCATGGAGGCCTGTCCAGGAGAATGCTGCACTTGTTTCTTTGTCTTTAGAGCTGCTTTATAGTCTTTGTCTTTGGAACTGAAGTAGGTTTCACATATAACTGTGTAGGCCTGAAAACACCCTCAGAAGCCGATGCTTGCTCAGCGGCTCCGGACCCATCTCAGGTAATAGTTTCCAAGTGTCCAATACCTTGAGTTTCCAGCGGCCTAGTCAGCTCCACATGGGAGTCAGAAGCGGCCTGTGGCTCTGAGGTAGCAGGCGTCAGAGGCTGCGAAAGCGCCTCACCGAGAACCGGCGACTGGCTTAGCGGAAGCATAGTTGGTTTTAGACCTCAGATGCCTGTCCTTTTCTTTGTGTTTTTTATTAACTCCGGTAGTTGGCTGTTCCGACAGCATTATATAATGGAATCTTCTGCCAAAGTAATGAAATGCAAAATCGTACCGACGCTTAATAGTGCGTTGGTTAAATCTAGCACAAAACCAACAACTAGCAACGTCGTGGTCAGGGCCTAGGCAAGGAATACAGTAAGAATGAAAATCCTTATGAGGTATTTGCTTCCCACAAGAAATACAATTAACTTTTTCTGACATCGGCCTGGAGCAAGAAAAAAAAAAAGTTCCCCCCAACGGGGTACTTAGCTTTAATAAAGACTTCGAAAATCTCAGGAGTCTGACGACCAGCACTTGCAAACTGCTTTTGCTTTGGGCACCACATGGCAAGAAAGACTGGAGAAAATGGCGTCGGCTGCATCTTTTATACCCCTGGCGCACTGGCGTCAGGGAGGAGGCGACAGCAACCAACACCGGACCTAGACTTTGGAATTCAGGCCGACTGCGGGTAGCCTGCCAGCAAGATAACCCAATTGTAATGACTGCAACAGTGAAACACGATGAACATATCACTGCACCTGCTATTGGAAGGCGACACGAAGAGATTGTAGCAAGGCTGACCCCATCTCTGGAAGATCATATCTGCCAATGAAGGATTCAGAGACCACTCATGAGGCATCAGAATGGTCCTGCTGAGCCTGTCCACAAGAATGTCCGACTTTAACCGCTTTCTAGTGACAACACACATTCCAGGGGAGGAGATCACCCATTGCCACAACCTAACAGTCTCTCGACACCAGGGATAAGACTTGTTTGGTACATCAGCCAGCAGGGAGAAATAAACTGGCATGTTTTCTGAACTGCAATGGTCCCTGAAGGGAGAGAGAGGTATGAAGGGCTTGCAACGCTAACAGCACTGCTCTCATCCCCCGGATGTTTATGTGTAAACTGGTCTCTAAAGGGGACTAGGTGCTTGGACTGTGACCAGAACATGCCCCCCCCCCCCACTCGAGCTGGGAGGCATCTGTGGTCACTGTGCCCTTTGGGGGAGAAAGGATAAAGGAACGAACCTGTTCTAGAACCTGCGATTGAAGCCACCATAGAAGAGATTCCTCACATACTCACGACAGTCTGATCGGATGGCTTAGAGAATAAGAAAGGAGGGACCACTGAATTGCTTGAGTCCACTGAACAACTCATGTTGACATAAGCTATAGAAACAAGAGTTATGGTGGCAGCTGTGGAGCACAGCACTCTCAGAATAAGACACACTGGAGGCATAAGAATGTTTAGAATCGGTTTAACATGGAGTTTGAGGGTGGAGATCCTGTATGGAGGAAGAAGAGCTAAGCAATGTCGTGTCTAGACCGGCTCCGATGAAGTTCCATCACCTGTACTAGTTAAGATTTTTTCAGAATGAGAGACACCAAAGGTTGAGCCTGGCTGAAGTAGGTAATCCCTGACTTGGAGGAGTCTATGTATGGCAGTGGTGGCAGCTCACCCAAGACCGCAAAGATTCCATGGGTTTCCCTACCTGGACGATTTGGCTCCTCACTGCTCCCACCAGGCATGGACTCTGAACTGGTAATGACTGGCTCCCAGCCAGAAGCGGAGAAACCTTCTGGAGCATCTGTTCATTTTGATGCAACAGTACATATCCTGAAGGTCTACCGAGCACATCCAGTCATCCTTCTGCAGGAAAGGCAGAATGGACTGAATTGTGACCATTTGGAACTTTGAATTGGCAACAGACTTGCTCAGGTTTGTCAGATCATGACTAGGTCTGAGGTCCCCTGTTTATTTGGGCACTAAAGAATCTCAATAGATGCCTGATCCTAACTGGTCTTGGACAGTCTGGATGACTCTCTGCAGCTAGCTTTGAAATGTCTAATGCCGCAGCCTCCCTCTGACTGGGTGGAATGTCGGGAAGGACTTGGTTGGAGAGGGATTTTAGAAAAAAGGGAAAGGACAGCCTCTAGATTTTACGTTCAACACCCAGTGGTCATTCATGATGGCTTCTCAGGTTGTTGAGTGTAGAGAGAGACAGACGTCCCCGACTGCCACCAGAGTAGAGCACGAGTGGGCCTGTCCAAGAAAGTATCTCAAGACCCCTGGCTCATGGGACCCATTCTGCCACAAGGGCGGCATCTGCCATTAGCACTGTTTCTACCTTTGCCTCTGGAGGAAAATTCTCCCAGAGATGCCTGGAAAGGACCTTGAGATCTTCAGAATCTCAACTTCTTGTCGCCACACTGGTTCCTGGAAAAGGACCATTGAGGGGTGGCAAAACTGATTCTGACAGCAGACAAGGTCTTCCCGTCCTTCTCACTCAGAGAGCGTCTCTCTCTCTCTCTAACTGTAGGACCAAACAAAGATGATTCTGTCAAAGGAAGCTTTAGTAAAAGACACCGTAAAGGGTTCTGTAAAATCAGAGCCACATCCAGGCATGGTGTCTTATGACAATGCCTCAACTGGCTGCCCAGGAGGTATTCTCTGCCACATGCAAGATCAACTTTATGGACATTCGCTATAGAAAGAAGGGTGGCCATTCTTGGAGGATGGCCATTCTGTAGGAAAAGGTTCTCTGTTCCTCTACAGATATGGAACCTGGGGCAGAACTAGAGAGCTCCTTAGCCAAGTCTCTCAGAAGTCTAGTCACAAGTGCCAAATAGTTCAGCGTCCGCAAGGTGGAGACAGCTGAAGGTTACCGTATCCAACAGGGGATGAAGCGGGAAAGACCCCCCCCTGTTGAATTTGTACCTTGAAATTTATTAGCATTTAATCAACCTCAACTTCAGAAAGATTCCAGGAGGACCTGGCAGACTAAGCAAGTGAAGGAGGCCTGGGCTAGTCTAAGAGAATGAAGTAGCAGTGACTTCGGCATGGAGGTAAATGGCTCCAGAGAAAAACCCTGGGGATCGCATCCGGACAATTTCCTCATCTACATTCTTATCAGAGGACGTGAAATCCGAAGTTCTGTCAGACTTGCAAGAGGGATCCCTGGGCACCTTTTCTTCTTCTTATGCCTTTTGGCAGAGGTTTGAGCCCCTGAAGTGGACAGATAACCAGAAGATGAGGAAGAAGACAGAAGACCCCTCAGGATCAGTTTGCATCTCCTGTCAAGGGGAGTCCAGGTGAGAGGCATCCAAGCAAACACATTTCATATGGGCATCAGATACAGAATTGTATGCCCACATGTAGCACATTTTTTCAACCCTGCTGGCTTGTCAGATATGGTCAAAGCCAATCAGGAAACTGACAAAATTATTAAATTTAGAAAAGGCTTTAAATATAACTAACCACTAAAGGAGAGACTACAGAAAGTTTCGATAAGAGTTTTTTTTTTGGGTGGGGGGGGACGAAAAGGGAAATAAAGCGAGATAAAAGGAATCGCAAGAGAACAGACCCATGTGGTACACAAAGGATTGGGGAGATTAACAGATACAGGAGAGATTACACGTTAAAAAAAAAAAACCTTCAAAATTCATTCACAAAGACCAAACAGAGTTCAGATTGCCACATTTTTAAACAGCACAGGATAGAGACTAACGAGATCAGAGAATGAAGGGGGAGCAGGGCATTATGGCTAGGGGAGGAGCTCAGATTTTTCAGATCCTAGAGTTGTAGTATTTGGCAGAGTCTAACCCGAACCCAGAGTTTTGAAGACCAAATGAAAGCAACAAACTATATGGAATGGGGTACCAAGCAAATAGTAGCTGCCACGAGGCTCAGCCAGGACTTTTAGCATGCATCTCCACAAAAACAAAGAAAAGTACTTTCTGTAAAACAGTATGAAAAAACAAATGACAACACGTGCACCTGAACAATCTTGGTACTCAAGAAGCAGCCTATAAACAGCCTGTGAACTGGTTGAAACTTGACTCCACATAAACTCCGAGGAGGCAAACACTTATTCTACCTGCAAGATAAATCACAAAAGGAAAGATAGGAGTCAGAAGTCTAAACAAAACTCAACCCCTTCCAGCCTTATATTTACTGCCACTACCGACAAAGACTTTACGAATGCAAGTGCTGGCAGTGACATGAGGTAAAACCAAACTGTATAACTGCCAACAAGTGGACCCTACTCTGCAGCTGATACCTCCCTGATAATTTTTAAATAAAAATTAGGAGACTGGATATCCAATGATCACATCCAAACTCAGTTTGAGAAGTATAGGAGAACTACAGTGTGGCTATGCACAAGTGCTTGTGGGGGGGGGGGGGGGTTTGTCTCACAGAGATCCAGAATTGGAATGAAGTCTATTGTCTTTTGGAGAAAGAATAAAAAAAGTGAAACAGGAGCACAACCCCCTCTAGTTAGGGATGACCACCTTGGATGGCTCATTAGGCTACCCAGGCAGGAATGAATGGGAGATATGGCTCTCACCCTGCCTGTGAACTCCTGGTTTGCTTCACTAGGCAGGAGCCAGATGAATGGGTAGGCAGTGGAGCTACTAGGCAAGGTCCAGCTGAGAATGAAACAGGAAAGTGTATCCTTGATAAAGACCGTCAACTGTAACCAGGAGTGTCTGCATATATCCGTGCCAGATCCTGCTGCTTCGGTGGCATCCTCTGACACTGCAGCTTACACTACATGTAAAGCTGCAGACTCTAGCATGAGTGTAGACCCTACCCTACAGATCCAAGCGGAAAATGAGGAGAGGTAGGCACAATAGACACCTGTACAGCAGACAAAGCAAATTACTACAACTTGTACTATGTTCACTTCAGCTTGTGAAAAAACGTTACCAAAGGCAGGAGAAAAAGGGACGGACCCCTGAAGCCCTAGTACTGAGGAGGCAGATTAAAAGCTGTGCAAGGGATCTTTCCGAATTTGACAGCCATTACACAATAAGACCAAAACGTGGAAACAAATGTACATCCAATGGGGGACAGAGCAGGCAGTAGAGAAGAGGCTACATAAGTTTCAACAGCAGTGGAGTCTGAAATCTGCTGCACTGTAACAGTTCTGGCAGTGAGGGCCTAGGAAAACCAATCCTCTAAAAAGATGAGGATTTGAGCAAGGAAAAACAGCCAGGGGATTTCTCTCATCTCTGATTTTTTGGCAGCTTGGCAGTTGAGTAGTACACACCATCAAAAATAAATAAGTAGCACAAGAATGATTAGAGAATGTAACAAAGCAAAGGTAAATACTTTAATGTGTAGCTTTAAAGGAAAACAACGGGATATCAAATCAAATATCTCTACCTGATGTCTCTAAAATCCTGTTATGTGATACAGCCTCAAAAAAACATAACCGCAGCTTTAAAAAAAAAATTCACTATTCTCTTTTACTGCTTAGGCTTCATACTTTTCCATACTGTTTGACTTTTAAAACCAAGATGAAAACTGTCTAGTCGTCTCTTAAATAATGATGTCACATCTGCCATAGCTCTTGCTGAAGATCCTGGGAGGTTTCCTCCCCCAAAGTGACGTAAACACTGCCTTATTTGCATGCTGTACAGAATCCCTGTGATCCTCCCACATTGTGATGTCAACACTGCCTTTCCCAGCCCACTGTTAACCTAATAAATGGACTAGGTGCTGTGTGGAACTCCTTTTCTGTGTCAGCAAATCTGGTCGACTCTGTTCATGCGAAGCACTTCACCAGCGTTTTGCTACTTCATAAGTAAGGTAAGTCTTATTACTTATTACTTCTTAATAGTGTATCCTAAATGTAATCTGTCCCTGTTTCTATGCCTCCCTAGCCCTTATATTGTGTCCTCCCAAGTTTTTAATTGCTCATTAGTGGAGTTAATCTTTTTCTGTTTGTAAGGGTGCCACGTGCTTCCCTTTCGCAGCTGCATTTTTAGCTTAGCCTACTTATTTTCGTTTTGATCCAGGGTTTATATTTCCCTGGTCATGTTTAATGCTGGCATCTTTTGTATTCTTGAGTCGGCCTGTGTTTCTGTGCTTGCTGCCTTTGGGTTTCCTTCTGAAGTAAGTGTATTGCTGTTTGGAGTAATTGTAAGTGTTTTTAGTTGCTTGCTGGTGTTTTTTAAAAACTATGCTGTATTTGTAGCTATATTTGGTTTTCTTTAGTTGATGCCTTGTGCTTCACGATTGTGGTTGCTGGTGTGTTTTTTTTAAAAACCTTGCTGTATTTGTAGCTGTATTTGGTTTTCTTTAGTTTGTTGATGCCTCGTACTTCATGATTGCATGCTGCAGATGTTTTGTAATGTTTTCAGCCGTTTGTTTCTGTTGTTGAGCTTCGCGTTTCGGTCTTGTCATGTTTTTTATTTTTTTTTTTTAATATTATAGGTTCATACTAGGCTATCTGCCCTAGGGCATTTATAAGCCTAGCCAGAGTATGTTTGGCTTTCGCCACCCATTTTAAATTAATTTTGCTATGCCCTTTTTCGAGGTTAGTATACTGTGTCTCTGTCTAACAGTGACACAGAAGTGATACCCGGGGTAAATCTACGATCTCCCATCCACTCATCAAGATTCCTCTTGAAAAGAGTCAATGAGGGACTCTGCCTAACCTGGACTGGGATTTTATTCCAGAGTGAAGGGAGCCTCTGGGTTATGAATCTGTCCCTCCAGCATGTCCTATTTATTTCAGTGCTGAGGTTCAAGTCTCTCAGTGTAGCTCGATGGGATTTGGATTTTATGAGGTGCAGCATGTCCCTTAATTCCGGGTTGGACATGGCCTTATACGCCAGGCACAGGTCACCTCTGAGCAGGCGGTATGCCACTGAGTAGAGCTGGAGTTTCTTTAACCGGGCAGCATATGGCATCTGTTTGAGCCCTTTGATCCTCTTGGTGAGGTACTTTTGGGGTCTTTCCAGTTGCTGCAGGTGTTTGGTAAGGTACATCCCAAAAGGGGCATTGTATTCAATTATGGGCCTGATGAGGGATGAGTAAAGAGGCACGATGACCTCCCCTAATCTAGATGTGAATCCCTTCATGATTAGGTGGGCTATATAAAATGTTTTTCTAACCACTTTGGCCACGTGGTTGTCAAATGAGAGATTGCTATCAACTTGGGTCCCCAGGTCCCTAATTACTTCTTCTGTACTTAATGGATTACCACCTATGTGGTAATTTGTGGGCACTTTGTTTTTGCCAAAGGGGATGACTATACACTTTTTGGCGTTTAGCTTGAGGCCATGGCTCTGGCACCAGTTGTCAGTTTCTACGAGGCCCTTTTGGAGGATGCTTGTGTCGGCTGGAGAGTCGATTATGGCGCCCAGTTTGCAGTCATCTGCGAACTTGGTCAGCCACAGTCCATCCGTGTTGGCCTGTACCTCCGAGAAATATATACCAAACAAGAGAGGTCCCAGGACTGAGCCTTGTGGGACGCCACTTGTAACTGGTTTGGAGTCTGACATGGCTCCAGCAATTCTAACCATGTGGGTTCTGTCCTTGAGCCAGTTTGCAACCCATCTAATGACATAGGGGTTTATATTTAAGCTGGTGAGCTTATCTATAATGCCCGAGTGGGGTATTGTATCGAAGGCTTTTGCGAGGTCCAGATAGGCTGTGTGGACCACCTTCCCTTCGTCAATGGCCTTGGTGACTGTTTCAAAGAAGTCAACCAGGTTTAAGAGGCAGGATCTGCCCTTAAAGCCAAACTGGGTAGGATCCAGTGTCTGTAGTTCCCCAATATCTTTATTTATGAGGTCCATGATGATCCTTTCCATAGCTTTGCAGACCAAGCTAGTCAGGCTTATGAGGCGATAGTTTCCAGGGTCCGTTGAGGCACCACCTTTGTGGAGAGGGACCACTGTTGCTGTATGCCACTCTTTGGGTACATATCCTGTAGTAAGGCTGAGATTGAACAGTAGTTTTATATTTGGGTTTAGCTCTTCTTGGAGTTCATGTAGGACACAGCCTGGGACACCGTCTGGTCCCACTGATGCTGTGTTTTTTGCTTTGGAGAGGGCGGCTCCCACCTGAGCATCTGAGATGTCAGGGGGGCAGCACTCTGCTGGGATAGATATTTGCCCTTTTGGTGGGGAGGGGGGGGGAGAAGTTTGCGCTGAACCTGTCAGCTAGGATGTTGGCAATGTCTGTGGGATCAGTGTATTTTTTGTCATTTTGGACTAATTCTGAGCATATCTGGGAATTCCCACCCAGGTTCCGAACATAACTAAAGAAAGCCTTGTGATTATCCTTGGTGTCCTGTGCAATTTTTCTCTCTAAGCTGGCCTTTGACGATTTTATGAGTGCCCTTAGTTTTTTGCTAATACTGATCAGAGATGCCTTCCCTTTTTGGGATTTTGCTCTATCATGTAGTAGCTTCCTCCTTCTATTGTATAGTTTGTTTATGGCTGGGGTCCACCAGACAGGTAGTCTGCCTTTGGAGGATTGGGTCTTGGTTTTATTTGGGATTGCATGATCCATGCAGTCCTGAAGGTGTTCATAGAATGCATTTATAAAGGATTCTGCGGTCTGGGACGTATTTTCCACAGGCCTGGGGGCTTTGAAGGATTCCACCTCGGTTTTGAGGAGTGTGAAATTTGCTTTAGAGAAGTTTTTCACTGTGGTTGTCTGGGCAGGGGGTGGGGTCAGGATGTGAATATCCAGTGAGATCAGTTTATGATCTGATCTTACCAGTGAGGGATACACTTCTGGTCTGGAGCATAGAGTCCCCATGCTGGTGATGATCAGGTCCAGTATGTTTTCCCCTCTTGTGGGAGTGGTAACAAGTTGTTCCATAGCATTTGAGTTTATGAATTCTAGGAACCTTTGGGCAAGGGTGTTGGAGCTAGAGTAATGCTCCCAATCTATGTTTGGGTAGTTGAAGTCGCCCAATATAATGGTGTTCGGAGAGACCTTCATATTTTCCAGTGTTCTCAGGAAGGCCGAGTGGGGTTCCTGGGTTTGGGAGGGTGGTCTGTAGCAGGCTATAAACTGGAAGGCAGTTTTACCCACTGTTAGTTGCACATGGATAGTCTCTGATGCTTCGTGCTTTGCCACCAACCTGGAGGTGTGGGTATCTTTGATGAATATCGATACTCCCCCTCCTTTTGTGGTTCGGTCCAAGTTTTGGGGCCGAAAACCATGGTATGAGGTATAACCTGGTAGTGCTGGGGTACTCTCGGGACCCCTGAACCAGGTTTCTGTTACTGCACAGATATCGATGTTCTCCATGCTAAGGAGAGTTTCGAGTGCGTGCATCTTGAGGTTTAGACTTCTAGCGTTGAGTAGCAATACTCTTAGTTTCTTATCCCTTGTGATACCTATGGAGGTGGGTTTGTCTTTTGAGCCTTGCCTAAAAAAGGCACTATGGGGGTAGCAAGAGCCTTTGCCAATATCCGAAAGCCCAGGGGTGACAGGTGCAAGCCGTCCCTAGCTAAGCATCGTGGCTTGTCGTGCATATCATCCCAAGCTGATAGGCATTGGATCCCCTTTGAATGACACCAATACTTAAGCCAATTGTTGAAATTGATCATCTTGTCTTCATACTGTGGCATCATTCTTGGTGTGGGTAAGATGCTACTCAAGGTCAGGGTCATACCAGCCTGGGCTACATGCTCAGAGAGCTCCTCTATGTCTCTTTTCATGTAGTCCAGGGGGGTATGTCTCAGGTCATTCACACCAGCATGGACAATGACCGAGTCATATTTGTACTTGCCTTGGAGTGACCTGAGTGCTTGTGTTATGTGGCGGATCCTAGCGCCAGACAGGCTGCTCACCGTGACCTTCTCCTTGTTCAGCCTGGTGAGCGGGACGTCAGTGTGCCTGACGATAGAGTCACCTATTACAAGTGTATCGGGTGTGTTGTTTAGCCTTAAGGGCTGTGACTGTTCGGCACACTGGTTTTGTGAGATATGTGTTGCACGTGGTTTTTTTTGGGGTAGCGGTTGCTTGGGTGTCTGCTTTGGAGGTCTCTGCTGCTTAGGCAGATCTTTATTTAGAGCCTCCGAGTATGTTTTTGTGTGATTATGTGTTTGGTTTGCTGTCGTGGTAGGTCTATGTGAGACTGGAATTGTAGTGAGTGTTGTTTCCTTCTCCTCCTGACTGGTTTTGCCAGTACTGAGTTGAGAGAGCTTAGCCTCCAGTTTGGCTATATGGTTGCATCTCTCACATGTGTTGGAATTTGTTGGGAGGAGGAGAGGGTTGTCTGTGTACATGAGGCAGTTGTAACATTGCCTCAAGATTCCCATATTCACCAGCTGGACCAGAGAGGAGATTGACAACTGACCTTTGGACATGCTAGAATAATATTGGGAATTCCTTTATAATTGAAAACAAGGGCCAATTGGGAGCGAGGGTGTAGTGCTTTTAATTTTTAGTGCTGACTTATAATTGCTTTAGTGAGCAAGTGCCAGGTAACAAGTGCAATGTGTTACAGGTAACTTAAATGCAAAAACGACAAACAGTAACTTTCTTTCAAGCAAAGCAAGGAAATAAGTACAGTAAGCAATGCAGATATCACTAGGGATCCACAGAAGCGCTGAGAAGCCGCGTTTTAGGTGGAATTAGCGTTCCAGGGAAATAACAAGCATACAAACAAAGCTAGATTCAGCAGGCCTGGATCTAGACTATGCTACAGCAAACAAGGTGTACCAATTTCAGTAAGATACAGTTCAAATATTCAGGCACTATAAACCTTTAACCAGAAATTCCCAGCTCAGAAGGGCAGAGTCCAGCCTCTCCTCCCACAAGAGTGCAGACCACGAACCTTCTTAATGTAAAATAACTGGCCTGAAGCCCAAGTGCTTAAACCAGAGCCAATACACTTTGAGAGCTCAGTGTCTGTTATTCTTAATCAGCAGTTCCCAACTTAGAAGGATGAAAGCTACCTGTCCTGCCACCACAGTGCATGCCACAAACCTTCCTAATGTAGAACAACTGGTCTGAAGCCCAAGTGCTTAATCCAAAAGACTTAGAATGATAGCTACACTTTAACCAAGTTACTACCAAGCAGTAATAAATACAACCGAATACTTTAAATAATGCCTGGATTGGTGCTCAAGTTATACAAACAAAGCTAGATTCAGCAGGCCTGGATCTAGTCTATGCTACAGCAAACAAGGTGTACCAATTTCAGTAAGAAGCAGTTCAGATAAACATGCACTATAAGCCTTTAACCAGAAATTCCCAGCTCAGAAGGGCAGAGTCCAGCCTCTCCTCCCACAAGAGTGCAGACCACGAACCCTCTTAATGTAAAATAACTGGCCTGAAAGCCCAAGTGCTTAAACCAGAATTAATACACTTTTAGAATAACAGACACTGAGCCCTCAATCAGCAGTTCCCAACTTAGAAGGATGCAAGCTACCTGTTCTGCCACTACAGTGCAGACCACAAACCCTCTCAATGTAAAACTGGTCTGAAGCCCAAGTGTTTAAACTAAAAGGCTTAGAATGAGTTACACCAAGCAGTAATAAATACAATTGAGAACGTTTAAGATGACGCAAAAGCAAAATAAAGTAGGAAGAAACACAAGTACAGTAAAAGCAGAAGAAATTTTTTTTTTTTTTTTTTTTTTTTTTAGAAAAGTAGCAAAAGCAGTAAATACAATTCTCATGCAGTGCAAGCTGGCACACTTGAATATGTAGCAATATTCGTCCACACACAGTTTGAAAAAATGTAATTAAATTAAAAAGGACTAAAAGCAAGTGCAGAAAGGGTTTATTAGGTAGAATGCGGTAAAGAGATGTCCTAGGGGAGTGTCTTAGATCAAATCTACAGTGGGGCGGGCACTGCAAAAGCCACCAAATTTAAACTACAACCAAGAATAGGGAGGGGGACCAGTTTCAACACAGATGTAAGGAATGTGCAAATTATAAAAAAATATATATACTGTTTTCTATAGATTTGCAGAGCAGTAAGACACAGATATCAAAGCAGACAATTTAGCCAGTTTCAACACAGATGTAAGGAATGTGCAAATTATAAAAAAAAATATATATATACTGTTTTCTATAGATTTGCAGAGCAGTAAGACACAGATATCAAAGCAGACAATTTAGCTCTATAATACAGAATAACACAGAAAATATACTTAGCTCTATAAACTTGAATATAGTTCTGTAAGGCTGTCTCTCAAACTAAGGTTCCAGTTTGAATACCGTTTTATTGGTTATGCTGCTGGGCTTGCTCCATTTTAGTGTGTGTGCCATCAAACCTGCTACCTGCTTGAAACTTTGCCACAGCTGAATACCTTTTTTTCCCCCGTTAGCTGGGTAATGAAATTATTTTAATGTGGACGCTGGAGCCATTAGGCATAAAACTTATTTACTGAGTAATTCTGCAGCCTGTAAACATACTTATGAATAGTCAGCAAGAGAGTGGTAGTAGTCCAGGGGTGGTTTCTGCAGCTATACTTGTTTCATGCAACTAAGCTAAGTGCATTTCTGGGTTCCCATGTAAGATTATTATAGCAGGTAAAAAATATACAATGATGTAGGCAATATAGAGGTTCAACATTTTGTCCATCAGTATGTGTCCATAGTTTAGAAGTAGCCTCAGACACTTCACAATGCTCAGTTACACATAGAGCGCAGGTTCTTGTAAGATTAATGTCATGGTTGCTATCATATTCTTTGAGCCTGCGTGTTGTTTTGTTTTAAAATTAATGAAAAACGTAAGGGAAATAAGAGAGAAATAGAAGATAGATGGGAAAGGAAATGAGGAATTTTGCTGCTTGTACAAGCACAGCAGCTTAGTCATTGTAAAGCTGCTAAGCAGCATGCCTTGAGTGAGAGTTGCTGCCAATTCCTATTGAAATAATGGAATCAGCATGGCATATATTTTTTTGACTTTGTTATAAAGTTTGGTAGACAAAATACTATTTCTTTAGTCTGCAAAGTGATACTCTGCCTGTTAATATAACATTTTGTGAGTGAGTATAGCACACAAGCCACTGAGAAGCACAGTCTGATAAAATCTCTAAGGCTGGTAAGCTTTTCTGATCTCAGTTTTCTGGTAGTGAAGTACATGCCTTGCAACCATTTTTTTTTGGTGGCCAGGGATAGCACTATCATGGTAGGGGCTCTGAGTGAGAAGAAATAAAATAGGAGGAGGAACTTGCTAAAAAATACAGGTAACATATGTAGTGCCTTCAGCTGGAGGCCTTCTAATGTCCATAGGATACAGCAAGGGGCAAGTGTGTGTGTGTGCGTGTGTGTGTGTGTGTGTGTGTGTGTGTGTGTGTGTGTGTGTAAGCAAGCGGCAAGTGTGTGTGTGTGTGTGTTTGACCGCAAGCAAGGGGGCAATTGTGTGTTTGACCGCAAGCAAGGGGGCAATTGTGTGTGTGTGTGAGACTGCAAGCAAGGGGGCAATTGTGTGTGTGTGTGTGTGAGACTGCAAGCAAGGGGGCAAGTGTGTGTGTGTGTGTGAGACTGCAAGCAAGGGGGCAAGTGTGTGTGTGTGTGAGACTGCAAGCAAGGGGGCAAGTGTGTGTGTGTGTGTGTGAGACTGCAAGCAAGGGGGCAAGTGTGTGTGTGTGAGACTGCAAGCAAGGGGGCAAGTGTGTGCGTGTGTGTGTGAGACTGCAAGCAAGGGGGCAAGTGTGTGCGTGTGTGTGTGAGACTGCAAGCAAGGGGGCAAGTGTGTGCGTGTGTGTGTGAGACTGCAAGCAAGGGGCAAGTGTGTGTGTGTGTGTGAGACTGCAAGCAAGGGGCAAGTGTGCGTGTGTGTGTGAGACTGCAAGCAAGGGGCAAGTGTGTGAGACTGCAATCAAGGGGACAAGTTGTGTGTGTGTGTGAGACTGCAAGCAAGGGGGCAAGTGTGTGCGTGTGTGTGTGAGACTGCAAGCAAGGGGGCAAGTGTGTGCGTGTGTGTGTGAGACTGCAAGCAAGGGGGCAAGTGTGTGCGTGTGTGAGACTGCAAGCAAGGGGGCAAGTGTGTGCGTGTGTGAGACTGCAAGCAAGGGGGCAAGTGTGTGCGTGTGTGAGAATGCAAGCAAGGGGCAAGTGTGTGCGTGTGTGAGAATGCAAGCAAGGGGGCAAGTGTGTGCGTGTGAGAGAATGCAAGCAAGGGGGCAAGTGTGTGCGTGTGAGAGAATGCAAGCAAGGGGGCAAGTGTGTGCGTGTGAGAGAATGCAAGCAAGGGGCAAGTGTGTGCGTGTGAGAGAATGCAAGCAAGGGGGCAAGTGTGTGCGTGTGAGAGAATGCAAGCAAGGGGGCAAGTGTGTGCGTGTGAGAGAATGCAAGCAAGGGGGCAAGTGTGTGCGTGTGTGTGAGACTGCAAGCAAGGGGCAAGTGTGTGTGTGTGTGTGAGACTGCAAGCAAGGGGGCAAGTGTGTGTGTGTGAGACTGCAAGCAAGGGGGCAAGTGTGTGCGTGTGAGAGAATGCAAGCAAGGGGCAAGTGTGCGTGAGAGAGAATGCAAGCAAGGGGCAAGTGTGTGCGTGAGAGAGAATGCAAGCAAGGGGGCAAGTGTGTGCGTGTGTGAGACTGCAAGCAAGGGGGCAAGTGTGTGTGTGTGAGACTGCAAGCAAGGGGGCAAGTGTGTGTGTGTGTGAGACTGCAAGCAAGGGGGCAAGTGTGTGTGTGTGAGACTGCAAGCAAGGGGGCAAGTGTGTGTGTGTGAGACTGCAAGCAAGGGGGCAAGTGTGTGTGTGTGTGTGAGACTGCAAGCAAGGGGGCAAGTGTGTGTGTGTGTGAGACTGCAAGCAAGGGGCAAGTGTGTGTGTGTGAGACTGCAAGCAAGGGGGCAAGTGTGTGTGTGTGTGAGACTGCAAGCAAGGGGGCAAGTGTGTGTGTGTGTGTGAGACTGCAAGCAAGGGGGCAAGTGTGTGTGTGTGTGTGTGAGACTGCAAGCAAGGGGCAAGTGTGTGTGTGTGTGTGAGACTGCAAGCAAGGGGCAAGTGTGTGTGTGTGTGTGTGAGACTGCAAGCAAGGGTGCAAGTGTGTGTGTGTGTGTGTGAGACTGCAAGCAAGGGTGCAAGTGTGTGTGTGTGTGTGTGAGACTGCAAGCAAGGGGCAAGTGTGTGTGTGTGTGTGAGACTGCAAGCAAGGGGCAAGTGTGTGTGTGTGTGTGAGACTGCAAGCAAGGGGCAAGTGTGTGTGTGTGTGTGAGACTGCAAGCAAGGGGCAAGTGTGTGTGTGTGTGTGAGACTGCAAGCAAGGGGCAAGTGTGTGTGTGTGTGTGAGACTGCAAGCAAGGGGCAAGTGTGTGTGTGTGTGTGAGACTGCAAGCAAGGGGCAAGTGTGTGTGTGTGTGTGAGACTGCAAGCAAGGGGCAAGTGTGTGTATGTGACTGCAAGCAAGGGGCAAGTGTGTGTGTGTGTGTGAGACTGCAAGCAAGGGGGCAAGTGTGTGTGTGTGTGTGAGACTGCAAGCAAGGGGCAAGTGTGTGTGTGTGTGTGAGACTGCAAGCAAGGGGGCAAGTGTGTGTGTGTGTGTGAGACTGCAAGCAAGGGGGCAAGTGTGTGTGTGTGTGTGTGAGACTGCAAGCAAGGGGGCAAGTGTGTGTGTGTGTGTGAGACTGCAAGCAAGGGGGCAAGTGTGTGTGTGTGTGAGACTGCAAGCAAGGGGGCAAGTGTGTGTGTGTGTGAGACTGCAAGCAAGGGGGCAAGTGTGTGTGTGTGTGAGACTGCAAGCAAGGGGGCAAGTGTGTGTGTGTGTGTGAGACTGCAAGCAAGGGGGCAAGTGTGTGTGTGTGTGTGAGACTGCAAGCAAGGGGGCAAGTGTGTGTGTGTGTGTGAGAGACTGCAAGCAAGGGGGCAAGTGTGTGTGTGTGTGAGACTGCAAGCAAGGGGGCAAGTGTGTGTGTGTGTGAGAGACTGCAAGCAAGGGGGCAAGTGTGTGTGTGAGACTGCAAGCAAGGGGCAAGTGTGTGTGTGAGACTGCAAGCAAGGGGGCAAGTGTGTGTGTGTGTGAGACTGCAAGCAAGGGGGCAAGTGTGTGTGTGAGACTGCAAGCAAGGGCCAAGTGTGTGTGTGTGTGTGTGTGTGTGTGTGTGTGTGTGTGTGTGTGTGTGTGTGTGTGTGACTGCAAGCAAGGGGGAAATTTTGCCTCTCAAGATTTCTTGTGCTGTGAAGTTCATAGATACAACTGATTGAGTAGATTTTACAGGGAGCTGAGAGATACAGGGCTGCAACAATTATCAGTGCTGCTTATGTCTGCTTGCTTTGCTAATATCACAACAGGTTGTTTGCTTTTGATGCAGAAGGCAGTGGTTTCTACTCACATAGATGCATTTGTGAAACTGTACTGCATTGCAAATGGGGTGGATGATGCACTCCTTTCTGGTGAAGAAGATTGTCATCCATTCCCTACTGCAGTATTACCAGCTTATTGTTCTTGTGTAAGATAAGTAAATTATTCAAAAAGGGCAACTGTGACATTATTTGTTGATGACATGACATCTAATTTTTGGCTAGCAGCAACCGCTTCATTAGTTACAGATCGCTTTAATGTGGAATTATTAACAGGACGTTTACTGCTTCAGAAATTGTGCGTATGTACTGATACTGGTGGACTGTAGAAGTCTGACTACACTTGTGATGGAAATATTCAGAATTGGGCAGTATTGTCATTATTGGTGCATGCATTTTGTTGCACTGTTTTCAGGAAAAATGTTTGAAACAGTAAATATAAAACACCCACTAAAACTGGACTGCATTGTACAAGGAATATAATTATATACAATCAGGAAGGTGTATTCAACAACATGTGCATTTCTCGTGTGCAAAGGGTCTGAGAATTTTAAAATATCACTAACTGAAAGTGAAACTTAGACTGCCACTGGCTACATGTGTTATCTTTGAATGTCCGTTTCAGTGCTGTTGCAATGTCCAGATTCTGACTGCAAGCAAGGTCAAAGTGTGTGTGTGTGTGTGACTGCAAGCAAGGGGGCAAGTGTGTGCATGTGTGTGTGTGTGTGTGACTGCAAGCAAGGGGGCAAGTGTGTGCATGTGTGTGTGTGTGTGTGTGACTGCAAGCAAGGGGCAAGTGTGCATGTGTGTGTGTGTGTGTGACTGCAAGCAAGGGGGCAAGTGTGTGCATGTGTGTGTGTGTGTGTGACTGCAAGCAAGGGGGCAAGTGTGTGCATGTGTGCGTGTGTGTGTGTGACTGCAAGCAAGGGGGCAAGTGTGTGCATGTGTGTGTGTGTGTGTGTGACTGCAAGCAAGGGGGCAAGTGTGTGCATGTGTGTGTGTGTGTGTGTGACTGCAAGCAAGGGGGCAAGTGTGTGCATGTGTGTGTGTGTGTGTGTGTGACTGCAAGCAAGGGGGCAAGTGTGTGCATGTGTGTGTGTGTGTGTGTGACTGCAAGCAAGGGGGCAAGTGTGTGCATGTGTGTGTGTGTGTGTGTGTGACTGCAAGCAAGGGGTAAGTCTGAATGTGTGTGTGTGTGTGTGTGTGTGTGACTGCAAGCAAGGGGGCAAGTGTGTGCATGTGTGTGTGTGTGTGTGTGACTGCAAGCAAGGGGGCAAGTGTGTGCATGTGTGTGTGTGTGTGTGACTGCAAGCAAGGGGGCAAGTGTGTGCATGTGTGTGTGTGTGTGTGTGACTGCAAGCAAGGGGGCAAGTGTGTGCATGTGTGTGTGTGTGTCTGTGTCTGCAAGCAAGGGTGCAAGTGTGTGTGTGTGTGTGTGTGTGTGTCTGCAAGCAAGGGGCAAGTCTGAATGTGTGTGTGTGTGTGTGTGTGACTGCAAGCAAGGGGCAAGTCTGAATGTGTGTGTGTGTGTGACTGCAAGCAGGGGGGCAAGTCTGTGTGTGTGTGTGACTGCAAGCAAGGGGGCAAGAGTGCGTGTGTGTGTGTGTGACTGCAAGCAAGGGGGCAAGAGTGCATGTGTGTGTGTGTGACTGCAAGCAAGGGGGCAAGAGTGCGTGTGTGTGTGTGTGACTGCAAGCAAGGGGGCAAGAGTGCATGTGTGTGTGTATGCACGCACGGGGGGCAAGAGTGCATGTGTGTGTGTATGCACGCACGGGGGGCAAGAGTGCATGTGTGTGTGTGTGAATGCACGCACGGGGCAAGAGTGCATGTGTGTGTGTGTGAATGCACGCACGGGGCAAGAGAGTGTGTGTGAATGCACGCAAGGGGCAAGAGAGTGTGTGCGCGTGTGTGTGAATGCAAGCAAGGGGCAAGTCGTGTGTGTGTGTGACTGCAAGCAAGGGGGCAAGAGTGCGTGTGTGTGTGTGAGTGCAAGCAAGGGGCTAGTGTGGGTGTGTGTGAATGCAAGCAAGGGGCAAGTGTGTGTGTGTGTGTGTGTGTGTGTGTGTGTGTGTGTGACTGCAAGCAAGGGGCAAGTGTGTGCATGTGTGTGTGTGTGTGACTGCAAGCAAGGGGCAAGTGTGTGCATGTGTGTGTGTGTGTGTGACTGCAAGCAAGGGGGCAAGTGTGTGCATGTGTGTGTGTGTGTGTGTGTGTGTGACTGCAAGCAAGGGGGCAAGTGTGTGCATGTGTGTGTGTGTGTGTGTGACTGCAAGCAAGCAAGGGCAAGTGTGTGCACGTGTGTGTGTGTGTGGACTGCAAGCAAGGGGCAAGTGTGTGTGTGTGTGTGTGTGTGTGAGACTGCAAGCAAGGGGCAAGTGTGTGTGTGTGTGTGTGTGTGACTGCAAGCAAGGGGGCAAGTGTGTGCATGTGTGTGTGTGTGTGTGTGTGACTGCAAGCAAGGGGGCAAGTGTGTGCATGTGTGTGTGTGTGTGTGACTGCAAGCAAGGGGGCAAGTGTGTGCATGTGTGTGTGTGTGTGTGACTGCAAGCAAGGGGCAAGTGTGTGCATGTGTGTGCATGTGTGAATGCAAGCAAGGGGCTAGTGTGTGCGTGTGTGTGTGTGTGTGTGACTGCAAGCAAGGGGGCAAGTGTGTGCATGTGTGTGTGTGTGTGTGACTGCAAGCAAGGGGGCAAGTGTGTGCATGTGTGTGTGTGTGTGACTGCAAGCAAGGGGGCAAGTGTGTGCATGTGTGTGTGTGTGTGTGTGTGTGTGTGTGTGTGTGAGACTGCAAGCAAGGGGGCAAGAGTGTGTGTGTGTGTGTGTGAATGCACGCAAGGGGCAAGAGTGTGTGTGTGTGAATGCACGCAAGGGGCAAGAGTGCGTGTGTGTGTGTGAATGCACGCAAGGGGCAAGAGTGCGTGTGTGTGTGTGAATGCACGCAAGGGGCAAGAGTGCGTGTGTGTGAGCGAATGCACGCAAGGGGCAAGAGTGCGTGTGTGTGAATGCACGCAAGGGGCAAGAGTGCGTGTGTGTGTGTGAATGCACGCAAGGGGCAAGAGTGCGTGTGTGAGCGAATGCACGCAAGGGGCAAGAGTGCGTGTGTGTGACTGCAAGCAAGGGGGCAAGAGTGCGTGTGTGTGACTGCAAGCAAGGGGGCAAAAGTGCGTGTGACTGCAAGCAAGGCTTCTTATTTTTGGATTGTTAGTCTCAATTTTTGTGGTTTTCAGTCAAACTCTTTCGGAATAAAGTCACTAAATGAGACACTGAGTTTCTGCCTTCATAACCTTCAGAAAAATGCATGCTAAAGCAAGACCTGTTATTCGATCAGCTCTCTCAGTTTATACAAGATCAATTTGTTGTACTGTTTTGATGTCCCCCCACATATATTTTGCCTTGTCCAGATTTCCTGCATTAACAGGTTGCTAGGTACATGCAAATAAATTGCTTTTTTAGAATTAGGCATATCCCAACCTCTCAACTGTTCCTGAACTTGGCTCAAAATGTTGCTCTTCCCCTAATAATCCCTCCCCAGAAATTGCTATTTTGGAAGAAAACACGGAGGGTTTACCATTAACTGTAATAATCCAGTTAGGGATAACTTTCATTTCATAAATGCATGTTTTTTTTTTATTTTGTCAGATGCTCAAGTTAGTAGTACTAATATTAAAAAGAGCCCCTTCTTTGACAGGTTACCAGCTGTATTGTGTGGCCATTATCTTTTTGAATCAAATTTTTTTTTTTTGGGACAATTGCTGCCAAATCATTAGAGACTGAAGAATGAAATCAATGACAGACATTTAAGTTTCAGATTTCATACCCTTTTGAAAATTCATACTAATGCAAGACCTACTATTTCATAATCTTTCCTAATTTGATAGGCGCAATAATCCTACTTCTATTTATTTATTTATTTTATTTTATTTATTTATTTTTGTTGACCGGGAGTGTCAGACTGGACGTAGGTCTATTTTCAGCGTAGGCCCGGGGAGAAAAGCTCCACAGTAAAATAGACAGTAGTTACATTGGATTATAATGATTAACAATTTAACATAGCACTTACTTACAACATATTTACAGATGAAGAACATAGTACATCAATAGACAAATAGAATCTTTATCTGTGAAGTACATAACAGACATTAACAAATGTTACAATGAGAAGTTCCTGCTGTATAATAAGTACTAGGCTTATGAGCATCTGAGCTTGCTATAATCAAGGTAGTTAGTGGAGTGGAAAGAAAGGTAGTGGTTGGATGGGGTGGATGATATTAGACTGGGAGTTGCAAGGGCATAGCCAGCATGTTTTTAGTTGCGCTTTTAATAAAGTTTTGAAGTGGGTGCATGATGGTATGGAGGTAATTGTGGGTGGGAGTGAGTTCCATAATTTGGCTATGGCAAGAGAATAGTGCTTCACCAGCAGAGTTATTGGCTTTAGTGATCTGCAAGTGATTTTTGTTGCTGGATCTTAGTGGTCTGGTGGTGCGATTAGGGTTGGAGTAGATTCTGGAGGGATGGGACATTTAGTGGATGGTTTACTAGTTTGTGGGCGAATGAGAGTTGATACCACTGAAGCAGGTGAGGGAGTTCAAGCCAGCCCAGTTCAGCAAGTGAGAGACAGTGGTGACTACGGTAGGATGCCCCTGTGGCGAATTTGGCGATTTTTGCTGTAGCAGGTCTCTAGCTTGTTTAGACCACATTGCCTTAGGTTGGTATATACTGGAGAGGCATAAAGTAGGGTGGAGATAAGGTGGGAATTTGCCATTGAAATCTTTGCTGCTTTGGTGAGAAATTGCTCTTTTCTGTATAATGCTCCTAGTTTTTGTGGACTTTTTTTATGGTCATGGATATGTGAATGTCAAATATTAGTTTATTTTCTGTTTCCACTCCTAGCAATTTGGTGTGTTCAGTTGGGTATATAGTGGTGTTGTCTTTTGCTGTGATGTTAAAGTGAGAGTTGTTTTGAGTATGTTTGGTGGGTTGGAAGAGGAGTAGTTTAGTTCTGTTTGGGTTGAGTATTAATTGGGCATCGGATAACCATGTTTCAACAGAGGAAAAGGCTTCCTGTGTGACTTTTTGCAGTTTCGGTAGGGACTGGGCTAAGCAGATGATGGTTGAGTCATCTGCATATTGTATGAGTGTGCCATGTTTGGTGGCAGAGGCTAGATTATTGGTGTAAACAGAGAAGAGTAGGGGTCCAAGGATGGATCCTTGGAGAACCCCTATGGAGACAGGTAGTTGGGGAGATGTCATTCTGCCATACAACGGATTGTTGGTGGTCAGACAGGTAAATCTGAAACCAGTTGGTGACTGATTGTGAGAAGGATAGGTTATTGAGGACAGAGATAAGTTGTTTGTGTGGGACCATGTCAATTGCTTTAGATAGGTCTAGGAAAGTAGCAGAGGAGAGATAGCCATTGTTTTTATGCTGAAGGATAGTGTTAGTAAAGGAGAGTAAGGCAGTGGTGGTGCTATGGTTTGGTCAGAAACCATGCTGAGTACTGGAAAGGAGGTTGTTAGTAAGGAGGTAGTCTGAGACCGGAGAGTGTATGCGTCTCTCTAGTATTTTGGAGAGTGGAGAGAGAATAGCTACGGGGCAGTAATTGGTTGGGGTGGATGTCTCCACTTAGGGCTAGTTTTGATATGCATGAGATTATTAGTTTTCTCAGTTTTTGAATGTGTTTGTTTATAAGGGAAACTTTATGATTGTGCTCTGTGGGTACTAGGTATGGTGGGAGGGTTACTATATTAAGTTGTAGGGCTGCTTTAGGTTTGAGTAATATAGTTGGTAGAATATGTGGGGGTGCATAAGGATGGTTCTTGAGCTGGTGGGAGGGGAGTTGAGTGTGGGTGAGACATGAGTGGTGGTGTGAGTAGTAGTACAGTGGTAGTGGTTGAGTGGGGGAATAATGGAGCTTTAGTAGGATGTAAGATATGCAAGGAGAGTGCATGCAGTGAGCATAGGTAAGGTATGCTGGTACATGTTAGTTGAGGAGGTGGGATAGTAGTGGGAAGATGGAGGAGGTAGTCTTGGGTTAGCGCTGTGGTTGGCTATTGGAAAGATGGGAGGGGTTTTGAGTCCAATAAAGGTGGGACCACCTGGGGCGGGAGGGAATAGGGGGGCAGGGTGGGGAGCAAAGCGGGTAGAGACCCTGTTAGTTGCTCGTATGAGGGGGCTGGAAACAATTACAAAGCAAAGGCAAGTATGTGTTAAGAAACAATCACAATTGACCAAGGACTGCTCTGAAACTAAGTCATTTCTTAATTTCTCAGGTGGAAAAACAGGATAACCTTGTATCAGTAGGCTACTGTGGTCATAGTTTAAATTTACAAACACACAGTATTGATGAGTTATGGCGGATGTTATGGCGGATACTATTTGCTAACAGAAGGGAATAAGAGAAAGTGGAATGTGTGTGTGTGTGTGTGTGTGTGTGTGTGTGTGTGGTGGGGGGGCTGCTTACAAGCCAAAGCAGAGTGCTCTCCCGGGGAAAATTAATATTGGCTCAAACAGGTAGACACGTACTCAAAAGTTAACTGTAGCTGTTTGCAGACAGTTCAGACCCGGACTGCGCTTTTCCGTTTGTGCCTTTGTCCCACTTCTATGTATGGCTTTGTCCTAATTTCTTGCGCTGAGGTTCATAGGTATTTCAGGATCAATTTATCCTTGCTTTTGAACCAGATTTCTCTGCTTGGTTAGTACACTGCTATAAAATGTAAAAATAAAATCTAAATCATTGTAGAAGTAAAGCAGTGTGTGTGTTCATGTGTGTGTATGCACTACCATCATTTTTAAAAATATTGACTCAAAAAGCATGTGGGTGCTGTCATGCAAGTCTAAAATATTTCAAGTTTATAGTGCATCATTTGTTAGCTATTTAAACAGGAAGGGAAAATAAGTGGCAGATTGCTTTGCAAAGCAGGGATTATTGCCAGTGCTATGTAGCTTGGTTTTAAATTTGACAGGAGTAGTGCAACAAAAAAAGTCTCCCACTGTAAGGAGGAAAAGGCTGACAAGCAAACAGTACATTACTCTGGTCACCTGCTGTGACGAGCTGTCAATCACATGCAGATAATGGGTCAAATTACCCTTGGGTCTTTGACAGCTAGGGAAGGTAGGTGTGAAGTGGGAGGGGAGTTTCCTTGAAGAGCTAGATTTCAGCCTTCACAAAAGAAAGCAATTTAGCATTTCTAAGATGAAAGAGCTAAAAAATGCACCTTTCAGTTCTGTTGCATTTGCACTGCTTGTGTTTTAAGTGGTCATTGAAAAAGGATAACATTTTAACCAAAAGTAGGGGATTTTAAGACTGCAGTGAATGCCTGTTAAGTCAATGAAGTGACAGCAGCTTAAAGGAAAACAATGGGATATCAAATCAAATATCTCTACCTGATGTCTCCCTAAAATCCTGTTATGTGATACAGCATCAAAAAAACATAACCACAGCTTTAAAAAAAAATTCACTATTCTCTTTTACTGCTTAGGCTTCATACTTTTCCATACTGTTTGACTTTCAGTTTTAAAACCAAGATGAAAACTGTCTAGTCGTCTCTTAAATAATGATGTCACATCTGCCATAGCTCTTGCTGAAGATCCTGGGAGGTTTCCTCCCCCAAAGTGACGTAAACACTGCCTTATTTGCATGCTGTACAGAATCCCTGTGATCCTCCCACATTGTGATGTCAGCACTGCCTTTCCCAGCCCACTGTTAACCTAATAAATGGACTAGGTGCTGTGTGGAACTCCTTTTCTGTGTCAGCAAATCTGGTCGACTCTGTTCATGCGAAGCACTTCTTCACCAGCGTTTTGCTACTTCATAAGTAAGGTAAGTCTTATTACTTCTTAATAGTGTATCCTAAATGTAATTTGTCCCTGTTTCTATGCCTCCCTAGTCCTGATATTGTGTCCTCCCAAGTTTTTAATTGCACATTAGTGGAGTTAATCTTTTTCTGTTTGTAAGGGTGCCACGTGCTTCCCTTTCACAGCTGCATTTTTAGCTTTGCCTACTTATTTTCATTTTGATCCAGGGTTTATATTTCCCCAGTTATGTTTAATGCTTGATGAGTTATGGCGGATACTATTTGCTAACAGAGGGGAATAAGAGAAAGTGGAATGTGTGTGTGTGTGTGTGTGTGTGTGTGGTAGTGGGGCTGCTTACAAGCCAAAGCAGAGTGCTCTCCAGGGGAAAATGAATATTGGCTCAAACAGGTAGACACATACTCAAAGTTAACTGTAGCTGTTTGCAGACAGTTCAGACCCAGACTGCGCTTTTCCATTTGTGCCTTTGTCCCACTTCTATGTATGGCTTTGTCCTAATTTCTTGCGCTGAGGTTCATAGGTATTTCAGGATCAATTTATCCTTGCTTTTGAACCAGATTTCTCTGCTTGGTTAGTACACTGCTATAAAATGTAAAAATCTAAATCATTGTAGAAGTAAAGCAGTGTGTGTGTGTGTGTGCGTGTGTCTGCGTGTTATGTATGCACTACCATAATTTTTTTTAAATATTGACTCAAAAAAGCATGTGGGTGCTGTCATGCAAGTCTAAAATATTTCAAGTTTATAGTGCATCATTTGTTAGCTATTTAAACAGGAAGGGAAAATAAGTGGCAGACTGCTTTGCAAAGCAGGGATTATTGCCAGTGCTATGTAGCTTGGTTTTAAATTTGACAGGAGTAGTGCAACAAAAAAAGTCTCCCAGTGTAAGGAGGAAAAGGCTGACAAGCAAACAGTACATTACTCTGGTCACCTGCTGTGATGAGCTGTCAATCACATGCAGATAATGGGTCAAATTACCCTTGGCTCTTTGACAGCTAGGGAAGATAGGTGTGAAGTGGGAGGGGAGATTCCTTGAAGAACTAGATTTCAGCCTTCACAAAAGAAAGCAATTTAGCATTTCTAAGATGAAAGGGCTAGAAAATGCACCTTTCAGTTCTGTTCTGTAGCATTTGCACTGCTTGTGTTTTAAGTGGTCATTGAAAAAAGATAACATTTTAACCAAAAGTAGGGGATTTTAAGACTGCAGTGAATGCCTGTTAAGTCAATGAAGTGACAGCAGCTTAAGGCAAAACGTGGCAGATCTGATGCAATTTTTTGGAGACTAAGTATCCCAGAATGCATTATTTGAGGCAGTGTAAACAGTCTGAATTTTTTCAATATGCCAGACCCCATGTGGTCAGAGTCAGAAATTGCATCTAAAAATATCTAAAAAGCTCAAAATAGTCTCAGAGTGCTATTAAAATGTAGGAAACATCAAACCATGATGAAATTAATATGTTTTTTGAGTCTGAGGGCGCGGTTGTCCTTTAAGGCAAAACGTGGCAGATCTGATGCAATTTTTTTGGAGACAAATAATGCATTCTGGGATACTTAGAGGCAGAGTAAACAGTCTGAATTTTTTCAATATGCCAGACCCCATGTGGTCAGAGTCACAAATTGCATCTAAAAATACCTAAAAAGCTCAAAACAGTCTCAGAATGCTATTAAAATGTAGGAAACATCAAACCATGATGAAATTAATATGTTTTTTGAGTCTGAGGGCGCGGTTGTCCTTTAAATACTCAATGCATTGTACTTGCTTCCATACCAGATAACCATCAAGCCCTCTAAGAGGCCATCATCCAACCTGCCCTTGGGCCTAACTTAGAGCTCTCGTACACTAACAGATTAATTATATTTGTATACATGTTGAGGTTTGTGAACAGTGCAATAACAATTCAGTTTAAAAAACATCTGTATGTAGGTTATGGTGGGAAAGTGGAAGATTAAGAGAGGAGATGAATGCAATATAGAAAGAGAAAAACTTAAGTTCTGTGAAATTTAGAAGAAAGCACTCCTAAGACAATGAGAGAGGAATGACAAGAAACTTTATTACACTCTGGGAGGGCAAACCCAAGGGAAAAAAAAAAAAAAAAAAACGGTTAAGTTTGACTAAGGCTACCTTGGTGGTTTTCCCTCAAGCTTTTTACAGTGGGAAAGAAAAGTTTCATCACTTGTCACTATGGGAAAAGGAAGTTTCAGCAAGCTGCATTATAGAATGCAAAGCTGTTGGCAACCCAGTAATGTAAATGCTCAAAGCTTGTGCCCTAAAAATTACCCTTTTCTACCAAACATAACAGTACCTCTAACATTTTTTAAATCATTGGGGCATGGGACATTTTATCATTGATAGATAAAGCCCACTGGACACAGTCCCCTTTCTGTGTAACCCAGGAGCAGTTTAGAGGATTGCTGAATGTACCTATCCAAAATAAGGATGTGTACAACAAAGAAAATGGCTCTGTGATTTAGAAGTTAAACAAAAACAACTCGCCTAAACTGGGATCAGCTAGTGGCGCAGATGCCGAAGGCGGCCTGTGGCCACTACAGCAAATGTCTCACATTTGAGGACAGGGATGTGGAAAAGTCCACACAGATCTACTTAAAGCACAGGATCTCAATATTGCCATTTGATGTGGCTGAACTGGGGCACACTAGACTGGAGTGTTACTTACTCCCCCAACCTACATATAATGTAGTACTAGTCCAGGAAACAGTTCAAAAGCAAACCCGACACCCAAACAATCTAATAAACTGAGAGGCAGGCAGGCAACAGTATACAGTTAAAACATCAAATGGAAGCGTCTCCAGTGTTAAAATGGCAGTTGTCACTCATACCTTTGGTTGGTGCCAACGCAAAAAATCCTCTGATAATGGTCACCAGAAATCAAGTCAATGACACGTTCACTATCACTGAAGTTTGACACCTAGACAGCTGGTTACTAAAACTGACAGAAAATTTCTCTACCACATCAGTTTCTCATAGCCTCAATTTATATCTGACAACATCTCTTCTTAACTAAGAGACCCCATTCCCAAGGTTACTTTGTCTACTGTAGCAAAACATTTTACGTCTCCAACTACTGTGCTTGCAAAGATATTGTGAGAAAAGTACAGTCAGATAAAATGAAGAAATTCTTAAACTCCTCAGTAATGTTTGTGAGGGAAAACGTTACTCCTCGGTAATGTTTGTGAGGGAAGAAGTTACTCCTCGGTAATGTTGGTGAGGGAAAAAGTTACTAAGACTACATTTTTGCTCTTTGCAGGATGCATCCTTATCAGACCTTAACATCTATTTATAGAAATGCTGCAGACAAAGCTTTACTCAAGAATTACTTCCCTTACTCAAATATGATCTTAGAATTAAGCAGATACGAGTGAATGGACACAAGAAACAGCTACAACCAATTCACTTAAGTTAACAGGATTCAGTTTTTGGACCATTGTCCATTATAATCAATTTTTCAAGGAGTTTGCACCCTTTCCCCTTCACAACCATCATGTGTCCACCCCACTGATCAAATTGAAATACCCCCAACTTCTCAGCGTCTTATAAAACCAAGGGGAAAAAATGCCTAGGGTCACCAAGTCGAGTTAGAAAACCAAGAAACACTGAGCAAGTGCATATCCAAGTTCTGGATACTGCAATTTCTGGGCCTCACCCAAAGCATACACAGCAGCAGAATTTGACACAAACAACTGGCAAATTCCCACCCAAAGATAGGTAAGCCAGCATCTTCCATTTACACACAGCCCTTCCCAATTGGTTCTCAGTGTTAATGCCCTGATCAAATCCAAATAATTTACAACTAAATCAAGACCCAAACCTTTATCCCAGAGATTTGGCCATCTAATAAGGAACACATCCTTCACATCACGTTTTTCCTTGTATTCCATGGACAATTGCAAACGTGCCAATAACAAAGTTGCCGATTTACAACTTCAGGGCCCAAATGGCAGTACCGATTTTGAACTCTATGAAGAGCAGGATGGCTGCCGATACCAGAACAATTTTTCTCATCTCTTTTCAAGTTCCAATACTTACCAAGTGTAAACATTACAGCCTTGGATCCAACCAGAATGGCATTACATTCCTAAAAGCAGACCAAAACACAACCTCTGACAACACAACCTTCACCTATCACTACTGTTACTTGGGGCTTCTATCCACAAAGTATAAATGAAGCCAAGAAATGCAGTCCTTTCAGAACATCCTTATTAAAGCTAGTTAAAAGAAAAACACAACCAGGGTAAATGCAAACATTACTACTACCTGCATTTAGCCTGCCAACCCTTAACACACTTCAAATCTCCATCTAACCTGCTGTCTAGCCTGGGAAAGGACAAGATATACGTGCGTAATACAGAACATTTACAAATATATACACAAACATTTACTTGCAAGTCTTGTCTGGTTTGTTCAGCAATCATTTAAATGAATTGGTACAAGACAATTTTCAACCACAACCTGAACCACATGGCTGGGTTGCATTCAAGGGACACAAAATGGAAACATTATGGACTAGTCATAACCAAACTGCATTCAAGAAATGGATACCAATAAAGTTACTTATGGGGCAAAGTGGAGCACAGCAAGTGAATGCACACACATGCATGTGCACATACACAAACTACATGTACACATACCCGAGGATAACCTTCGGCTATTGTCACTGGGCAAGCATAATGGCATTAACAGCAAAATACCAACTAAACTACGCTAGAGAATCTCCTGAACCCTATTTGTAATATTACCACAGAGGTTCCTCACCAGGAGAATCCAGGACCTCAAACGTCTACCATACACAGATAAGCTAAAAGCCCTAACCCTCTACTCAGTTTCATACAGATTCCTCAGAGGTGATCTCTAAATGGCATACATGGCAATCATGGACCCCACCTTGATGGGACTGCTGCATATCTGCAAGTCAAGCTCCACTCGAGTAACCCGCACACGCGGCCTCAACCTGGTCTGACATCAACAAGACTTGTTGGCGGGACAGATGTGTGTCCCAGAGACTCCCTCATCTATGGAATAGACTCCCATCTCCACATCAAGCAGAGTACCTCTTTACCCCCTTTTAAGCACAACCTGGATAACTGGATGGGAAACAGAAAATATACCCCTGGGATTCCACCCATGCCCCTGCTGGACAGGGGCATTGGCTACTGATTTGTCTAAACATGGGCTAAACTCTTGGCTACACTTACAAGAGCCTCAGGGCCAATAACCTAGTAACCTCCTATGATAGCTTGGCTATATAATTTGATATAGAACCCCTCTTGTAGCCTTACATTCTAGCTCAAACACATGTAAAATACAAACTACTGTAACAAAATCCGATTTGTTCTTCTTGCAGAACCCCAATCATCACTGTGAACTTAGTGTTGTAACTGGCTCTTGTAAATGAGAGGCATTTCGGCTCAATTGTCAAAGCTGTAAGCTGCTAAAATTGGAAGACTTATTTCCCTTCGAAAACAATATTACCAATCAAAAACACTACATAAGACAGTGCGATTCAGATTAAACCTAGTTTTAAAATTAGACCTCGTTTTTAAAACTTCACAAGAGAAACTGCTACCTCTAAACTAGGCCCTGTGGTTTGGAACTGGCTGCAGGCTGAGGCAAAGAGAAACTTCACTTATTTAGAAACAAAATGCATCAAATGCTCTCAATTCCATGACAAAGGCTAGTTCTTGCACCTAAGGCCTTGCTTTTAAGCAGGTTTCTGCTAGTTTCCAGTTAACTGAACTGAGGTGGGCTACCAGCCACAACTCTAAGCTGAGATACCAGACTAGAGGCGTCTGAGCTTTCAAAAAAGCTTAAGTTGTCCTTTTTTTTGCTATTTTATACTATTTACTGCACTTTCTTTTATTGCCTGCCACCTACTTTTACTCTGTGTACTGCAATTGTCTGTATTACTGTACCTGTTAGACAGTGAAAACAGCAATAAAATTTGAAGTATTTGCTGGTGTTTTCATTATTTAAATGCTATCTGCTCTGCTTGTTCTGGTTTTCCCACCAAGCAATAACTCGTCTGTTAGATGTTTAAAACATTCTTTGGAGCATCCTTGCTTATTTTCTGCTGTTCTAAACTTTTTTTTCCCCTAAGCATCTCACTGCTATTCTTTTCTGCTGTATTAAACATGCTCTAGTATTTCCTGCTGAAACTAGAATAGCTAGTAACATAGTCCAGACACAGTCTTGCTGCTTCTGGGTCTGTTTGCAGTGGTTTGTTCTGAGCATGCTTTCCCAGGCCATCTTGGCTTGGGAGGGGCCTACCTGCACTTTAGTGAGAGGAATGTGCTGACCGCGAACTGTCTGTAAAAGGGAAGCCAGTCTAGCACTTGGAATAAGCATCATCATTGGTACTTCTGAATCTTTTTACATTTTTTTCCCCCAAGTTTCTAGCTTCTGCTATTTAGGCCCTGCATTTGGTAGATTTCTGCTTGTTTGCACATTGCTGTGCAATTGTGCAAAAAAGCCAGACATTTAAATTCAACAACTGAGCTCCTCCATGACAGATTCTGAAAAGACATCCCTAATGGCAATAGTCTTCAAACTAGCATTATGGACAGTTGGACTACCCTCGTTTTTCCTGCCAATCTTGACGACTTGGGTCTCTTGAGGCAGTGTGGCAACTGCCTCATGTACACTGGCAACCCTCTACTAATAACCCACTCTAGGAGAGTGTGAGAGATGTATCTACACCAACAATCTTGAATCCATGCTCTCACTCAAAACAGTAACATGGAAAAGGTTGTCAACTTACCACTACACATGCAACAGTACACATCACACACGAAAATCTACATGCAAGGGTCTCTCGAAAAACTTACCGAAACACCAAAGACCTCCAAAACACAAGACTGCTACAACTAACGCAATCCCTGCAGCACCCATGACACATAGCAACAGTGCTTCACCCACCAAGCCTGAAAAGTGTAACGCTCAAAAGCAATTTTTCTTGTCACGGGAGACTCAACAGTGAGACACACAATGTCCCACTCACCAGGTTTTACAAAGAGAAAATGCCAGTCAGCTGCCCGTCCATTGCCAGGATTCATCAGATCATGTGTACACCCGGGTCACTCAGCAACAAGTACCATTATTACTCTGTCATAGTTCACGTTGGTGTGAATGACCAAAGATGTACCTCACTGGACATGGAGAGATAGTACGTGTCACAGGCAGGTATGTCCCTAGCCTTTAGAAGCATACTACCCTCACCTACAATGATGCCATGGTATAAACAAAAAAAAATGACTGATCTCAATAAATCGGCTTAGTTTTTGGTGTCAAAGGGGACCAAGCTCCTGTCAGCCTGGGAAACCATGGTAGAGAAACCTCACTCCTTTGCCAGACACTGTTTACACCTGGCACCTCTAGTCTTTTTGCTTCTAGCAATGGCTCTTACCTTCCCCCATAGTGCCTTTTTTAGGCAAGGTCTCAAAATATCATTGCCAACGTGAAATTAACCAATCAGAACAAAATAAGGATGATGCAGCTAAATGCTAGGAGCTGAAACTAAAAACTGCACTCGCTGGAAGCACTTCTAACACTAGATGATGTAAATGTCTGCAATCACAGAAACCTGGTTCAAGGCCTCAGAAAATACCCCAGCCTTGCAAGGCTACAATGCCTTGCATACCTTTAGACCACAAAATGAACGTGTGAAAACCAAAGAAGGTGGTGTTTCAATCTATGTTAGAGATAAAGTCACCTCCCGTCTAGTTAGGCTGGACAACTTCATGGAGTTACCCACCGTAATCTGCACTTGGAGTAAGACCCCCATTCAAGTCACAGCCAGTTACAGATCCCCTTCAATGGGTCACGGCACCCACGAAGCCTATAAGACTAAAGTGGAGATAATCCAAATTTTACAGAACACACTGGTTATGGGGGATTTACATTATCCCATCCTCAACTGGGAAACCTACACTAGCGCAAAGGTTCCTTGACTTCAAGTCAAATGTACCCCTACAAGAGGAACAAATTCTAGATCTAATCCTAACCAACATGTCAAACAGATGCACTGCTGCAACTGTCGAACCCTCATTAGTTAAAAGTGACCACAAATCAGTCACCTTTGAGATGGCACTAACACCAGAACTCACAAATGGTGAAATCAGACTATAAAAACTTCACCAAGGAAAACTATACCCTCCTAAGTGAAGATACAAATGCATTCTATACCCCAGCCCAAGCTGGAAGTGGTAACTACGCTAAAGCTTACACTAAAGCCCTGTAAAGCCAAAACAAATCAGTTATCTCTTGCTTGTGACATAGTAATTTATTTAATGGAATTTATCTGCTAGAAAAATCTGTCCAACCAGTGCCCTTTTTCAGTGCAGGCCAGGGAGAAAAAAATCCATTATATAGACATCATTTGCACTTTTTCATCATTTATAGTCAGTCAGTTTTATTCATGAACAGCAGCTCCAGTAGCAGTACTTTGAAAATGCTCCACAGGGCAACAGTCCAAAACTTTGCAGTTCAGAGCATAATGATACCTGCAGAAATGGCTCCTTCCACTCTCTCTAGACTTAAGGTAACTGACTCGAGTCAGAATACTCTTCACCATCCTCTGCTCTCAAAGATTAAAAACCAGCATTTTTCTTTGTGACAGAATGCTCCCAATTATGTAGTTACACTAGTCCACTCCACAGGAATGTGCAATGTTAATTCACTGCACTATTAACGCTCCAGATATGCATTTCAAGGCTGACAGCCTGCTTCCTTCTGCATTTGCTTTCTGCAGTAACCCAACCTCAGCTACAACACCACTGGGTTGCCGTCAAAAGCAGCCAACATGTCATGCCTCCTCCAACCAGGAGGAGAACCACTAGTTCTATTCTAGGCCTGAGACAACCCATTCATATAGTCGCCACCCTTTCAAATGTCCAAGGTGTGACATTTTTATGCAACTAGGAGAGAGCATGCCGGCAAACAGTGCAAAAGGGCAGGACGTCAAATTCTTGCCAAAATAAAAGCTTACACATGTCTACAGTTTCATTCTGTTAGATAAGAGTATAACAAGAATATTTTTTGGACTAAAACCTCAGAACATTTACCATGTTTTCACAGCTCACAAACCACCCAACTAGGGATGGTCATTCACATTGAGATGGCTGCAACCAGGATGGTGAAGAGCCCTAAACACAAACAGCTGAAAGGCCAAGGCCTATAGAAACATGTTTAGCATTACAGTCCTTCTTGTCTATTAACCATTGCAACAAGACATGATGGTAGTATTGCACAGTCAATGACCAGTGTGAATTCTCTCCCAAACAGACATTTTAAAGAATTGGGAGCTCACCTGACTACTAGACATTCTCTTCATCACAGTAAATCTCAGCACTGCTGAGTTTCTGACTACTGGAATAAACAAGGTGCTCATTTCCCTCAATCATATCAGCACAACTGTCCCAAATGCCCATATCCAATGCAACAGTGAAAAGAGCAAATAAATAGCTTAACAAAATCTGCGATTAACACAGGTTCAGAACAAAATACATCCCACTTTCTCAATGCCTGTTGTGTAGTTTATCTACTTGGCATTACATTAGGGGACAAGCTGCGGTAGGAAAAGTTTAACAAACTCTTTAGCCATTTACTGTTGTGAATTTATCCTAACGCTAGGAAAGCCTTGGTCTATCACTTCACAGTGGGTAAGCCAGTTAACATGTGGCTTCCAGATTCTCTGCCGGTGGCTTTATCTTTCACCCTGCCAACTATGAAACCCAAACAACTTGACTTCGGACATCACTCACATTTTGCTGAGTTGACCATCAGATCTGCCTTACGTTCAATATGGCCCTTGCCACTATACTGAATATCACCATATCCTCAAGGTAAGACAGGGAATATCTGATTTGTGGTCCAAAGACACAGCCTCGGGAAAGTCACTAATGGTACACAAAACCAATAGGATTCAACTTTACAGTGAAGGAAGTCATCGGGTGTGAAGAAATCCACTTTCTTTTTGACTTGAGGTATTATAAGACACTGACAATATCTTGATATTAAATCCAAAGCAGTGGCAAACCATGTCTTGCCCACCTTTCAACTAGATTGCCTGCTCACGACATATGGTAAGAATAAAAAACGGGGAAATACTAACCTTATATAGGCCCATCAGACGAAGCAGAATAAAGATTTTACCATGCATCACTAGTACAGAATTACATTTTTTTTTGCAGACAGTTTCAATGTCATCCAAAGCAATTAGTCTTATCAGATAAATATGTTTTGTTTTAAAGTACAAAGTCTTCAACTTCAGAAACCCAGAATTTCTTTCAAAGACAGTAGAAACCCAGAGTTTCTATCAAAGACAGTAGAATACATATGTGGTATGCCTGCTCTGGTTTCCTTTTTCAAAGTCTATTTTACATTATAGCTTACTCCATAACTTAAGATGGTCCTTGCTACTTTGTTAGAAACTTGTTTTCAGCAGACTACACTGAAAAAAAAAGTCTACTATATCTGCCACTCTAAACTCTCCAAAACAGGCATTTGCATTACTCTGTGCACAGCCTGTTCTTTCACAGTGCTCTATATTTCTTGGAGATCAGTAAAGTTCTGTCACACTCTTAAGAGGACACTTTACCCTTCTTATGCTTCTTTCATTACACTGAAACCACTTGAGGCACGGGTAACTTCTCAAAGTATATATATTGCTCTCATCTTCTACAGCTTTCCTTAACATGCACTTGAAAGTTTCGTGCAAACATCCCAACTCACGCATGTTTAATGATGGAACACCGATTTACTACTCTACTTCAGCCTAAAGAACGGGTAAAGTTTGTGCATTATTTTAGGCACAACTGTGGTGCCCTGATCAGCACGAAATGTCATGGGGTATACCTCCCCCATGGATAAAGTAGTAATAGCTATCCTACAGCTTTGGCAAATCACTCTTCATAAAATATACAGCTTCGAGAAATGTGGTTGCATATTCAATGATCACCAGTTTATACTAGCAGCACTTACTGGACTTTACAAGTGGACTTATGATGTCCATTCCTATTCACCTTAGCAAGACTTTCTACAAGTCTGTATATCACAGGACTCCTAAAGTCCAGATTAGAGAGTCTTAACATTCTAAGCAGGTAACACAAGCATTTTCTATTTCATTCATAAGAGGTCAGTAAAATTTGGCTAGAATTCCAGTCTTGGTCATCTCAGGATATAAATCCCCCACCCCATACAGCTACATGCTAACCTCTTTACAAATCTACTGAAACACTCCAGCACTAACAATTTGCTTAGTACTGGTTCCCTTTCTTTGGTCACTCTGTACAGCAAATTTCTTGCCCAAAGTGAAAGATAGGAGGCTGCTCTGATCAGCGTTTTCCCCTTCCTCCCACACTACGTCTCTCTAGCCCTGCTAAGAATGTTGTTCTCCCAACTAGATTTTAAAATTAATCCACTTTACCTGGCGATCTCAAGGTCACAGGTTCTTCCCCTGGAGCCTAACTTCTAAAGGCTAAGATGTCATTCCTTGCACCCAAACCTACAATCTTAGTGCCTTTGGAAACTTTCAGTAATGACAAAGCTCTGGAGCTAGATTTATGCAAGTCTGTATATGCATAAGGTTAACTTATCCCATGCTTGCTACCTTGCCAACATTTCTTTTAGGACACTGTGTACAAGGTTAATTTATCACATCTCAAGTCCAACAATGCTATTCTGTGGATCAATTTTTGCCTTAACTTTCATGTTATTGTAAATATAATTGTATATTAATACCTTATTACTGTACAGTGAACAAATGCTGTGTCTGACAATGTATAAAAAATTGTACTGTTGTGGAGTTTTTCTCCCCGGGCCTCTGCTGAAAACAGGCTCCAAAAAAGGAGGTTGTCCCTCCAACACACCCATTTTTCCCTAGCTTAAATCAAATCCTATGTTACAGTAGATCTAAAGTGTACATACCCATGTTAAAATGCCATGTTTTTGTATATATATATATATATATATATATATATATATATATATATATATAAAAAAAAGGAGACCACAATAAATCATTTCAAAACTTTTCCCAACTTTAATGAGACCTATAACCCATACAATTCAATTAGGGAAAAATATAAAAAATAAAAATGTACATTGAGCTGGTTGCATAAGTGTGCACACCCTTAAAATACTTTGTTGAAGCACTTTTGGATTAAATTACAACATTCAGTCTCTTGGTTAGGAGTCTCATCACCATGGCACATCTTGACTTGGCAATATTTGCCCCCTCTTCCTTGCAAAAGCACTCCAAATCTGTCAGATTGCTAGGGAATCTCTTGTGCACAGCCCTCTTCAGGTCACCCCACAGATTTTCTATTGGATTTAGGTCTGGGCTCTGGCTGGGCCATTCCAAAACTTCAATTTTCTTCCGGTGAAGCAATTCTTTTGATATGGATGTATGCTTGGGGTCATTGTCGTGTTGAAAGGTGAAATTCATCTTCACCTTTCTAGCAGACACCTGAAGGTTCGGAGCAAAAAGTGACTGGTATTTGGAACCGTTCATAATTCCCTTCACCTTGACTAAAGGCCCAGTTCCAGCTGAAGAAAAGCAACCCCAAAGGATACTGCCACCACCATGCTTCACCGTGGGGTGTGTTCTTTTGGTGATGCAAAGTGTACCTTTTGGAATTGTGGCCTAAAAGTTCAACCTTGGTCTCATCAGACCATAACACATTTGCCCACATGCTTTTGGGAGACTTGATGTATTGTTTTCCAAATTTCAGCCAGGCCGGGATATTTTTCTGTTAAGAAAAAGCGTTCATCCTCCAACCCTATCCCGTAGTCCAGACATATGGAGAATACGGGAGATTGCTCCCACATGCAGTACACAACCAGTAGTTGCCAGAAATTCCTGCAGCTCCTTCAGTGTTGCTGTAGGTCTCTTGGCAGCCTCCCTGACCATTTTATATCTCGTCATCAATTTTGGAGGGACGTCCAGATCTTTGCAAAGTCACTGTTGCCCCATATTTTCTCCACTTTTGGATGACCCTTGTCACGGTGTTCCATGGTATATCCAATGCTGTGGAATTTTTTGTACCCTTCAACAATGGAATCCCTCTGATGCTTTGTAAGCTCTCTGCAAATCATGTCTTTTGCTGTAGCAAGCAACTGAGTAAATGTCATGGAAATCCTACTAGAACAGTTGAACTTTATTTGGAGTTAATCAGAGTATCTTTAATTGATGGCAGGTGTATACCCAAGACAAATGAATCTAATTAAAATCAAAAGGTGCTTCAACAAAGTATTAGTTTAAGGGTGTGCACACTTATGCAACCAGTATAGTGTACGTTTATTTTTTATTCCCCAACAGATTTGTTTTTCAGTTGAATTGTACAGGTTACATTAAAAAGGTGGGAAAAGTTTTGCAATGATGTATTGTGGTCTCATTTTATATCACAAAAACCTGGCATTTTAAATAGGGGTCTGTACACTTTTTCTATCCACTGTAGATTAAGGATTAAGCACCTGGGTGTAATATGTTGCAGTTGAACAATGTACTGTGTTGTACGTTATCTCCATGTTGTTGCCGTCGTATCTTTTGGCTTTTTCCTGGTTAGGGGTCGCCACAGCGGAACTCCGGTCTGCTAAGGATTGGCAGTAGATTTTTACTTACCGACTTGCCAGGCCTGACACACAACCTTCAACGAAGGCACGCCCATTCACGCATGTCTCCACACAGAAGACGCTTTAGCTGAGAATCGAACAGGACAACGTCTTACTGTGAGGCGACAACACTACCGCAGCACCACCACCATATACAATTCAATTTTCTGATTGCTGGCAGTCTTATGTACATTGTGCTCAGTGCACTCTGAACAATCCCAGCAAACCCCTTCTACACAGCAGTACATTCCACAAAGGTTGGTGGCAGCACAATGACAGAATGCAGATTCAACAAAGCACCTGTCTGCAAGAATGTTAAGTTTTTAGAATTACAGCATGGCTACACTGTTAGATGTATAACACTGCATTATCTAATCCTAAATTATTTACTATACATATAAAAAGGACACAACTTTGGTTTGTTTATGGGAAAGGACGCTCTTTGGTGAATGTGTTAATAGCCCATGATACAAGCAAATCATTATAAGTTGCAATATCACTTAAATGTTCTACTACAGCAAATAACTGTTCGAGACCTGCAGTCACACAAAACCAATTTTCTTAAAGTGGGTGGTGACCAAGTGCCATTTTAAGTTTATCTACGGTTTGCACTTCCAAACATAGCTCTCAACCTCTTGACACAAGACATCTGGACAAAGAAATGATGGGAGACAAAACCCCAAAAATAGGGAAACATTTTAAAATATTGCTCATAGAAGCTTAGAAAGTTGCTAGAACAAAAGGTCTTGTGTTACCATACATTTTCTGGAGAATATGAAATCTGAAACTCAACTGCCTGTCATTACTTGAATTCAATCCTTACTGATTTGCCGTAAAAAATCCAGAAAACCACAAATTTTATGAGGAACAGACAAAATACAAGGCAAAAATCTGGGCAGCTGAGAGGTATGTTTCCAAAATGTTACTTGGATCGCTCTCAATTGACTCTCATCATAGCCTCAAAGTAAGAATTACATCAGCTATTTGTGACCTTAACTGTCTGCAGAGACCATCTAACGATGGTACTTAAGGGCCTGCACTTCAGGTGAGGTACCAGCTCTTGCCAAAACTTGTTTTCTTTAATTTAACTTTATACAGTCATGTGGATTAGTGTCTCTTAATACCAGAAAAAGTTTTTTGTTTTTTTTTTGGGGGGGGGGGGGTGTCTCCAACCAGATATGAAAAAAATTTGTCTATATGGCTTGGGACCAGCCCCTCATATACCTTTCAAAAGCCACAACGAGTCTCCCATTTTCCTCGAATGCTGGGTTTTGGAATACCTGGTGGGGTAGATGACCAACTCACCATGGTGACTGTTGCTGTAGACCAAGCAGATGTTGGTCAAGCCTTTCCTGCTACTGATTAGGCAAGTCAGTAGTAGTGAGTTTTTACTAGGTCCACAGTGGTACATTTTTTTCACCATTTTGGAGTCAGAGGTAGCAGAAGTAAATAAATAGTCCAAAAATTAGCAGCTAAGGCACAGACTTAAGAGGCCAGTCTCCCTAACCACCCTTTTCCCCTGCCACAAGAATCTTGAGAGGATACGAATAGTTGTACTAGACCCCTACTTAAAAAAATAAATAAATAAGCAAGTCTTACCAGCAACCTTTCCTTCTGCCACAACTGCAACACAGTACTCCATACATGTTCGTATAGGTTCATAAGACTTAACTGTGAGGACTGAGACCCTAACCTTCTTAACAGTCCCCACTGAGCAGTAATCCACTTACAGGTATGGTTATTAGAAGGCATGCAGCCAAAATCTTTTACACATAACAAGTTTGTAGAAAAAAAGGATTTGTAAGCCCACAAAACATGCATCAGTATTTAAAAAAATTTCTGAACCAGTTCTTATCAACACTGGACTTCTTTTGGAAAGAAATGTTCCACCTTTACATTTGGGAAAGGGGGTAAACCAAACCAAGACAGTTCATATTTTCTGTTTATTGTGCTGCACTGTGGCTTAAAATAAAACCTTAAAAAGTGAGACAAAACAGTACTCAAAGTTGTACAAGACAGCAATCCAGTAAAGTTTTCAAATTAGAGACAGCAGCATACTGGCACAGAGTAGAAAGTTATTTTAGCCTCTCTAAATCCATGGCAACAGGATTCTTTAACTCAGGTGATGGTTTTCAAACCTCTTCAGAATTAAATGACTGACAGATATCCTTTCTTTGGATGCTCAAACTACTGCAGGTTCCTGGCGAGGTACATGCCAAAGGGTGCACTGTACTCAATTATTGGTCTGATGAGGGCCAAGTACAGTGGTACTACAACATCCTTAGATCTAGATGCCATGCCTTATAAGCTAAGCCACAAAGAATGACTTCCTCACCATGGACACCTGGTGGTCAAAGTTCAGATTACCAAGTACCCAGGTCTCTCACCACTGGGTCCACTTCTAGGGGGTGCCTGTCTTTTTTTCTCAAGCTTAAAGATCTATATTTAGAGCCTTTAAGCTTATTTGCAATGTCAGCACAATAAATGGTGTCAAAGGCTTTGATGTGATCCAGGTATGCATATGAACCACATGACCATTCTCTACAGCTTTAGTTTACAAAGATTAAGTAAACATGATACCTCTTTAAACAAAAGGAGAGTCTACAGAAAAGATTTATGACAAAACTTACAAAATCAGAAAAATAAATTTCCATAGCTTTGTACATTAGACTGATGATCTACCACTCCTAGACAGAAAGAGAGAACCCGCATATAAAATGAGGGCAGCAATTTTACATAAAAATAGGTAACATGCTGGGACTACGTTTATGCTTAAGCTCAACAGTTTTCGCAGGGGTTCAGAGGAGTGCTTTGCACAGTTGAAGCAACGGGTATATTAAATCAGGGCCCACAGAACTGGTGATTTTAGCTTAAGAAAATACAGCTCCATAATAATATCGAGGGAGTAAAGGATTAGGGAAATTGTAGAATCTCAATGGCTGTTGGTGGTGCGATGCCAATATACTTGCAGATAAATTTGGTGTCATCAATATATTTGGGGTATGAATGGGTAAAACTTATGAATAAAATTACAGCACTGCTGTGTGTTATTTAAATCATTTAATGCAGTTGAAGAATTTACAATTATTTGACTTCAGATGCCAATTTTATTCTAGTTTGATCTTTCTAATTGTAGCTTTTAAATTTTGCCGATTTCTTTTGGACAAGAGTCATTAATGTGGGCAGATTCTGGTTTACTACAGTCCTTATTAATGCTGGCATTTACAATCCCAAATATCTTGGTGTTGTTGCCTCACTCCAATTATCGGCTGGAGTGCCTTCTGTGTGGAGTCTGCATGTCCTCCCCACGGTCGAGTGGCCTCCGAAAGACATGCGTGAATGGGCGTGCCTTTGCTGAAGGTTGGGCGTCGGGCTGGCAACTCTGCACCATAAAAATCTATTGCCAATCATTAGCGGACCAGAGTTCCGCTGTGGCGACCCCTAACCGGGAAAAGCCGAAAAGACAACACATTTACATTCCCAAATATATGTGATGCAGCAGTAAAATTAATTGACTGCTACAGCTCAGGCTAAGAGTTGAAAATCCTGTAAAAAAGACTGTTGAAAGCTAACCTCATAGTTTTTAAACCGGTTTGTATTTAAAGTCCTGGAATTCATGCGAGTTTGTTATGGAAGGTTTAGATGCAATAAAGAGCACTGATTTGGGATCAGATTTGAACAGAGCCAGTACTACAGCAGAAGTGCTAATAAGTACAATGTTAATGAGAATGAGGTATGACAAGTTCACAAGTGGATAGCTGAAGTCACCCACAAAAAATTTTTTTTAAATTTATGGGTAGTTCAGAAAGTACTTCTAGAAATCCTTCATACTACCCTGGGGAAATGGAAAGAAACAACCATAAACTGAATTTATTTTGCTGGTAATTTGAACTTCTACTGTCAGCTGCCGGCCAGGTGCCACGATCCGCCACATAAAACTCACACACTCAGTTCACTCCACAACAAGTACAAATATGACTCATTTTCCATGTTGGTGTGAATGACCCGAGACGTACCTCCCTGGACTACATGAAGAGAGACATGGTTGAGCTCTCTGATCTTGTAGCCAAGGCAGGTAGGACCCTAGCCCTGAGTAACATCCTGCCATCATCCAAAATGATACCACAGTACAAGGACAAAATGACTGACTTCAACAATTGGCTAAGCTTCTGGTATCACTCTAATGGGATCCAGTTATCCGTCTGCCTGGGATGACATGATCGACAGACCACGATGCTTTACCAGAGATGGCCTGCACCTGTCCCCCTTGGGATTCTAGACACTGGCTAAGGCTCTTGCGACCCTTATAGTGCCTTTTTTAGGCAAGGTTCAAATGACAAATTCACCACTGTAACAGGTACAAGCAAGCAAAACCTAAGGGTAATGCTACTCAATGCTAGAAGTTTAAACCTCACAACGCACTCACTCGAGGCACTCCTTAAAATGGAGAACATCGACATCTGAGCAGTGACAGAGACCTGGTTCAAGGCTCCAGTGAGCACCCCTGCATTATCAGGCTATAATTCATACCACACCTTCCGGCCACCTAACCTGAACTGAAATTAAAGGCAGAGACGTGTCCATATTCATTAAGGATATCCACACCTCCAGCCTAGTTACTCAGCATAATGCATCCAAGATTATCTGAGTGCAACTAACTCTGGGCAAGACTGCAATACAAATTGTAGCTTGCTACAGATCCCCCACAATGCACCAGGATTCCCACTCATTTCTTGATACACTGGAAAATATTAGGGTACAACCCAACACCCTAACAACGGGCAATTTCAACTACCACAGCATTAACTGGGAAAACTACTCATGTACAAACTTTTGCTCAACGTTTTCTGGAATTCATAAATTCCACTGCCTTGGATCAACTTATCCACACCCCCACCAGGGGCAGCAATATCCTAGACCTGGTCTTTCTTCAAAGCCAACTTCACGCTTCTCAAGACAGAAGTGGCAAACTTCACGACACCCATGCAGACTGACAATAGAGGTAAGACTGTTGAATCCTGCACAAATGCACTTTATAAGCACTTACACGAGTGCATGGATCGTGCTATCCCTAACAGAACCAAGATGCTAACCTCAAAGAAAAAAAAAAAAAAAAGGAGCCAATCGGGTGGTACCCTGCCATAAACATAAAACAAAGCTTTCAGGTCAAACAAACCCTTCAGTGTATAAAATACTAACACATACTAACTGTTTTTATATACCACCAAAAATCACATAGCCATTAATTATTCAATTAAACAATCAATCCTACTTAAAAACAATAGTTGCAGAAGCACAGAACTCTATATCAAACACATTTGTTTATATCTTAGTACAGGTTTTAAAGAACAATAAAGCTTAAGATGAAGGAATATCAATGGATAATACATCTGTGTGCTGATGTATTACCAGGTTTAAACCAGACTGTTTCTTTAAAATTATGGCTGCACTGGTAAAAACCACACTCTCCAAAGTCAAGAGCACAGCATCCATGGGACCTGGCAACATCCCATGCTGCATTCTACACGAACTACAGAACGAACTGGCACTCCATCTAAGTACCATGTTCAATCATAGCCTCACCTCAGGCTTTGTGCCCAATGAATGGCACACAGCAACAGTTATCCCACTCCACAAAGGGGGAGTCACCACGGACCCCAGGAACTACGGCCCCATTAGCCTAATGAGCCTGGTCCGCAAGGTCATGGAATGCATCATCATGGAACTTATAAACAAAGACATTGGTAATCTCCAAACTCTGGACCACACCCAGTTTGGCTTTGTAAAAGGCAAATCATGTCTCCTAAACCGGACAGAGTTCTTTGAAGCAGTCACCAAACCCCTAGACGACGGTAAGGTGGTACACACAGCCTATCTAGATCTCGCCAAGGCTTTCGACACCATCCCCCACTCTGGAATTTTAATAAATTCTTATGTCACAAGATGGGTTGCCAACTGACTCACTGACAGAACCCACACTGTGAAAGTAGCATACTCCAAATCCGCCTTCAGACCAGTGACAAGTGGAGTACCACAGGGTTCAGTCCTGGGTCCTCTCCCATTTGGTATCTACTTCTATGATGTACAGGCCAAGACAGAAGATCTTTGGCTAATGAAGTTTGCAGATGACTGCAAACTAGGAGCCATAATCGAAACGATGTGGACATCCTACAAAAGGGCCTCACTGAGACAGATGCCTGGTGTCAAAGCCATGGCCTCAAGCTCAATGCAAAAAGTGCATGGTCATCCCATTTGGTAAAAACTCTGTACCCATGAACTACCACATAGGCAGTAGTCTACATAACACCAAGAGTATGACAAAGAGGCCTTGGGACACAGGTGGACAGTAGTCTCTCCTTTGACAATCACATTGCCACAGGTGTCATGAAACCTTTCTACGTGGCACACCTCATCACAAAAGGTTTCTCATCCCAAAAAAATGAGACCCATTATAGAGCACAACGCCGCTTTTGGTTATGTACCTCACAAGACATCTACAACAACTGGAAAGGCCGCAGAAATACCACACAAAGAGGATTACCAGCCTCAAACAGATGCCCTATGCAGACAGTCTCAAAAAACTCCAGCTTTACTCCGTTGCATACCTGCCTAACATACAAAGCTATGTTAAACCCAGAGCTGTTGGACATGCTCCACTTAAAGAAATCCCAATCTTACACGCTCTAGGGACCTAGACCTTGAGACCACAATAAACAGAACATGCCAGAGGGATAGATTCCTGTCCCAGAGACTTCACATACTTTGGAACAAACTACCTATCTATATCAAACAAAGCTCCTCATTAGCACTTCAAGAAAAATCTTGATGATTGGATGGGAAATAGGAAATTCACCCCGGGGATTAATTCTGTGGCTCTGCTCGACGGGGGCACAGGAAAATAATTTTTTGGGTGGCGAAAGTCAGGGTACCTTTTTGGCTAGGCTTATATAGGCCCTAGGGCCAATAGCATAGTACCTACCTATGAACCCACGTCTCTCTCAATCACAGTCATAAATATCACGCACTGTCTAAAAACACTATATTCTTCATTTATGCATTATAACTGCCCCCCTTCTTAGCAGAGCAAATATACTGTCTTTTCTGTTGTACTACACTGCACCAGTGAGTTCAGGTTATGGCTGAAAAGGATCCGGGACAAGCCCACTTAACTAAAACATTAATGAGAGAGAGAGAGAGAGAGAGAGCGCGAGAGCGATGTACATACTTGCACCTGTATACATGGATGACAAAATATATGGATGACAGTTTAGTCAAACATTTGATGCCAAATGTTTGCATCCCATCATAAATGATCAGTCATATGATCACAAAATACCACCATTAGTTTGGCAGGAGAGTTGGAAACTGCCCTTTTCTGCAACTGTGCAATCTTGGAGTCAGTATACATAAAGAAACAAGGATGCAGTGGTGCACAAGGGCTTGCCCACCTGCAAAAAGGTGATTTGGTATTTTAACAGTTTCCCCATTATGTGAAACTTTTTTATTTTCTCCTTGACTATTATTAATCAAATTTAGCTGAATTACATACAACCTATTAAAACACATATTACCCAATTAGGTCTTCCAATGGGTTCTGTAATAATGTAAATAATGTTAATTTAAGCTGGGCAATTCACTCTACATTGTGCCTAGGTCACAGCAAACATCCCACCCAGCATAACACTAAGCTTCACAAATTAAGACTGTACATCAGTCGCCAACACTGACACAAAACCATAAGCAGGAAGAAACAGTCATTCAGAAATATGCATTAACGAACCAGGGACTGCATGGAATAAGATACACATAGTTTGGACTTCATAACAGAAAACCCTGGTACCAAGGAAAGGCAAGAGAAAAATGACTACAGAAAGCCTAGTGTGTACAAAGAGGATGTAGGCAGTAGCTTACTAGGGACAATGTCTACAGCATAGGGAAAAGTAGCTGAGATCCACATTTCAGAGTTAGTTTACTCAGGTCAGAATGAGAATATGAAGCATATCTGGTGCTTCAAATGCTATTAGGAGCAAATTATGTTTATAAATATCTATAGCTTGTATAACTATTAATAAAAATATTGCTTAATACTGAAAAAATTCAACAGGAATGACAAACATTTTGCCAACTTCAGACATAATTTCAGAGAAAAGAGCAACAAAAAACATCAGCTAACTCATGTACCAGTACTCCACTCCTACAATTTTTAGTGTTACTTCTTACAATTTTTAGTGTTACTTCCTCCTGTCGAAATACAGAGATTCTTTTCCCCAAAAGAAAAACTGTTCTTTTCACAATGAAAAATATGAAAAAACAAGACAAAAATGTCACGAGCTTCAAGAAACTGTATTATTTCATATTTTTCCTCACACAGTAAGTAGAGGAATACAGACTCATAGATTGTTATTAGCCTAATGACGGGGAGCTTTCTTAGCCTAGCCAAGTTTTCCCAAAAGAATAAAGATGTCCTGTATCAAAGTAGGACAGTGATAGCCAGGCATTTATAAGCTATAAGCATACCTGCCCATATCTGTTAAAATTGCACATAAACCGCTTTAACTCATCACTTTAGGATACAAAATCTTATATATCATTTTTTAACTTTTTAATCTGATTAGCAGTAAGTAATTCTACCTTGGCACAAACAGGCACACAATCCAGACCATCACTACAGTTGTAAATAATGCATCATAGGGAGGTATACAGTTGTCTGCACTTCAGACTCCAGAAAGTGCAAACCTGTAAATGACAATAAGCATTTTAAAGCAGACTGGCATCGAATTCCCTTAGCAACCACTCATTAAAAGGGTTCAAAACAGACCAGCAGTACATTCTGCCTCTTATCTATACAGTACACAGATAACCATCTTCAATGCTATCAGTCCCCCCTTATAAAAACAGATAAACATTAAAAAACACATAGAAACAAGCTTTACTAATTTATTCACAAGACTGAAACTTAAAGAATAATATTGGTTTTGCTAATACCAGGGGAACACATACCTGCTTTCACATTTGTAAAATATGGACACCCCCTTCACAAATTCAACTAGACTTCGTATCCTAACATGGAAAAAAAATATTTCCAGCATTTAAAGACCAAGTGATTTAAAACATGTGGATGTAATGGGTAATCTTACAGAGATAACTGTAGTACTACACCAGACATAAATAAATTTCAAGAACTTCAGAAACAATCTGAAATCAACTGCATTACAAACTGCAGATCATAACAAGGCTCCATTTTACCTACCAACAAAGTCATCTATGGTTGAAAAGCTACAGTATTAATAAAATGGCAAGAAAACTAAACCCTTGACAGAACATATCATGGGATCTAGTACTAAAACTGGTTTATAGCTCATATCTGTGTTAATTATATTCAGGTTACGATAACCTTCCAAACTACACTTTTTATTTTGCTCTTTTAGTCAATCATTTCCCTTCAGAAAACTCTTGCCAACACCACCCCACAATAACAGTTCCGCAAACATGACTTACCCTACCACCTGACTAATCCATTCAGGACGCAGACTGTTCAAATTACATTAAAAGTGGGGTCATTGTACGAAAAAAGCATCAGAAATCTTTTCAACTCCGACAAATAAAAACACCACTGTAATTGGGGCTATAAAACAAAGTAAATTAACTAAATGTCACACACAAGCACCAAAACATGTGCATCTATAATCTGAAAAATCCACATCTCTGAGGTGAATACGTTTGTCACAGCAGATACATGGGGTTACTGATCACTCCAGAGCCTTAGCAGACAGTTCCAAATACAACTGCAATCATTTAACAACGCCCCAGCAATACTGCTCACAAATTTTAAAATGCTCAACAAAACAAGGTAAACGAGATACTTAAATAAGACCTTTAACATACTAGCTATATATATATAGAAAATGTTCCTGATCCAGCCATATACACTCTTACTAAACTAGCGACCCTGCGTTAAGTTGACATTTGTACCTTAGAGCCACAGTTAAATTTGCCAATACGCAAAAGTCACAAGCCTAAACACAACCAACGAAGTACTCAAATATTAGGTTCACAGCTTCCTGCAAACGCCAACTCGAGTAATCAATTACATCCGACTTTTCCATGCGATGCACGACTCTTGGATACAACAGCTAGAAAAATAACGTCACTCAGTTTTAATGAACTATAAATTATATTCTTACAACACAGCACCCAGACTATAAATGATCAGTAGCTGCACAACATCTTAACAAAAACGTTCACAGTAGGCCGGGGTTTCTCAGTGACACATCAAATGTCAAGCAGACTTTCCATACAAACAGGTAACTAAATGCCGCAATCTCGTAGATCGTGAAAACTACTGAATGTAAATACCAAGTCACTGCATTTAAGTACTTGCACAAAGTGTCAAACAACTCAAAAAAGTGCGCTTTTAAAGATTACTAAGAATAAACAGTAAGAATACACAAACTACTTGCCAACCATTCACTACAAATGTCAACCCGCAGAAATATTTAGGCAATACTATAGCCCACCTACTTCACAGCAGATAGTGACAAGCCAACCAGGTTACTAGTGTTTTTTGGAGGGTGCAATGCACGAACAGTCTGCATGACTTATTTGCTTTCTTACTTGCTTCTCCCACCCCTTGTCTATTTGCAAACTCAGCTCTCCACAACGCCAAGGTTCCAACCGGAAACGGGGTTCCTGCAGTAGAAGGCGTGCCGAAGAAGACGCAGCATCCAATCAAGTCGTAAAGAGGTCAGTGGCTGATAGATCGTGCGACTAATGAAAAATAGAAATGGAAACATGAGGGGTGGAACAATACTGGACCACGAGACGGACCGGACCGAAGCGGACGTGAAAATGACGTCACCCCTTTGTTGTAGTGCCGGTGGCACCACAGCAACATTTTGGTTTGGTTTAGGTCCGGCGCTTCGGAAGTTAAAGAACCTAATTAGGCCTTTCTCACGCAGCAGTACACACGGCTGTCCAACTCCTATATTTATGATGTGAACACTGCAAGAGAACCGATGCTTAATTGAACTCTTAGCTTAAAAAAACTCTTGTTTTCACTTGGCCTGTACATTTTATATTAAACAGTTAATATACCATATATAATCTAACAGACTAAACCAGACGCCGATCTGCTGCAATCAAAAGCAATCGCTATTCAATATCTCAAAGTGTTTTTAACCATTATTTTTCATACAGCGTCTGTATTCTGCTTATCCGCACCTACACTTTGCACTCTACTTCACTTTCTCATGGGCCATCAGGCACACATCACACTTACCGCTCCGGCTGTTTACAGGAATACATGGCGCCGCTGCACCCCTACTTTACTTTTCTGAAGACACCTTACCCATCAACCGAATACAAAACTAATACTCAGACACCAACCCCAGTTCATACACTTTCGCTCGCCCTTAAAAAATAAAAAAGACGTTCTCTCCTTTTTTTTTTTGACTGGGGCGAGCGGCGCGAGCTCGAAAGCGAGCGGGCGCTGTTGCTGTCTGCGGCAGCCTCTCCTTCACTGGCGCATGCGCCTCCGTCGAGTTCTAAAGGTGAGAGAGAACGGATAAGTTGATAATGGTTATCTCTTTTTCTAATACACAGTATAACGTGGTCTAATCAGTAGATTGGAGAGGTCAGGTATGTCTAAATTGGTGGGGTTACACAAGAAAGAAAAACTTGGGCAGGTATAAAATATCGTGTACTTGAGAAAGTTGGTTTTAAAGGTGCGCATGTATTAATTTAGCAGTAAAACACTGATTGCATGGGGGTAGTGGCTTCTACAAATTCTAATGTGAAAAGAGGCATAGCATCAGAGGCTCTCGTTGTAAGTGTCTGCAAACCAGTACAGTAGCTTCCCCTCTAGAGATTTGTTAGCTCAGCACTACAAAAGCTGTCTTTTTTATCTCTGTTTTTGTCCTCTATGCTGTTGCTACTGGTGCCTTCCCTGTGTCTTGTACGTAGAGTCATTCTAATCCTCTGACCTTATAATTTCAATTAAACATCTAACCCTTTTATGTCTTACCCATTCCATTGCAGTTTTTGTTTTGTGAACCATCTACTGTTGTATTTTGTTGCTGAAGTAAAGACCTGTCTGGTCATACCTTAAAAATTGGTTAACTACAACTATATATATTTTTATTTAAGCTTTTATTTCATTAAATGTCTTAGCAGAATCACATTTATTGGCCAAGTATGCACACATACAAGAATTTGACTCTGTTTTTGATGAGATGACTCTCCAAATATAAGTTACATAATTAACATACACACAACTGTTAATCACACCCCTAAGATATATATATATATATATATATATATATATATATATATATATGCATACGAATTGCGAAGTGCAACACAGTGCAAGAAATGCTGAAATAAACACTGAAAAAAGTATTAGCAATATATAAACAATATTGCAAAACCCTGGGGGGATATGGTGCTCAGCCTGATTAAACTGAATTAACCATTTATAAGCTGATGGCTTGTGGGGGGAAAAAATATATATTACGTGTGTATGTTCTTATACTATTCTACTGTAGAAAGTAACGCTGAAGATAAAGAGTAGAAAGACACTGGATTTGGACATGAAACTAAATTGAGGAAAAGATGACAATGGCCAGGTTGTAATTAACTTATAGGTGGAATGGGGGCAGAAATAAGTTTTGATAAGAGGAAATGGATCAGTCCTATAGCACAGCCTAACAATGTTGCAGTCTGTTGCCCAAAGGCATTTTAGTGTCCACGGAGAATTTAGGGTAGTTATATTTTGTATGGTTTTGGAGATTCCTGTTTTTTGAGAGGGAGCACCCTATCAACGGAGCATGCCAATGGCCAGCTGGAAAAGGAAGCAAAACATGGGTTATCTTTATCCATTTTTTATATTAAACCCTTTATTTTTATCAATGAAATTAATGTTGCCAAATAATGCAGTATAAAACAAGAACAAGTGTACCATCAATCCAAATAAGAGAAAAAAAATGTAATAAGAAATTAAAGAATCTCAAACAGGTGAGATTGTACTAATTAACAGAGAGACTGTCAACAATATCTTTGGCATTTCAAAATAAAATGTGGGTTAAAGCCCAAATCAATGCTACTATATCAGTCCATACAAACATTTATCAAGTGTTAATCCACATGAAACCAGCCCTTCAACAATTGCCACTTTCACTTTATATAGAGAGAAATGGCTTCAGGAATGCAGGCAGACCTGTGTTTTAATTCTTGTAACTGAGACATGAAGTCCTGTATTACATGTATGGATCTTTAGTTCCACTTGCTATTTTGTACAGTTTGTGCCCATCAATATAACAAAACTTTAGTAGCAATATCAACTTTTTCAAGATTGTGATGCTCTACTTTACCTTGAAGAAATTGCTCTGGAGGAAAGTTGTATCTAATTAGACCAAATTCCATGCAATGTTTTCTACAAATTATTTTTAAGCAAGTTCAAGATAACCTTTCTGAATTCATCGGCAGCCCTACTACAGTGCGTTTGCTATCTATTCATTCAGAAAGGTTACTCAAAGTGTTCACATAGTGTACACCTCATGGTATCCTGTATGAATCCCCCTGTACTCTAGAACAACCCCAGATGTAGTAATCAAATCCTCAATCATTGATATGCCATACCTCCAACAAAATATAGGGCAGAAGTCAAGTACTTGAATTGGCATTGCCATTCAAAAAACAGTTTGTTCTTGACTTAGTGGCAGAGCAGGGAATAAGTTTCAACTTCATCCAGATTCCTACATGGATTGTAAATTGTATTTCTTTGTCCCACAGCATTCTATATATTTTGATAGTTTGCATTATATTTTCAACAGAAGCTTATAAAATGTATTAATGTGTCCTTAATTTAGATGTTTGTGGACTCAATTATCTAGGACTTTAACTATCAACAAAGGGAGATCTTTGGGTAAAGTCTAAGCAATTTACAGTTTTTGAAACTCCATACATAGGTGTAAATATAATCTTCTAGATGTATCATCTTATCTCATATTATTTGCAAAAAGCCTGTCATGAGATAACAGCCCCTATGGTAACAGTTGACTCCCAATATTTTAGCCCCTTACATCATTTTAACTACTGTCTGTCCATGAAGTATAAATGTGGAAAACAGAGAGAGTCTCCGATTGGAAGTAAATGCAGTAGCCAATTGTCAAGGTTTATACTGCTGATCATATCCAAAAAAGTATATGTACAGGATATCAGTGTGGAATTTGTTCCATGTATCGAGTGTTCCTCTTTTATTAAAATATATGCCATGATAACGTAATACTAATGAGAAGGTCATCATTTTCCATATGGTGTTATAAGTCTCTATTAGTAGCCTCAGAAAAATAATCTTAAAATATATATGTCATTAGCATATGTTTCCATAAAGACCCATGCCACTCTGAGCTGCTGACAAGGATAGAAGCTCCTAGGATACCATATGTTTGCCTTCCTTACCATACAAAGTTCAGTATTAAATTTTATAATTTGTTAAGCATCTGTTGATTGAGGGAGCCAGGTAGACTTTGTGGCTGCTAGAGGATTTGTGGTATAATAAAACACATAATAGCTTTTATCCTTTGGGAGCTCTCCAAGCATAATAATTTCCATTGATAGTAATTTCTTAACTTTTTTAATTCATTTATTGTGAGATTGTCCCTCCAAATGGATTTGTAAATTGCAGGCCTAGACAGGTCATTGGAGTGTGATTAAGTAGGAAAGGAAAGGTTTGACAAAGTTATTAGATGGTACATAATAGAATTTAACTGCATTTGTTTTTTTTTAATATGGATCTTATAACCAGCCAATACCCCATACTATTGCAATACCTCTATTACTTAAAAAATATCAGTGTTGTAGGAAATAATAGTAAGTTATCTATGTGTAAGGATATTTTTTGACTTTGAAAGATATAACCTTAAATGTTAACGGTTCCAAGTTTGGACACTAAAGTTCCAAACAGATTGCAAAAATCAAGGGGACAAAGGGGATCCCTACTTAGTTCTTCTACATAATTCAAAAGGAGCACAGAGTTTAGCTCTTACTTTTATTTTGGCAGAAGAGTTTTTATAGAATATCGTAACAAGTTCTACAAACCCCCCAGGGAAACGTACACGTTTCATTGTCAAAAACAGAAACTCCCAACTTACCTTATCAAATGATTTTTCTGCATTTAGACTAGGAAGAAGTTTGGGGGATTTGTTTTTCTCTGACTGCTTCAGTACATGGATGATCTTAAGAAGTTTGACAAAGGTGACCAGATATGAAGCTGGTCGGATCCAGGTGAATCAGTATAGTTATAAACTCCACTGATTTATTATCCATAATGTTGATAAATAGTTCCTAGCAAGGGGCTATACAGATAGGGACATTGCCACTGGCTTGGTTTATGCTAAGAACAAACGGGCGAGCGTAGCTAAACCTTATTTTTCCACTCGGAATAGAATGAAGGTTAATAGACAGATTAAGTCTAATGGTAGTACCAAATTGTTATTAACTTATACAAGTGATATGGGTAGGATTTGTAATATTGTTCAGAAGAAATTGGGTAGTACTAATCACTGATGAATCTGTTAAAAGTGTGGTAGGTTCCACACCTAGTTTTTCTTTTAAGAATGCTTTGTCTTTGAAAAGACTTTTATACTATCCCAACCCCACACAAAATCTGACCTTTAATAGGAATGGAATCTTTGCTTGTCATAACTGTAGGGCTTGTAAGTTTATTTCTACTGATACAATGTTTGTGCATCCAATAATAGGCAGATGTTTCATCCCTAGATTTTATGCTGATTGTATATCTGAGAATTTGGTTTACCTGGCAGTATGTAAATCCTGTACATATTTATTATTTATTTATTTGCCATTTGCTAACCCGGTTAGTCAAACTGAGCTATGTAGCCCGTTTTCAGTGGAGACCCAAGGACAAAAGCTCCAGGATACTATATCAGCATACGTATTACAATACTAGAAAATATAAGAAATGAACAATGCAATGTAAAAAAAAAATGAGATAACAAACCAAACATAAGATATACATCCAATGGAAAAAAGAGTGTGGCTGAAAGCTGGAATACAAAATGCAGGCGTAAGTAAATGCAAATAAAGTTTACAGCTCCTACAAATAACATGTTCAAACCCATAAAAATAAAATGTACAAGGTGAGAAAACAGAAACAATATGAGCATATCCTTCACATGGAAGCATAGTACTAAATATTAGATTTTTGAGAGATTGAAACAGCAAGTTCTGAAAAGCAGAAGTGAGTTAGAAGAAGATGAAGTGGTAATAGGAGTTCATGGAGGATTATGGCAAGGGCAGGATTTAGAGTTCAGGAAGTAATTTTTGACTTCAGTTTTGAAGCAGATGGTACTATTAATGTTATGAATGTTAGGGGGTAGACTATTCCAAGCTTGGGACACAGAATTTCTGTAAAGGAGTTTGCTGGTATTTTTGTTCAGTCTGTAGATATCTAGAAGGTTCTGGTCAGAGCTACAAAGCGAGCAAGCTGGGATATAAGGGGATACTATGGAAGAAAGACAGGAACTAATAGGTTTATTTAGTAGGGAGTGTGTGAGCTGCAGCTGGGAAAATAAGCAGGAGCTGAGGGAATTCAAGCCACTGGAGTTATTTTAGGGCAAGACAATGATGAGATTTGTATGGTTGGTTACAGGCAAATCTGGCAATGTTGTTATAGGTTTGTTCAAGTTTGGTTAGTAGGGATGACTGGAGAGGAGTAAAAATAGGAGAGGTGTAGGGAAGACAAGGAAGGAGAAAGGTTTCAGCCAGAGTGGGTTTGGAAATGGGAGCTAGGAATGTTGTATTTCTATAGAGAAGACCACTTTTTGGTTTGTTTTTTGATACAGTGTTGTATATGGATGTCGAATTTTAGCTAGTTATCAATTATAGCAACGGGTAGTTTGGTGTGAAGATCTGCTTTGATAGGGGTGTTATTGAGGGAGGAAATGATAAAGGTGGATTTATGGTGGGAGGGGGATTTGGGAAGAAAAAGTAGGAGCTTGGTCTTTTTGAGGTTAATTATAAGTTGGTGTTCAGTTAGCCATTTTTCCACAGATGAGAAAGTGTTTTGGGTGATGGAAAGAAGGTTAGAGATGTTGTCAGAGACAGAGATGACAGTAGAGTCATCGTCATATTGAATAAGGGAAGAGGAGGTGCAGGAGGAGTGTAGGTCATTGGTGAAAATGTTAGAAAGGAGAGGGCCAAAGACTGAGCCTTGAGGGATGCCAGTTTGTATAGGTAGAAAGCGGGAACAGGTCGATTGCCATCTGACAGACTGGAGTCTGTTTGAGGGAATAGCTTGAAAACCAAGGACTAGTAGGGGGGGAGAGGTTAAGCTCAGTTAGTATGGCAATCAGTTTAGAATGAGGGACAGTATCAAAAGCTTTAGACAGGCTGAGGAAGAGAGGAAACTAAAAGATTTCTGTCCCTGGCTACAGCAACAGTGTGAGTGAAGCATAGGAGAGCAGTGGAAATGCTATGATTAGGCCTAAAACCATGTTGAGTAGGAGTTAGTAGAACTGAGATGGATTATTTCTATGCAAGCCCATAGACCACCAGAGCTTAACGTGTCTGTCTCTAAAACCTGTTCTTAAGGCTAGGAAATTGGCTCATTAACTTGATTTTTATTGGCTGTTTGAACTTTTCTTGTTGGCTGGTTGATTTTACTTTTATATAAAAGAACTTTATTTTTATGTATTGAATGGTCTGATGAAGTGCAGAGTACTGCGTGAAAGTGCTAACCTGTTTTTATTCGCTTTTACTTGGAATTTGTTGGAATAAAAGATTTTTCATTCTAAGCTACAGTTGTGGATGGTTGGTTCATTTTTATTTACTTGTTCTGATTTTTCTTTTGTGTTACTCTCTTTTTCTGCATATGGTTGCAGATATTTTTGGTAAATGGTGGAGAGCAGTATGAATGCTGTACCCCTGCAAAAGCCTGAAAAATGAAATCATTATATTCTAGGCTTAGCTTTTATTGGATGGAGATGATATGTTATCAGTTTTTAAAGGGTAGGGAGTACTAAGATAGGTCTGAAATGATTTAGGGAAGTTGGACAGGGAGTTTCTGGGATGGGTATGATGGCAGACATTTATAAATTGAGGAATGTTAATTATGTGCTTGAAAGGGATAAAAATGAATGTATTTCAGATATGCATGAACTTTGGGTGTAAACATTTGGAGCTACTGAATCTTTAAGGGTGGATAGTCTTGGTCAACTTGTTGAGTTATATCGTATGTGGGATAAAATTTAAAGCTGAGGTTAGGTTTGGACGAATACATGCTAGGAGTTTTGATTTAAAATACTACATTTGGGAAATTCCATTGTTAACAAAGTGAGGGGCAACCAGTTCTGTTATAGTTGAGCTTTGGCCATAATTTGACAAGAATTAAAAGTTTTGTAAACATTAGGGTTTTGGTGAATGAATTTTCCTGTGAGTGAGTGTAGGATATATTACTCATTTTTAAAGTTTCTGCCTCACTGCTCTTGGATCCATGGTTCAAGTCCTGGGCTCTTGTCGCTGTTTCTGTAGTGCATCTTCTTTTAGCAGCTGTGTCTCCCTGCCAAGTATTCCAGTTTCCTCCCAATTTCTACAAGAAACAGGTTGATTTTGTTTACTAAATGGTGCACATATATATTCATACTTTTGAGGCTGAGTCAAGACTGAAAAGGATCCATGAAAGATGAATTGACTTAGCAAGTTAATGCATTGTAAAAATTCACAGTAATTTTTTATTAACATCACATTGCTTTATTTATTAGATAAACTGTGTTTTTATTAACTTTTCCAATTCTGTGTACATGCTTATGCTAAACAGCTAAAATGTGTTATATATTAAAAAAATCACACTCCTCTTGAAAAGGAGCAACACAACATAGATGATACCTAATGTATTCCATGTAAAACTTGGGAGGGCATTCCGAGGCCTCATCACCAAAATTATTTTTCAGTCTGAGAGTAGACGAGAGAATCTAATATACCTGTTAAATGAAGAAACCTAGTCTACTAATTTTTTAAAATTATCCCCAAATTCAAAGTAGAGGGAATTTGTTTAGAATTTATTAGTTCAAAAGAAACCCAGTTCATTTGTGAGTGGCATGCCATTGTCACCTTTTACACACCCTCTGCCCTTCAAATTTGGCAGTCATAGTTTGTAGAAATTGTAACCTATTCAGTGTGAAAATGGTGGCACTAGAAATAAGGGGAAGGCAATATTTCAATCAAGCAAGGAAAATTTAGAATCAATAAGGCTTCAGGCCCAAAAATCAATTATTACTTACACAGAAACTGAGCTTGAAATAAAAAAAAATCTATTTTATTAACACTCCATATAATACTTGAATTAATGTTGCAGACAATACTACAAATAAACTAGTAAAAATGACCGGACCAGGATCGACCACACACAAAGTCTTTATTAGTACAACAGCAGTGCAACGACCAGCTAACATGTACTAAGCACTTTCTCCCATCAATATATAGGGCATCATCAGAGTAAAAGTTAATGTAAAAGCCATTCAAACTATTATACCATATACCATATACCTTATACTATGATTCTAACCAATCGTGCTTTAAAACTCATTAATATTCATTCAAAAATAAATTATTGAATATGAATATAACATTTTACTTTATAAACTTTGGTAGGACTATCAGATGTCCCGGGTTCTGCAACTGCAACACCAAAATGGTGATATATCTTGCTACATGTCTTAGTTGTCCTACTTTCTACGTGGGCAAAACCATTAGAAAATTAAGACTAAGGATATTAGAACACATAAGGGATATTAAAAACAAAAAAACACCAATGCTCTTTACATGCATAGTCAAGGTTGTATCAACTACAAAAAGTTTATATTTTTTGACATTGATAGAATCCCATACAATGACAAAGGTGGGGATGCTAAGACACTTTTGGAAGTTAGAGTGCCTTTGGCAACTCAGATTTGATGCATCTAGGCCTCCGGGTATAAATGAACATATATCACTTTCTAGTATATTAAAGTATAGGTCATGTTGCATATGAATATTCAACACCTGTTTTTTACTGCTCTATTGGGCTTGTGAATAAACATATATATATATATATATATATATATATATATATATATATATATATATATATATATATATGCCTGTACTAACACAATGCAGTCACTGCAAGTGTTAATTACTGCATGAAGTGCTGATCTACACTTATTCTAGATAATGGCATATAACATATATATATATATATATATATATATATATATATATATATATATTTAAATTTAGGTAAACAATTTGTTATATATATGATGATGGTTATTAGTTTCTCATTAGTTTTTTATTGGGTTATTAGTCTTTTTTATAATAATTATGACTAATTTATAGCAATATCCATTGCAACCAAGGTTATTTTTATTAAATTGTTTGACTAGCTAATTTTTATGTTGGTTTTGTTTCGGTGTAGGATAGGGTAATTTTAATGCAATTAATTTTCTTTTGAATAATAACAAATACATCGATTACTTTGTCAAATTGACTAGAACATTTAATTGTTTGTATTTGTGTTTTTATAAAGTAAAATGTTATATTCATATTCAATAATTTATTTTTGAATGAATATTAATGAGTTTTAAAGCACGATTGGTTAGAAATATAGGGGGCGTATATATTCTATGGTATAAGAATTTGAATGGCTTTTACATTAACTTTTACTCTGATGATGCCCTATATATTGATGGGAGAAAGCGCTTAGTACATGTTAGCTGGTCGTTGCACTGCTGTTGTACAAATAAAGACTTTGTGTGTGGTCGATCCTGGTCCGGTCATTTTTAATACTTGAATTAAAGCTGTTAATCAGGCCAAATACCTAATATTTGTAAACCAAAATAGTGTTGAAAAAGGTGCAGTTTAAAGAAGAAATACCCCCTGAGGAAGGGATTGTAGCAAGTTTAACTGCAGAGTCATCCTAGTAATCTTAATATAATATTCAAGAAACCAAGTGCAGACTTCTGTAGGATCATAAGAGCATAGGAGGTTACTATGCTAATGGTCCTGGGGCCCTTACAAGCTTAGCCAGGAGTTTATCCCCAAAAAAAGAACACTCAGTCAGCATCTGTCGCCCCTGTCAATGAGGGGAAAAGGTGGAACCCCTGGGACAAATTTGTGTTTCCCCATCCACTCATCAAGGTTGTGCTTTAAGAGGGCCAGCGAGATACTCTGTTTAACATGTATGGGAAGTCTATTCCAGAGATGGGACAGCATCTGGAAGATAAACCTGTCTCTCCAGCAGGTTTTGTTGATGTCACATATTAGATTTGGGTCTATTGAGCAGGTAATGTGCAAGGAGTTAGACTTACGGATATGGAGCTTCTCTAGTAGGGCAGAGTCCGATATTGCCTTGTAGTTGAGACACAGATCATCTCTGACCAATCTGTATGATACCGAGTAGAGTGATAGTGATTTGAGCCTGTCCACATAGGACATATGTTGGAGGCCATGGATTCTCTTTGTGAGATATTTCTGTGTCCTTTCCAGTTGGTGCAGGTGTTTGGAGAGGTACATACCAAATGGGGCATTATACTCAATTATAGGCCTAATGAGGGAGGAGTACATAGAGGTAATAACCTCCTTTTTTCTGGATGCAATCCCTTTACTTATGAAATGAAGCAAGTAAAAGGCTTTTCTGACCTCTGCTGCCACATGATGGTCAAATCTGAGATTGTTGTCAACCTGAGTAGCCAGGTCTCTCATCACAGGTTGCATGCTTAGGGGGCTGCCGTTGATGTGGTAATTAGCAGGGGCTGTGTTTTTGCTGAATGCTATGATGATAAATTTTTCTGCATTTAACTTAAGGCCATAACGTTGACACCAATTATTTGTAGCTGTGAGACCCTCTTGCAGTATGTTAACATCATTTAGGGAGTCAGTGACATCACCCAACTTACAGTCATCTGCAAACCTGGTCAGCCACAGGCCTTTTGTCTTTGCCTGAACCTCTGAGAAGTAGATGCCAAACAGTAGGGGTCCCAGGACAGATCCCTGGAGAACACCACTAGTGACAGGTCTGCTGTCTGAGGTGGTGGCACATATTTTGATCTTGTGGGTCCTATCGGTGAGCCAGTTGGCCATCCACCTGTCAAAACAGGGATTTATGCCAAGTTCTGTTAGCTTTTTGATGATGCTCGAGTGGAGGATTGTGTCAAAGGCCTTGGCCAAGTCAAGATATATTCATTAATGAGCATAACTTCTGATTTAAGTGCACTGGCAGATATATGCTCAAAATACACCTCAGGTCTTGTTATCGATAAGTGAAAATAATGAATGTACAGGAGATGAATTGTGAGGGTCTTCATATTTACAGGGCTTGAAAATAAGGCAACATCATTCAACTGCTTAGGACCTATCAAGTGCTAAACCATACCAAAGGATCATTATCAAAATTAAGATAATTTAGTCTTTCCTGTAGAATACCAGAATAAAAGTCCTTGGCTAAATCAATAAATGTTGTATCTATAAATTAATCAGCATCTGGGTTTCATTATGTGGAAAATAAGGCACAAGGGAGGGGGTGTGCATATTATAGATATTACAACACACACAAGTGCTGTTGTGAGTTATAAGCCTGAAGTATGAGTGCTTGATAATTCCCAGGTGTGCATTAATATCTGTACCAAGTGTGAAGAGTGATGGTCTCACCACTGCCAACCAATATGTGATGTCCCCATGCTGGGCCAGTAATCAAGGAGCCTGAATCCTCACCACTGACACTGGAGAGGGACATGCACTTGGAATACAAATGGTTATGCTCAGTATTTCTAGATCCAGACCTCTCTGCATCAAGCACAGTTTCCCTTAAGAGCATACAGGGAACACACTCAGTCCGGGGTCTGGATTTCTCTATATCGGTGTCCCTCCAGGTCTTCTATAAGACTCCCCACTGGTACAGCTGTAGGGTTAGGTCCTCAGCCAAGTGTCCAAGCCAAGTCCTCCAACACCCTCTCTGTAAACCCAGTGCTTGGTGTGCCTGCTCCAACCCAGTGTTTGGTGTCCCTGCTCCAAGTAGTTGACACACACACACACACACACACACACACACACACACACACACACACACACACACACACACACACACACACACACACACACACTGTGAGATTAGATTTTTCACACACACACACACACACACACACACACACACACACACACACACACACACACACACACACGTGCCCTGGGAAAGGCTGGCACAGACCCACCCTCTGTGTCCCCTTTTGCCCAGAGTACAAGGTAGTTATCACCACCACCAGACACTCCACAGTGAGGTACTCTAAGGCCCTTAATAAGGGGTGTCCAATTATACTGTGTAATATTAATACTAATACAAATGATAGTAGTTGACCACGATGGCTAGGCCTTCTGGAGTGCCCCACACAGTGTCACCAAATAAATACAAGCACTTTCAAATGTTAAATACTTTCTACAAGGAACAGCCACAATAAAGTTTTTAAATATATTTAATAATAAATAATAAAAGAGCATGAAAATACTGAATATATATTCACAGTAAACCATAGAGTTCAGATCACAGGAAATATTGAAAAGACCATTGATGGACAGACTCAGAAAAATAAAGAAAAACAATATCTAAACTAAGCTTCACTATATTCCTGACTGAATCTAGGAGAATTACTATTCCCTAATAACTTACTTGATAGAGCAAGGCACAATGAAACACGTGAGCAGTCCCTCCAGCTAGGCTCCCCAAAACAGAACACTCCACCCTCAGAAACCATCCCCTGCAAAATACAATACCCAAGATGGCTTGCAGAATGACCCCATCTGGTCACCTGACTCCAGATTCTCACTCCACTCCCCCCTGAAGCTGAGACAGGAACCCAGGATTGACAGCCACAACACACATCTAAATGTCCACTGCAGCGCCTGGGGCCTCCGTTCTCCCCACCAAGCCAAGCATCTGTACAAATCAGTTTAATATACAAATGACTCATCAAAATTCTAACTAGCTGTGCCGGCACAAGTCACCCGTCCACTGCCCTACTTCACCTGGAATGGCTGGCACCACCTCCCATCGTCGTACCAAGTACCACCATGCCTTGTTGCACTGGCTTCATTATTTACTTATTTAGCAGTTTGAATTTCACATTTATTGATCTATGTATGATAATTATATGTTTATAGTGTATTTTAATTTAAAATCCTTCCTCCAACCATTTTAATTAATTGATTGCTGTTCAGGGTTATAATGTTTGAAGTGTGGAATTTTTTTAACACCCCACAGGATCTTGCCTGGTGGCTCTTCTACCTTCAGACAGGAGCAAGGCATTCCTAATTTAAATTAGAACCCCACAGCCCAATAGGCCATCCATTCCCGAGAGGGACAGCTAGCTGGTTTGGCATGGTGGTCTGTCTTCTCCCAGTGGGAGCATCCCCCTCTCTTGGCAGCAATTCCAAGCTCTGCTATGTCCATAAGCTCAGAAACTGAATGAACAATGACCAATGATTGCTTACCTACATATAATTATGATACAATATTATCAGCCCATCTTCCACCCTGGTTTTAGAAAAAGACAAATGTTTTCTTCGGTTTATCTTTTTATTCCCATGTCCATTTGCATAAATGTCTACTGTGGTAAAGTGAAAAACAAGAGTTTGAAAATGCAGATTTTTATACTAATGCTAATGCTGAAGGCAGACATGTACTGGTACAGATGCCTTAGGGGGTCTATATTATAACACTGGTAACTGAAATATTGGGGGTGATCACAATTACTTTGTTGCATTCATTTAAGTATGTACAAACTAATAACTTTGGTGATTTTTCCTCCAGAGTTTTAAGTAATTTCTACTATTTCTTAAACTGGAGCAGTGACAATTTCACATATGGCATATAATGCAGTTTTGCAAAATGAGTGTAAATATTAAGAAGACAAGTAAATTAAACACGAACTAGTAAACCAACACAGCTGAAACGGAGCAGGAAAAACGGTACTTCAAACGACCAAAAATATAAGGAAATTTATTAAAGTTTGTTAAAATAAAGCGCTTTTCGTCTGGTTTAATGACACAGACTTCTTCAGACAATTACTTCTTAAAAAGGTTTGCTATATATACACACAGTTACAAGGAGAACCCAATCAACAGGCAAAAAGCAATTAAACAATTAAGCAATGAACTACTACGTACTGTTTTTTAAAAGGCAGCCACAAATTCATAGCAGCAACAAAAAGTGATGCGTTAGCATTTGTTACTAAAACTATTTTGTCAAAACCACACCTATTAAATTAATATAACTTTGACTTCAGAAAAGCTAAAGACAAAAATGTAATTATATAATATTGACTATAAGAAACAGTAAAAAGTTACAAATGTTTAAACATATTTAAAAGTAATGACATTATAAAAGGCTTAAGTGAATAAAAAACTAAGAAACTAAAAAAATTAGTAAGCACACGAGCATTTACCCAGATGAAAAGTCTACTAACAATAGACCTGTACAAACAAAGTTGTCATCTACATAGACTCTTGATTTTCAAAATGCTGCTTATTGAGCAGTTTTCATTGAGACCAGGGGCGTTGAGGGCATTAAGTCTAATCTGCCAAAGCAGTTCTAATTCCTCTAATTTAAAACCTGTTGGACCACCTCTTTCACTTGCTATAACCTGGTCGATGACCATGAATTTGAAGGAATGGTTGGGAAAAAGAGAGATATGTTTTGCTAGAGCATTGTCATGTTTATTTTTTCTAATTGCATAAGAATGCTCATAAATGCGGTCTCGGAGACGGCGCTCCGTCTTGCCTACATAAAATGCAAGACAACTTGCGCACTGGGCCAGGTAGACCACCATTTTCGAGTTGCAGTTGACCCTATAATTCAAGTTGTAAGTATAGTCTTCAAGTTTGAACCTGTTAGATTCTGTAATGTACTTGCAAAAATTGCAACTTTGACATTTATACATACCCACTACTCTACTTATAGGTCTCTTTTGACACTCAAACAAGTCTTTTAAGTTTTTTGCTCTCCTAAAAATCACTTTAGATTTGATCCCTAATTTCTGACACAAACCCTGTCAGTCATAGGTACCGCCCAATTTTTGTATAAAATCTCAAGACAATCCCTACTGTTTGTACTGTAAGTTGTTATAAAGATGGAGCTTTCGTTAAGTGGGTCAGAAATGGATTTAGACCTTTGAGAAGGATATGGATCTAAGTCAAGAATAGTATGTTGGTCGAAGTGGACCTCGTCTAAAATAGGTTTATAAATGCGTTTATCACGTTTTTGGACCACTTCTTCTACAATGTTGCTGACCAAGCTGTCAGGGTATCCTCGATGAAGGAACATGTTTGTAAGAAAAGTACATTCATCGAGGAAATCCTGGTTAAGCATAACAATACGGGCTGCTCTGACTAGTTGGCCTTTGACCACAGCTCGCTTTTGATGATACGGGTGACAGCTTGTATAATGCAAGAAAGAGTTTGAGTAAGTACTCTTTCTATGAATACTAGCTGTAAGTCTCTGAAGTTCAATGTTTTTCTTCAGCTGAATGTCCAAATAGGCAATGGACATGGTGTTAAAAGTAGATGTGAACTGGAGAAAATTAGTAGTCGCATTCAAATAATCTACAATTTGTTCACTGATTGTGAAGTCACCGTCTACTACTATAAAGATATCGTCAAGGTAGCGGGTGTAGTAAATGAACCTGTCACTAAAGCTACAATTATTAAAGACAAAGAGGTCTTCCCAGTTGGCCATTACTGAATTAGCTACACTCGCCCCACAAAGTGAACCCATGGCGACGCCAACTTGTAGATAAAAGTTGTCAGCAAACATGAAGTAGTTGTTCTCAAGTATCAAGACCAATAATTCATTGACTAAAGATATCTCAACATTTTCACCTCCATTCTTTCTCATAAATTGACTGACCCATTCCAAAGCTATGTCGTGTGGTATACATGTATACAGGTCTTTAACATCGACCGTGAGGAAGTTGTAGTTACTGCTAAAGATGAGATTTTTAATGTTGTCAAGAAAAGACCAAGAATCTTTACATATGTGGTTGATTTTCACCAAGTATTTCTGTAGAATGATGTCTACCACTTTTGCACAAGGGTACGTAGGTGATCCTCTACTGTCCAAGAGTGGACGCATTGGAGGGTTGACAACGTCCTTGTGCAATTTAGGTATTCCAAACAAGTAGGGAAATCTTGGGTAAGATGTACTCATGAAGTTGAAGGTGTTCTGGTCAAGTCGGCCTTCAATGAACATCTTTTCAGTACTGTCCTTTATGGTTTTATAAGCGCCATTAATTTCGGATCTCGAACTAAGTGAGTAAGAGGGACAATCCAAGAGTTGGAGCATTCTTGACTCATAATTGTCTTTGTCAAAAATAGCTAAACCCCCACCCTTGTCTGGTTTACATATTCTAACATTATTACATTATTAAATCTAATGCTGTCTATACATTCCTTCTCAGATTTAATGTTGTTAGCAAATGAAGGAAAATTATGACCGAACTTAAACTTTTGACGAATGTCAAGTTCGCATAGTTGTTTGAAAATATTTAATAATGGATGCAGTGGTGGGTTAAAGACACTAGGAATTCTATAAGGGTTTACATTAGAAGTAGAATTACCAAAGAACAATAAATTCAAGTTTAGTTTCCTAGTAAACAGTTTAATATCTAGGATAGTTCGAGCTAAATCCAACTTTTGGTTAGGGGCGTACATGTGACCTTTTGCAAAAAGTTCCACTTGGTCTTGGGTTATGTTAACTGTAGAGTAGTTGTACACTTTAAAGTCATTTTCAACATTAGTCAAAATGACCTGTAACTCTGATGGTACCAAAAAGCTAGGACCGTCTTGGCAAATGACGCTACTTACAGTTAAGTTTGGTAGATAACCATCAAGGTGGTTGTAGTCACGTTCAGGTGGAACCGAAAGCCAAGTGAAGGTGTCAGAAGAATTCGCAGCAAGGGCGACCGATGGTGAATCTAATTCCTGTATTGTTTCGTATTCCTTTTTACTACTTGGTTCGATCTGTTTGTGAATTGTTTTGGTCTCGCTCCTAAAAAATTAGATGTATTAGATCTTAAATTGTAATGACAAGGAGCTTGGTTAACAAAAACACTTTCGTTTTCACTAGGCTCATTCTGTGGAGACCCCTCCAAGCTTACATCTTGGCCAAGTGAATTGTTGACCATGGGGGCTTGGTTATTCTCATAGTTGTTCCTTGTGGGTAGTGCCTGAGTGTTGTTGACGCCGGATTGAGGAGGACATCCTGGGCGTTTCCAAACTTGCACTTGTGGCGAAGGAGGATAGGCAGTTCCTTCACTATATGCCTTTACATCCCTGTGAATCTTTTTAGTTTTATTATTCTTAAGTTTGTCAAGATATTGGTCAATACTGACAAACAGTCTGCTATATTCATATTTGTACCGGAAGAATTGGTGGTCCGATTTAATTTTGAAATCCATATCAGCAACTTGTTGACTTAGAGACTCCACAGACAAGGTATAGTGCCTAATCATTAATGTCAGTAAGTCAACACCTTGTTGTTGAAATAATGCTAACAAGTCTTTATGAAATGCTGAGTTCGTTATTAAGCCTGTGGTATACCGGTAATGTCTCAGACCTTTAGGAATAATGTTGCGTTTAAGGCACTCCTGGAAATATGAAATTTGCAGTTGAGTCTTTTTTAATTTAACCAAGAGTTTGTCCAGTAAATTCAAGTTGTACGTAATATCTATGTACTCACTGTTAGTATCAAACCGCTGGAGCTGTTCTGCATTCAAACTTGAAGTGAAAGAAAAATTACCGGTAATCCATTGTTTTATGTCAGGAAGACTTTCAGTGTTGTTAATGTTATTGAAAGGAAGATTTGTAGTTGTGAAAGGAGCTCTTGAAGAGACAGGTTCGACATTGTTGCCATTAGTAACTGTCGAATTGCCATTAGACGTTACAGGCGAGTCGAACTGTGCTGCCCCTGGTCGAATTGGTGCTGCAAGTACATGAGCGTCATCAGAAGTAGGTAAGTGGCTGGCCGGAATACTCCTCTGCCCGCACGTAAGACTCGGTCCTCCTGTCAAGCCAGCTCCAATAAAGCTATGTAAATGTAAAGAACTATTCATGCCATTGTTGGCTAAGACAGTTACAGGACTGCCCTGTGCAGTTGGATGAAACAAAGGCACAGTTGTTTTAGCTTGTTGGTGGTTCTCCAATTTCACTAGACGATCAAGCAACATGTCCATACGATGCATAAGAGAGTCCAAAATGTTGTTACAGTTTCTATCAAGACTCTCATTGTGACAGGAAGGTCTAACCACGATGGGCGATGTAACAACACTGGGTGGATTATTCAGTATTTCTGGTGTGTTCACGAATGTTGTATCGCCTTCACTGACTCTTGTTTCAGATGCCATAAAAACTAAGAAGACAAGTAAATTAAACACAAACTAGTAAACCAACACAGCTGAAACGGAGCAGGAAAAATGGTACTTCAAACGACCAAAAATATAAGGAAATTTATTAAAGTTTGTTAAAATAAAGCGCTTTTCGTCTGGTTTAATGACACAGACTTCTTCAGACAATTACTTCTAAAAAAGGTTTGCTATATATACACACAGTTACACTGAGAACCCAATCAACAGGCAAAAAGCAATTAAACAATTAAGCAATGAACTACTGCGTACTGTTTTTTAAAAGGCAGCCACATATTCATAGCAGCAACAAAAAGTGATGCGTTTTGACAAAATAGTTTTAGTACATTTCTTTAAAATTTTTT
>NC_056747.1:737801713-737946713 GCF_019279795.1 Protopterus annectens
AAATCCACCAGGTTGAGTACATATTATCTGCCCTTGACAAAAACAAACTGAGTTGGATTCAATATCTGAGGATTTCCTCATTTATCATATCCATGAGTATTATTTCCATGGCTTTACATATGAGACTAGTCAGGCTTATAGGTCAATAGTGGATGACCTGCCCTTGTGCAGAGGGATTACAGTTGCAATCCTTCATTTATCATATCCATGAGTATTCTTTCCATGGCTTTACATATGAAACTAGTCAGGCTTATAGGTCAATAGTGGATGACCTGCCCTTGTGCAGAGGGATTACAGTTGCAATCTTTCATTTGTTTGGCACAAAGCCTGTTTGGAGGCTACAGTTGAATAGTGATACTCATGGGCCCAGTAGGTCATGTTTCATGTTATTAAGTAGGATTCCTGGGATACTATCAGGTCTCATTGATGCAGTGTTTTTGTTTTTTGCCCTGGAGAATGCGTTGGGGAGTTATGGTTGGAATATTTCTTGAGTGGTGTCTCGGAGTGAAAGCAGGATATAATTAGAGCTAAATTTATCAACCAGTAGATTGATTTGCTATATCCTCCGTCTTAGTATAAGTGGCACTATTTACATTTAGTTAGAGATATTGCTGTGCCTTTGAGGTTGAGGACATAGCTGAAGAATACCTTATGATTGTCCCTAGACTGGGCGGCTACTTTTACCTCAAATTATTCTTTGGCAGACTTAAATAGTACCCAGAGTTGCTTATTTAGTTTGAGGATGGGGTTCTTACCCTGCTGAGCATAGCACTTCTCATTTCTGGACATGATTTTTTCTTCCTTTGATATAAAATTTGTTTATGCTGGGATTCTACCAAGGTGGCTTGCTTTTAGAGCGTTGCTTATTTTGGGTAGGTGCAAGTGCCGCAATTCAACTGAATATGTGATTGTAAATGATTTTTGTGAATGACTCCACAAAGGCAACGGTGCTTCCTGGGTTTGTGTGGGCTTGAAATTTTGCCAGGGTGCCACTTAAAAGTAGGAAGTTTGCCTTGTAATAATTCCTAAAAGTTCCTAGGTTATCTGGTGTCCAAAGCTTTATTTTTATTTCAGAGGAGACAGTTTTATGGTCTGACTTGACCGGTGAGAATGTTACACATGGGGGGGTGCAGTGTCCCCCCATATTGGTGAGGACTAGGTCAAGAATGTTAGTGCTTCTAGTGGATACACAGACTAGCTGGTCTATAGTGTTTATGATGACAAAGTCTGTGAATCTTTGGGCCTACAAGTTAGGGATCGAGTAAGATACCCAGTTTATAGTGGGGTAGTTAAACACACTCATGAGTATGGTGTTGTGTTGAATGGAGAGTGACTCCAGTTCATTTACACAGATGGTGTTGGTTTCCTGGGTCATAGATGGCATCCCATAGCTCACAAAGAAATGGCATGGGACTTTGCTTGTGGGAAGTTATAAGTGGCGAAGCTCCAGTGCATCATATTACTTGACCAGTCTTGTGGTATGTTTTTTTTATGTAAATCGAGATGACTCTGCTTTTTATCCCTTTCTGTGCAGTAGCTTGTCTAAATGTATGGAAGGCATTATAGCCCTGCACTGCTGGAGTTCTCCCCGTGGCTTTAAATCTTGTCTCAGTAACTACACAGACAACTATATTCCACAGAGTGAGAACAGCTTGCAGGGAGTGGAATTTTTTTGTTTAAACTCCTAGCATTGAGCAGTATTACCTTTAGATTTTCCTGGGTTGGTTTAGCTATGTCGTGTGGTTTATCAGGGTTGGCAGTGCATAAAAAGTCACAATGGAGGAGGACAGTTTTAGCCAACATTTGAATACCTAGAGGGGAAAGGGGAAGACCATCCCTGGCAAAGCAGAGTGGTCTGTCAAATATATCTTCCCAGACCTACAAATATTTTACCCCCTTTGAATGACGCCAAAAACTAAGCCAATTATTAAAATCAGCTTTCTTCTATTTGTGCTGTGGCATCATCCAGAATGTTGCTCAATGCTAATTTCATACCGGCCTGAGACACACAGTCAAAGAACTCCATCATGTCTCTCTTCATATAGTCCAGGGAGGTATGTCTCAGGTCATTTACACCAATATGGACTATGATTGAGTCATACTAGTACATGTGGTTCAGTGACTTGAGTGCACGCATGATCTGACAGATCCTGGCCACTGATAGGTAACTGATGGTAACCCTCTCCTTCCTTAGCCTGGTAAGCAGAACATCAGTGTGCCTCACAGTGGAGTCCCCTATGAGAAGGCTATTGGATAATGAGGCTGTCTGCCATATGGATTTAGACATTAAGACACTGTGAGTTGAGGGTGAATGTATTATGGTGGATGTTGCTGCAGTAGTGTGTTTCTGAGGTTGCTTACGATACGTATTGTAATTTTTGTGGCTGAAGTCCTTTGAGGTTTGGGTAGCTTATATTTAAGAGCCTCATTATATGTGGATCTATGTGTTTGTCCTGTAGTGTCTGTGACAAGCTTTGTTTGGTGTTATGTGTTTCTGGCAACCTGATTAGTAATTGTAGTGGTTTTAACCAAAAACATTGCCTCTAAAGACAGCATATGGTATGAGATTGTTTGAGAATTAGTTGGTTGTCAGAAAGAAAAAACAAGTATTACATTGTCTCAGGATCCTCACTTCTACCAAAATGGCTACAGAGACTGGAGGAAAATGCATATCCATGGTTTCAGGTATCTAAATAGTGGGAGTGGTACTGAGGGGGTATTAAAGTATTGTGTGATCAGTGACAAAAAAAAATCTCTGTTCTGTTCTCCTCTGTGTGTAATTACTCTATGGGAGAACTAAAGGTTTGTATAACAGATTTTCTTTGATGTTAGTTGATTAAGAAATAATATTGCTCCTCTTCACACACACCTAGTGCTCGTTGAATAACTATGGACTCCGAAACTCTTAGGGATTTTTTTAGGGGAAATTCTAAGTATGTATCTCTATACAAGCACTGCAAATGGCAACTGTGAGATGAGAGGTGTCGCACAAAAATGACAACCTAATACAGGCAGAGAAAAATCATAAAGAAGCAAAATAGCCCACTGACCAAACACTTTCTAAGGTTTGTCTAGTGCTGTTCAACACAGATGAAGACCAGGCTACTCTCTAATCTCACTAGAGGGAAGACCTAACTTTTCTAACTTTAAACCACCAAAAAGAAGCCCAAAGTGCAGTGTTTACCCAAATTAAACTGTAATTATTCCAAACAGACACTTGGAAGCAGGCATAAGTACAGAACTCAGCAGGTGATTACCATAGCTAGCTTTAGGCACCAGCAAATCCTTGCAGTTACTGGAGGACACCAATCACAGCAAGTTTTCTTATATTGATATTTTATGTTTGTCAAACCAACAAAAGCTAGAGCAGCAATCTTGTTTTCTTAATAAAGCAGGTGAGTAATAATAACTCTTATTTATATCTTTAAAATTAAAATATAACTCTGGTTATAGTAATGGTATTTTGTCATGTAACAGGTTTCACAAGTTCATTAAACGTTTTACCACTGACATAGTGTCCTTGACTTAGTTCAGTCCTGCTAGCTGACATTCCCTTCCCTAAAACTAAAATCATAGCCAGCTTTAGGCGCCTGTAGTTGCCATGGCTACAGAGGGATCCGCTAATCATCTTAGGCTTAGTGGAGGCTCTGAAAAGCTGTTGCTTGTTGGGGAAAAATTAGGAGAAAAAAAAAAGATTTTTTATTTTCTGATTAAAAGCTTTATCCGGTACTGGGCTCAGATATGACCCTGTCAGAATAAAGTTTGTAATGAGCAAGGTAAGTACTAGAGAGCAGCACCCTAGAGTGACCCATCTCCATGTTTATCTTAGATTTTAGGAAGAGCTCATGCTCCTGATCTTCAGGGATGGTTTTCCCTTCAGGGAGTTTTATAAATCCTGCCAGAACACCAGATACTTTAACTCAACTTTGCTCAAGAAGTCTGGACAAAGCCAAAAATAATAGCAGAATAAAGGCTCAAAATTAGGAGCACTTTTTAATCATTACTCTAACTTAAAAAAGTTAATAGAATAACATGTCTTGCATCAACATGCATTTTTTTGGACAAGAAGTATGAAACTCTAATGTCTGGATTTATTGACTGTAATCCTGAATGATTTATCAGCAAATCAAACTTTTTATGAGGTACAGAGCAAAATTATGAGGCAAAATCAGGGACTGTGACAGGAATTAATTACTCCTCAATGAAGTAAATAAAAGTGACTTCCCCTGCTGTTTTTTGATAACTGCTAAACATTAGCCACTGATCTGGTGTGGCAGTACTATTGTTGCACAATGTACTGCTATTTGATGAAATCAGTCTAAAACTAGTATTGCTAAGGCTTGTGTGTGTGCGTGTGCATGTGTGAGTGCGTGCGTGCATGTGTGTATGCATGTATGTATGTGTGTAAGAGTAACAAGCTGGAAATAATTTATTTCATTTACCATCACAAACATACATCTTACATATGATAGGTGGCTATCTTTGGTGGTTGATCAGAAGGGAATGTGTGCATGTGAAGACAACTGTTCATTGCCACTGTGAAACAGTTAGTAGCATTCCTTTTTCACATTGCTTTGTTCTGCTTGAGTTTTGTTGTTTGTTTGATTCTTTTTCTTTGTGGAGTCTGTGTGCACTCCCTGCCTCTGTAAGCATCTACTCATGTACTCTGGGTAGCCCTCAAAAACATGCAGCAAGTGAAACAGAATTCCTCCTGTTTTCCTGAAGATGGACATGCAGTGTGTGTGTGTGTGTGTGTGTGTGTGTGTGTGTGTGTGTCTGCCTGTCTCTGTGTAAAAAAATATCACTGAATTTTATCTGTGCACACATACAGTAATGCCAGACACACATATAACTCTTCTGGGTAGCAGCAAAAAAAAAAAAAAAAGAATGCAGTTAGTGACTATTTATATTTCAAAAGTAAGACAAAGTATAGTTTACTGTCATGTTACTAAAAACCAGAGTATCACCAACCAGAATCCAAAGACAAATGTAACAAAGACTAAAATGTTTAAACCCTCAATATCAAACTCTCAGACTTGCTCCTTTTGCGGGATCCATCTTAGCATGCCTTCCTGGATCTGCAGAGTTAGGCAGTTTCTTTCACCAGTGCTTTTCAGCCTTGTGGGTTTTAACATTTTAGTCTTTCGATATATTTGTCTCAGGATACTGCTCAGTAATATTCTGGTCGCCAGTAACATGACAGTAAACCATAAAATACATCACAGAACACTCGCAGACACTTAGTACTTCTGTGAGTTTGGTGGTCCTCACACCCCAGATTGTATAAATGAGTTTTGGCATGGACTTAGTGATGGCCTTTGCCTTCAACTCCTCCCATTCTAAAAACAGCTAGCTTCAGAGGTACGTACAGAAGGTTATGTGGTGAGCTGGGGATGGTGTGGTTATTTCCACTTTAATTTCATCAGAATTTAACCTTAGAGGTATCCACACGAAGTTATTATAGCTTGTGTTGGGACAGTGATGTCATTGTTTGTTTAACTTTTCTCATAAAATTCAGAGGTGAGCAAAGAAAGTTACAATAGCTTGTAGAGGGACAGAGTATAGTTTAGGAGCAATAGATTGGAATACATTACTGTAATCATTTTTTTCCACTTTCATCACAATCACACATCAGACAGATAGAGAAGTGGCTGCCCTAGGGGTAGGGGTGAAGAATGAGAAGGCATGCTATATATATATATATATATATATATATATATATATATATATATATATATATATATATATATACCAGAGGGGTGTTTACAACTAGAATTTTTTCTTTAGTTGTAGACTTTTTTTTTGATGCTGGCATTTCACCAAAGTGCTTTGCTTCCGAACTTGATATTGTATTTCTGATGAATGGTGACAGAAGTATCAATGCAGGAATCTAACTGAGAATAGAATTGTAGATTTATAAGCAGGCATTTTAGCTTCATGAGAGAAGGATATCTTAAATCTCATTAGATCAGGACCTGGTATTAGAAAGTTAGCGTAGGAAAAGCCATTGAAGATGGTAGGATTTGAGAGCATCTTATGGAGAATATACATATGGTGGTCATGTTTGACCAAAATAGGGGACATTTGCAGGTATGCTGTATAATGATGCCAGATTCATAAAAAACAACTCTAGTAGATTTAAGCCCATATCAGTGAAGCACACAAATTGGTTGAGAGTTGCCATGATGATGGCCAGGAAACATTATGCATATTTATTGTTTACAGTATATGTTCACAAGATTATGGACAGATGGTTAAAGTTACCCAGAATGATTATGTTATGGGCAACAGTTAGGGACTCTAATTTGTTGAAGTGGGTTTCATGGGCAAAAGGAACCATAGAGGGGTTTCTGTAATCTGACATGCTATGAAGTGTGGACTTACTAGTAGTTACCAAGAAATTTTTTTACCTTATCCTGTAAAACAACATTTTTACAACAGAGGCCGCTCATTAAGTCGAGGCCCAAGGAAAAGGAAACTATCAAGAGACAGTTACAACCCTACAAGAAGAACAAGAATGTGACTGACTTGTTGTTTAACTATTCTGATGTTACTCTTTCTGTTTCAGACATTTCATTATTGAATAGAGGTCTTAATTTTATTCCGTCTAGTCCAGATAACATTAGCCAGGTACTGATTGATCTTAGACTGTTCTGTAGACAGGTTGCCTTGAAACTATTTTTTAAAGACACACATAATTCTTCTGACATTACTAAAAAGACCATTTTTAAACGTAAAAGTACTTTTACACCCAGTTTTCCACACCACATTGAGTGTTTTTTAAAAATATGTGAACAGGATTTTTATAAATTGTTTTCTAGTAAAATTAAACCATGTTTTTATAATCTCAATTTAGAAGAGTTTGCCTCTTTACAGTATTTAAGGAACTGCAATGATATAAATATAAAACCAGCTGATAAAGGCGGAGGAGTGGTTATACTAAATACCACTGAATACAATATGAATATGTCCCTAATGCTTGAGGATGATGCTACATATACTAAAGTGATGCCCCATGATATCCACAGAATAATCAGAAATGTGCATGATACACTTTATGACCTTCTTATGTGTGGACAAGTTAGTGAAGAGATGTACAATTATCTTTATATTGATAATCCCATTATACCAATAATCAAGGGATTACCAAAAATACACAAAAATCAAGTGCCTATACCATTTAGACCAATTGTTTCAGGTGACAAATGGGTCACTGCTAATATATCATCGTTTATTGAGTTTTTACTTAGACCCATAGTTGATTCTTTTTCTTCTATTCTAAAGGATACATATCAACTTCTTAACTACCTAACGGACATACACCTTAATCCTAATGAACATGACTACCTTTTGGTTACTTTAGATGTGAAAAATCTTTTCACTTCTATACCTAATGATATAGGAGTTGAAGCAATTAGAAGCCTATTAACAAAAGAATCCTCTTTTAGCAATAACAGGCAGCTATTGATAGGTCAACTCTTAGATTTAGTACTTAGTAATAATGCTTTTATGTTTTTAGACAGCTACTATCTACAAAAATGGGGGGTGGCAATGGGCACTCCGTGTGCTAACACGTATGCCAACCTGGTTGTTCTCAGTTGGGAACAAAGTTGCCTATTCAGCCACCCCTCTTTTGCCCAAGTAAAAGTCTATAAACGTTTTGTAGATGATATTTTTATTGTTTGGGAAGGCACAGAAATTGAATTTAAGAACTTTCTAACCTATCTAGAAACTACCTCATCCTTCCTTAAGTTTACTATGGAATGTTCTTATGAAAAGATACATTTTTTAGATACAACACTTAGCATCACTGATGATGGCTCCATTGTATCAACACTCTATAGAAAGCCAACCTGGAAGAACACCTTGTTAACCTTTGATAGCATGCATCCTAGGTATATTTTTCCAGGCATAATAAAAAGCCAATTCATTCGGCTAACTAGACTTTGTAAAAATAGTAATGATTTGCATTTAGAAGCTGATTATCTGGAAAAATTGTTTATTGAAAGAGGCTATGATCCAAATCTAGTCTATAACATTAAAAATAGCATCATTAAGAAAATACCATCTACATTTAAGACTTTCACACGTTTGAACATAGAACATGAATCTACATACGCTAATCATGTTGCTATCACCTTGAATTATACTAGTAATATTAATCAGGTAAAAGAGGTATATATTAACAATTGGAAGATCTTAACCATGGACTCAGATACTAAAAATATTGTAGGAAACAAACCCTATTTTATGTATAGAAATTGTCCGAATCTCAAACGGATATTATGCAATGATATACACATTACACATTCTATACCTATTTTGAATAGCAATGTTACAATTGCAATAGATGTAAATTTATTTCAGAAGTTCAAGAGTTTAAACATCCTAGTCTAGATTATACTTTTCAACCAAGGTTTTTTGCAACTTGTACCACAAAGAATGTAATTTACCTTGCAACTTGTAAAGCATGCCAGGCTTTTTATGTTGGCCTAACAAAGAGATGTCTAAAAGATAGAATATATGGACATCTCTATGATATACAAAGAAAGAATGACCTCAACGCTCTAGCGAAACATACAATAGAATTTCCTTTACACAAATTTTGATTTAGAGTTTTAGAGATAGTCACTATTAATAGGAGAGGTGGTAACAACACCACATATTTGAGCAATAAAGAACTAAAATGGATATTACGACTAGGGGCCCACATACCTCCGGGCATTAATAGTTTTATATCTATAAAACCTGTTTTAGAAACAAGATGAATTTCTCCTTATTTAATACCACTTGTTTCGATGGTTCATTATGGGTAACATACACATGATGAATTTACTATACCCTATTTCTTATTTCATGATGTAGCTTGCTGTCTTTATATATGTATTTATTTATTCGAAAGATATTTATTCATATAGCTGTTTTTATTTATTTATCAATTCATCAATTGTTTTATATAATATTTGGCTATAAACTCTTCATTCATTTTTTGAATCTGTTCACCCCTATATTTATATTTGCATTAATATACTTGTATATACACTAATTTTATTCATGTATTTATTATACATTTTGTGTTTTTCGTTTTACTCTCCACATCATGTATCTATGTCTATTTATATTCACTTATATCACTTAGTTGTTTTTAACAAAGAATATGATACGATACTCCAACAATGTCTGTGGTTTCCCTTCTTCTCTTTCACTTTTCCATCCTTTGATTTACTTCTTTGCTTTTTGCTTTTTGCTTTTCCTCCCCCCCCTTCCCCTCACTATCACCCGTATTCTCCTTTTTCTTTTTCCTTTTCTGATTCACTCCCCTTCTTTTTCTTTTTCTACCCTTTCCCTATTTTTTCTTTCATGTTCTTTTTTTAATTTCAATTTGCAAATGACATATCACATGTTTTATAATAAATTCCTTGTTTAATAATATTTTAAATGTGACTTAAACTGATAAACCAGTTGACATTCTGCATAATATTTATAATCTATACAGACTAGATATGTTATTATATTTTACATTATAATGAATGTGTATTTAGTTTAATTCAAATGAGTTTTACAGCATTAGCAAGATGACACTCTATGTTGTTGCCAATGTGAACTTGAATATGTTATCTCAGCTTGCTACTTTAGCTCGCTCACAACCAAATGTGAAACTAAGCTAATTACATTTGATTGATAACACCTCATTCAATTAACTCATTATGTTTGTTGTTTTTGGCGCCTTTTTTAATATATAAACAGAACCCTATATGATTTTGTATTGTTTGATGAAGCGTAGTAGGTGCTACGCGAAAGCGCTCACTAAATAAATCTCTCTTTTTTCGTTTATTACTGGATTGATGCTGTTTTCTTCTAGCCAGTTTGCTGATTTTTACATTGATTTGCTACAAAGTTCTGCTACCTAATTTGACATTGCGATCCTGTGTTTTTGTGGTGAGAGAACCTGGTATCTATTACCTAGTTACCAAGAAATGGAGGAATTCCAGGCCATCTTACTGAATTAGAGAGAATGTAATGGGATTTTAATTAAAAACAGACACTCCCCCACCACATACACAGCCACTCTTAATAAAGGGTCCAGGACAAATGGTAGACATTACAGTCAGGCTGAGAAGGAATTCTGTCACTACACCAGAGCCATGTTTTTGTAAGTATATATTTTCAAGGGTTAGGAAGCCTTGAGGGTGACCAACTTTTTGTTTATGCTTATAACACTGAACAGTGCCATGTTGATATAGACCTGGTTTGCATCTGAAAGATGGGCAGGAGTAACAAACTGGCCTTACCTAAAAAAAAACCCTATGAGGGCAAAAAATGTCTTTGCCAATATGTGGCAGCCTTAGGGACGAAGGTTCAGGTCAACCCAGGTGAAGCAGGTAAGACTGTTGATCCTCTCTCGTTCCCTATCCAAGCTGACACACATTGGATCACAAAGAATGACACTAATTACTGAGCTGGTTGTTGATGTTGATTAGTTTTGTTTTCATTGTGACATCATTCATGGTAATGGCGGGATATTGTTCAGGATTAGTTGCTTACCAGACTCAGAAACATACATGGAGACCTATGTCATTTCACTCTTCATATCATCCGAACTGGAGTGTCCATGTGCATTCACTCTCACATGTGCAGTGAAAAGGCTGCCTGCATGTTTGAGATGAGAGATCGAAGAGCTTTAGTGACATGATGAATTCTGGCACCTGAGAGTCAGTAGACAGTTATTCTGTCTTTGCTCAGGCTGGTGATTGGTGTGTCAGTGTATCTAATGACAAGGACATTTTCATGTGCAGGAATAAGGTGTGAATTCTTTAGGGGCTTCCACATACAATTTTGATGGCGCCTGTTTATGATGGAAAAGTAGTGTGTTTCTGAGGTGAGATATGACTATGCTGTTGACATCTAAGCACATTATTACATTGCCTAAAGGGAGGCTTTGTGAGGGATTTATTTAATATTTCATCATATGTAGGTTTTGGTATTAGGGGTGTGATTGTGGAGGCTTAGGTGTTTAGTGAGCAATGACAATGTGGTTATATTATGGTTTTGAGAGATTTACCTCCAGTTCAAATATATATGTATACCTTTCAAAAGTGGATTCTCTGTCTGGTAACAATAAACAATTGTCTGCGAGCATGACGCAGTTTTTACATTGTTTCAAAGTGGTACTGAAAATAGACTAGCAATAGGAGGGGTACAGGTAGACTGTGGTCCCACAGTATCTGGAATTTAGGTGAGGGATAATTACATAGATTCTGAGTAATATGATAACTGTGATATAAGAATAGTGGCTTAAATGTTTAGCTGACATTTACAAGACACAACTTTAACATAAGGGTACAGGCACAGGTGACTCAGCTGCTTCTATGTTCAGCCATCGAATGCAACTTGCATCGAATGGTTATTCCCAAAATGTTAAACTTCGAACATTATTTATAACGAACCAGCATATCTCCAAAAATAAAATCACAGAATGGCCATAGTTGGCCAACATAACGGAACCAAAATGTACTACTTACTTACCAGTAACTTAACTATAAGAAAGCCTGCTCTTTCCCCAATTTAGTGCAACCTCGGATTTGGTATATATAATTAGTGGGTGGTGTAGGGGATGCAGCCCCATCACAACAGGAGGATTCAGTGAACAGTGGACACTACTTATGTGGGTGGCTGCACCCTCCCACACTAATTATATATACCAACTCCAAGGTCACACTAAATTGGGAAAAGGGCAGGTTTTCTTATAGTTAAGTTACTGGTAAGTAAGTAGTATGTTTTGGTTCTGTTATGTTGGCCTGCTATAGCCATTCAGTGATTTTATTTTCAGAGATATGCCTGTTCAGTAAAAGTAACATTCGATGTTTAATGTTCGGGGAATAGCCGTTCGATGCAAGTTGCATTCGATGGCTGAACATAGACGCACCACAGCTGTTTTCACAGGAATGCAGGCAACTGAAGTTTACATTTCAGATTACCTAAATCAGTGAGAGAAGGGCAGGTGCTCACTAGTTACTGTGTAGTGCAAGTTAATATGGTCATGCAAATAACATTGCATGGTGTATTTTTTCTTCTGTTAGAGCAAAAACAGCAAAGGTTGTTCTGTACAAATAAAAAAATAATAAAGCACGAAGACCAGCTCACAGGAACAGACTACACTTTAATATGAGCACTTTCGTCGGCGTAAAACCATCTGACGTCTTCAGATTAACTGAACATAAAACATCACTTCCTTTTATACAAAAACATCACTTCCTTTTATACAAAACAAATCACTTCCTTTTATACAAAATCAGTCACATGATCCCTGAATAATGCATTTCATAAACAATTTGCATTCAAATGAAATAAAATAAACTCCACTACAACACCACAGTATCATATTATGCTCATAATTACGCTCATATTAAAGTGTAGTCTGTTCCTGTGAGCTGGTCTTCGTTAGGGTTGCCACCTTTTCAAATGCCCAAAGTGGGACATTTTTGGTACAAATGGTAGATTTTGCAGGCCAAAACATACCCACGGCCAGTACAAAGGACAGAACTTCACTTTTTTGCCTAAATAAAAGCTTATTCTTGTAGCATTTTAGTTGCTTATTCTGTTTCGTATAACATTTAGGTGTTTCAGATACAGAATAACTGTTTTATGCAACCATTACATAAAATATAGGAAATAATTTTGTCCTAAAATCTCAGGACATTTGCCATTTTTGCAATTTTTTTTGTGGGACACAACTGCCCAAAGAGGGACTGTCCCTCGCAAAGTGGAACAGGTGGTAACCCTAGTCTTCATGCTTTATTATTTTTTATAAGTTTTATTTGTGTTTTGTGGTTCTTATTCTATACAAATAAAAGTCTGATACAAGTAAGCAGTAGTCCCATTTGGACTTAAACAGAGCACAATTGGAAATGGATCTTAAAACTGCATAAGGCCCAGCAATTTTCTTTCTTTCTGTTTCAGCAAAAAAAAAAAAAAAATCTATACCAAAAAAACTCTGTCAAAAATAAAAAGTAGTCACAGAGCAGCAATATTTGCACTTAAATAATAGATGGATACATATCCCTCATCATCTTAGCAGAAGAATTCTAGACAAAGCCAGAAATAATGGAGGATAAAATTTTAAATATATAGGGACAATTTTTAAATATTGCTCTTATAAACTTAAAAAGTTGATAGAATAACAGGTTTTGCATTAGCATACTTTTTTTGGAGGGTATGAAGTCTGACACTCAAGTGTCTGTCATTATTTAGTGACCTCAGTCCTCAATGATTTTCCACAAAACCATGCATTTTATGAGGGACAGACCAAAAATATGTGGAAAAAATATGGACATTCTTCAAACATCTGGACAGGTAAGAGATATGCATGGATGGCAGTGAAACTGTATTAGGACTGGAACAAGAAGATGCCCAGAATACTAACAAGTTTCTTTTCTCACAAGCAAAACAGCAGAAGGTGTTATAAATTAATAAAACCCTGGTACAAATAGCAATATTTGTACTCAAACAGCACATATATAATGGGTTTTAAAACTGTTTAAATCTTGGAACAAGCAGTTGCCCAGAACACTAGCAGACTTCCTTATTGAGCAAAATAATTCAAAACAATGAGTACCAAGGTCACACAGAACAACTAGTCAGTAAAAAAACTGAAAAAAAATCTAACCAAGCTAGGTTTTTCACTGTGTGATACCTTGAAACCTCCTGCATTAGAGGCAACATGAGATATATGCAAATTACCCCATAAGGACATCAAGTGTTTCAGCTATATGGCAATTCTGAACGTCCATGACTTTTTCTTTTTAAGTCTGTTATGGATAAATTCAGGCCAATAAAGCCAAATCCCACTAGCTGTGGGCATGCATGTTTCGGCCTTCTTAAGAAGGAATAAAGTGTTGTAAACAAATAAAACTCTTGATACAAATAAATGTAACAAATTTATATAGTAAGATGGATGGATTGTGCAGCTTGCCACATATACATTTCTTTGACTAATAGGTGAAGTGCCCTGTTGCTGGATATTAAATATTTGTATCTGTTTTATAAAAATGTGCACTGTTGGCACAGATATAGATTGTCCACATGCCTCACACAAAAATGTTACTTATCTATTATTTCTTATGGTCTGGACAATGCTTCCAGTATTATTTTGTTCAAATATATTTTATAAATGAATAGTTATTTATTCACAAATATAAAACATTCTCTAATACACTGAGTCATTTATTCTGCATACAAATCTTCCAGTTATTACTTATTCAGTTTATAGCATCTGTATTTAAACTGTACGTGAAAGTAAATGATGAATTTCTGTCAGCTCCAATTGTACTGATGTAAGCCATGTGTTACTGTTGTCTTCTCACAGTCCGGGTGTACAGATCATTTCTGTGATCAGTAGCTTCCTGCACAATACCCAGCACTCAATTCTTGGGATAGCCTCAAGCTAAAAATTTACTACTAAGTTAATCAGTTTCTCTTTTGAACACCTGCTAATCAACAGTGTACCTTATCAACTGACAGTTAACTACATTATTTTATCAGACCTTAGAAAAAAATATTTGTTTTCCAAGATTACAACTTAAATGTACTATATTTATGGCAAACATTCAGATTTAAGAACATAGCTGATATGCTGGTTAATTCATTCTTTTCCTTTAACAGAACTCAGTTACAGAGTATGTTTCAAGTACTGAAAGAGTTGGTGATTTTTTTATGAGACAAGTAAATGACCTGGTCAACATGGACCCTTGCCAGCCACAACCTGGGACAGAAGGGCAGGAATAGAGGCAACATATATGGGAACATTCAAGTAGCCAGTCAACTGTCATATGTGCTTGGAGGGCAGGAGAAAACTGGAGTAGTTAGAGAAAACCCATAAAGACACAGGAAGAGATTCCACAGAGACAGTGACTAGAAACTAGGAGTGAACTTTGGACCCTGGAGCCTGTGAGACAGAGATTTTAACCAATCCATTGCACAATCATACTGGCTAGAAATAAAGACAATATTTAAAAAAGGAGAAGCCTAGCTTTATTCCAAGCATATAAAAAGTACATAATCAAGTGGTACTGATAATTCAGCATTTTATTTTGGCTTGTTTTCCTTCCCCCCCAATAATACAATGGACTGATTCTTTCCCCATGACTAGAGCTCTATAGTTCATTCATTTCTAGGGGCAACAATCGACTCATCTGAGAGTGAGAACCATCTTTCACGTGTTATGTGGTCAGGCTTTGGTTTTATTGGTTGGGTTTGTAGGCCCTGTTAACCTCAATGCATTCTCATAGCAACCAAGCAGGTGACATGCAGTGGGCCAGTGCAATGCACAATCATGCCTTCATTTATGTAAACAGTCGGCACTTGGCACTGCTTCTTCCATGTAATTCCAAGTCATCAGTAGATATTCTGCCATGTAGAGCATACCTAAGCACACACAGTCTCTCAACCCGTCCCAATGAAAAGGGACAGGCAAACTTAGTCTCTTCATTCTTCTCCTCCCCATACCAGCTCTAACAGGCACCTGGGAAGCTATTTAAACTCAGATCTCCAAGGAAGTAAACAGGACTTTATCCCTCCACTCCAGCAGCGATGACACGGCATTATTCAGCATTTGGGGACAAAAACAAGTTTGTAAGATGTAAAATAATCTTTAATAAATTATATAACTGGTATCCCCAATTTTGTTTTATCAAGGTGTTAGTTTTCTTTCTTTTTTTTTGGAATTACTATAGATTTTTTTAAATAAGGGAATAAATACACTGCCTTGATTTTTGTGCCAATCAAGGAGATTTAAAAGAATGTACACAAATACCTTTATTCTTTGGAATGGAAGAAATAAAATACTTAGAAAGCAGCTGGCCAGGAAGGGTAGAAATGAAAGGCCAGTACTGGCTTTTCCATCCTGAAGTGTGGAATTCACCAAGACTTGTAGGTGTACTGCCTGTGAAGAGGTCAGACGTCAGTTTGAACCACCAGCAACATATGACCTTATGAGAGGTACACGTGCCAAGCAGTTTATGCTTTAGCATGGGTGAGCATGTGCAAAAGTGCATGTATCAGGATCCAGTACTGCAGCTGTCCCTATCATGAGGGGGTGAGAGCACCACCAGATACCCCTATGCCTGCCTGTATGTTGCCCCCCACAAAGCATTAAGAGCAAAAATTGTTCATAAAAGCTCTCGTGTCTTAGATGTCATGGGGAAATTAGATGGAGAATTAATCTGTGTGTGTGTGTATATATATATATATATATATATATATATATATATATATATATATATATATATATATATGTATGGATCTACTTCAGTAGATCGAACTTTTCTAAGTTCGAACCACATATGGCCGACCATATGTTCGAACTCATAAAAGTTCTAACACTGAAATAAAAACACATAAAACAAAAAAACACAAAATTAAACGTCTATAGCAGGGGGGCAACACCCCCCTGCACCCCCACACCCCTTACTTAAGTATACCAACTCCGAGATTGCACTACATTGCGGAAATGGGAAATCTTCCCTTTCCGCTCTGTACGGAGATCTCCATTCAGTCCGATCAAACTTTTACAAGTTTGAACATATGGTCTTGGCCGTATGTGGTTCGAACTTGTAAACGTTCGATCGACTGAAGGGGGCCCATATATATATATATATATATATATATATATATATATATATATATATATATATATATATATATATATACACATATACACACACATATAAAATATATATAGATTGTGTATATATAAATATATATATATATATATATATATATATATATATATATATATACCCACACACACACACACACACACACACACACGTGTCATATATATCGTATATTATGCATAATATATTTATATTCTATATATATATATATATATATATATATATATATATATATATAGGCCCAGGGAGAAAAGCTCTACAAACAAAACAGAAAATTATTACAAAGACAAGTTGGGCAATTTGATTAAACAAAAAGATATAACATGAACAACAATTATGTAATGTATACAAATAGACATTGTATCATTTTACAAGCACAAGGTTCAAGGTACAGTGATGTTAGCAAATACAAATGTTACAGTTTAAGCAGAATATGTGCAGGAAGTTGTATAATTTTGTGTGGATCTACCTGAAAAGACCGAAAGCCACTTACCTGAAGATGACAAGCCACAGACGATATCACCGATTCTTCATTTAACTGCATCTTCATATAACCGATAAGTTACTCAGGGAAAGGAGCTGGTCGGTCAGCTTTGGAAGTTTTCCCTTTTCTACACCATAGTGCAATCTCAGAGTAAGTACAGTTAGTTAGCAGGAGGGTGCACAGCCCCCCACTTTGGTTCAGATTGCTTCCGTGTGCTTTGCAGCTATTGTTATCCGACCTAACTCTCTTCTTTTATAATAAATGTTTCTGTCCTTACCAATCCTCTACCAGTTTTCAGAATCCACCATCACTAAATTTCCTGCTGTCCTGCAACTTCTTGTTTCCTTCTTCATTGCTACTACCCCACTACCTGACATCTATAAAATAAGGATTCCTGTACTTAATTGTCCTCTATTCTTCTCCTACTACTGTGCCATCTTTCAACCTATCATGACTCAATAATATGTTTCAACATCTGTCGAACTCTGTCCCAACCACCTATCCATACTTCCTCTTTACACATTGTACACACATTGCACCACACCTATTTAATATTGTCCCTCATCTTTATTCCAAATATAGGCTGATTAGTTGCACTTCAACTCAAACCAAAACAAAATTTAGTATAAAAAATCCTCTCCAAAAAAACAAGCGTGCATAATTCCCCAGTATACTAAAATCCTTCTAGGAGGAGATATACACCTTAATCCTGGCCCTACCTATCACAGTGAATACAAAGATAATTCTCTCCCACACAGTTCTGCATCCAAACAATAGCCAGTCCCCAACCATGATGATCTAATTTTTGCTGCAATAAATGTTAGAAGCATACAAAATAAAACTGTTGAACTACATGCCTGGATTATCAAATAGAAGCCAGATGTTCTTGCTGTAACTGAAACTTGGTTTAAACCCAGTATAAATTACTCTGAATTTATACCTCCTGGCTATAATATCATACATAATGACCATACAAAGAGGAAAGGTGGACACCTACCACATTTCTCCTTACAGCAAACCAACACCAAAATTCAGTTCAGCAGAGCTTCTTATTACTTTGCTCAAATAAGCAATTATAAACGAATATGTATTTCTGTCCTTTATATACTCCTGGTGACAATACAGCTATACTGGAAGATATCCTACATTGTCTATCCATAACATTTCCACAAGAAAAATACTACTATGTTATGTGAATGTCAGTTGGTTGGACATAAACTCTAACTTCCTTACATCTAGCATGAACTTATATGGTTTCATACAACTAATTAATAGCCCCACACATTATAGCAAGACATCATGTTCCCTATTAGACTGGATCCCAGTATCAGACCCTAGCAAATACTCCATCACCGGTACAATGTCAGACTCTCTCAGTGATCATCTCCTAGTCTATATGACTAGACATCTTGCACATCCAGTTAAACAGCATATTTATACAACAACACACAACCTTTCCAAGTTTAACCCAGAAATGTTCATTACTACACTGTCATCTGTTAACTGGAACTTCCTAAAATTATTCCCCTTAAGACAATTCTGTAATTGAATTCAATACAACTTTTCTGAATATCCTAAATAGTCTTGCACTTCCTGGAAGCAAGTGACTGAAAACAAATAATTCAGTTAGGCTATCAAAAAAGAGTAGAATGCTAATACAGGATACAGAAAAAGCATGGAAAAATGGCAAAATAAGAAACACCTCAATATCTTAAAAACTTCAGAGTGCTTTGCTATTGCACTAAAAAGCAAATAAAGTAAGACAAAATAGTATACTATAATAACTTTCAGAATATTACTAAACACAACCCTAAACGGTTTTGGACATCTATTAAATAAACATTAGATCCAGGTCAAAAATTCAAACCAAATCCCTCTCCTGATAACTCACCACTGAAAACTTCACTACAATTCAACTCTTATTTTATAGATAGTATAGCATCTCTAACCAAGGACTTAACAACATCTAATTCCAACCCTGCCCAACAACCACATGTCACCACACCCAATTTCACTTTCAAATCTGTGCCTGCATCCTATGTAAAACTAATTTAAACTTAAACTGTACTCTTCTTCAGCAGATGACCTTCCAAGCGAGTACCTAAAAATAGCAAAAAATAAAAATAGCAGCCAATAGCTTTGCCTATCCTGTCTTAATCCTTATAAATAGGTCAGTTCAGGAATCCTACATTCCCTTTCTCTGTGAAAAGTCACACATTATCCCTCTGCACAAAGGAGGAAATCCAACAGACATTAATAACTTTAGACCTATAGCAATTTTACCTCCCCTCGGCAAAATACTTGAAAAATGTATTCAAAAACAACTGCTAGACTGTCTCCTGCAGGAAGAAATACTATCCCCTACACAAAATGGCTTCCATCCTTCCCATAGTACTAGCACTGCCTTTGTAACCTATATAGATACTGTAAGTAAAGCTAGAGGTAACAGCAAACTAGTCTCTTCCTTATTTCTAGACTTGTCTAAAGCCTTCGACACAGTTTATCACAGCAAACTTCTACTTCATATGTCCTCACTATGTCTCTCTCAGCGCACCCTTTTGTGGTTCAAAAGCTACCTGTCCAATAGGTATCGATTAGTAAAATGGCACTCCGTTCTCTCTCCTTACCTCCCAGTCACCATTTGTGTACCACAAGGCTTTATCCTTGGTCCCCTCCTCTTTAACATTTCCACCAGCACCTTCTATAAATCCACACAACAGGCCACAGATGATACAATACGCAGATGATTCCACCCTCATTTGCACATCCGACAACATGGTACACCTCTAAAAAATTACTCAGGAAGCTTTAACAGCCACTGAAACATGATTTTGTAACTCTCAATTAATGCTCAACCCAAAAATATCAACTTTTTTTACCCAAATCCCTGTCTCATAAAAAAACTAAATTTAAAGTCCTCTCTCGTGATGATAAAACCATTGAAGTCACATCTCGTAGCAAATTATTAGGGGCAATAGTGGATGATAATCTTACAATCAACCTGCATATACAAAATGGCATACGAAAAACTCATCCAAAACTAAGGATGTTTTACAGAGCCAAAAACTTTCTCAACAATGCAATTAAAACTACACTACATCCTTACTAACCTACAGGCTTCACAAAAATTAACACTTGAACAATGCTATAACAAAGTTGCTAAATTTGCAATAAATACCCCTTTCAGATCCCAACACTGTATAGCACTAAAAAGCCTAAACTGGTTAGAAATGCCACATCAACTAACATATACACAACTTCTTACCAATTATCCAGCATCTGCCTGTCTAGCACTAAAAAATATTCTACACAGCTATGTTCCCAGCCAGTAATTGTGATCCAGTAACCAAAAGCTCCTGTCTGCTTATAAATCTAGCAAATCTGCTGGGCATTGTCTGTACTCATATAAGGTTGATAAGGCCTGGAACTCCTTACCTCTATCCATCAGGTCCATACCCTCCCGCCCATCTTTCAAAATCACTCTGAAAGACTTCTCAGCTAAAATCTGGCTCTGTTCTTGTTCAAAACCAGGATAAACTATATCCCTGAATGTGAACAAGTAGCTTTTCTTTCCTTATACCTACTTACTCTCCCTCCTTCACTTATTTCCTTAATTCTATCAAATTCTCTTCCCTGACTTTCTTTCTAAATATACCATAAGCCTGTTTTTCCTTCACTTCTTATTGCAATTCCTGTTTGTATTAGACACTTACCTTTATTTTCTCTACAAACTGTCTTAATTTTCTATAAATATTAAAGGATTGTTATATAACTTGTATCAATTCTTAACCAATGTTGTCATATTAAGTCTAATTTGTTATAATTATTGAAAAGATGTTTTTGTTTTATTTATGAAGATTGTAAAATTATTGTTCTTAAAATGTTTTGTAATAATTTGTAGCTTTTCTCCCCAGGCCTCCACTGAAAATGGGCTTCTACCCAGTCAGACTTTTCTGAGTAATAAAATGTCAACAAATAAATTATACATATATATAAAATATATATACGTGTGTGTGTGTGTGTGTGTGTGTGTGTGTGTGTGTGTATGTGTGTGTATGTATGTATGTATGTATATATATATATATATATATATATATATATATATATATATATATATAAATTTCACAATTGAAACCAGCACAACAAATAATGTTTTAACTGAAAAAAAGAACACAGAAGTCCAGAAATAGTTACTTAGCCAACTTTAATGTCTAACAGGTCAAGTCACCTCACCAGCAAACCAGGTTTCGCCTTAACGTCATCAGTGCATGTATTGGGGAGTGCCCTCCTTTTATACATATTCATTTAAAGCAACAATGCAACTTATTAACATCAACCTCACATGAAAGAAAATAGCTGAACAACATTATTTACATTATTCTGATGAATATCAAATAATGATGTTATATCATAAATTGTAACAAGCCAAATATCTTATATACATCATAATACAGTTATCACAGAACATGGCTTACATTTACCAGTGGTCATTCAGTCCAGGTTTAAACAAAGCACCCAAATTTACTATCCATTGTCTTTCTTTTTTCACCAAAATTTTTTGTTTATGCATCATAGATAGGTTATCACCTGTCACCTTATCTATACCCAAAAATACAAAATGTGCTGTTGGGTGTGTCAACATGTGTTTGTATAATGCACTTCTGTGACAATGACAATTTATGTCACTCATATGCAAAGCAATCCGTTGTTTAAAACTTAAAGATGTTTGCTCTAAGTAAAAAGAGCCACATTGGCATACTGCCATATAAACCACACATTCTGTTGTGCAAGTGACAAATGTCATACACTTTTGCTGTATTAACTGAAGTGAATGATTTTGTCTTAGATAGACGTTTGCAATAAATACAATGTCCTCAATAGGTACTCCCCACTGCCACAGAGTTCATTTGATTTTCATACCTTCCATGTCCCTTTTTAAAACTAGACAAATGTTCACCTATATTTCTGCCTCTTCTGAAGCCAAAACTACAATGATTTCGTAACATTGAATCAAACAATGGGTCTGACTTAAGTATGTGCCAATATTTTGCAATAATCTGCCTAATCTTGAATATATTGGACCCATATTTGGTAATAAATTTAATCTACCTTAGTATATGTTGGTTCTTTTTCCTTTAATAAATGACTTCCAGACTGGACCTCTGCTTATTTAAATGCTTTATCTATATTCCTATGATCGTAAGCCGCAGTGGTGCAGCGGTAGCGTTGTTGCCTCACAGCAAGAGGTTCTCCCATTCGATTCTCTGCTGGAGTGCCTTCTATGTTAAGTCTGCATGTCCTCCCCGCGGTTGAGTGGCATTCGAAAGACATGCGTAGAATGGGCGTGCCTTCTCTGAAGGTTGGGTGTCGAGCTGGCACCTCGGCACCCATAAAAAATCTACTGCCAATCATTAGCGGACCAGAGTTCCGCTGTGGCGACCCCTAACCAGGAAATGCCAAAAGAAGAACAAACATCTATATTCCTATGATCATGCACCCTAGCTGACAATCTTGTTTTAAGCTGTACTGCTTGTCTCCTGAACTCATCGTTATTGGAGCAAATCCTTCTTATTCTGGTAAACTGGGCCTTAGGAATATCATTCACTATTTGGTGTGGATGACTGCTGTTGGCATGCAATATTGAATTTTTGGAGAAAGGTTTTCTGTACAATGTAATATCCATTGTACTATCTATAGCTTTAATAACGTTCACATCCAAAAATTCTACCGAATTTAAATCTATGTTGCTACTAAAATATATGCCATATTCATTGGAATTTAAATATTCCACAAATTCATGCAATTTCAACATATCTCCTGTCCAGTGGACCCAACAGTCATCCAGATATCTCCACCACATAGTGAGATTGTTCTTAAGCCTATTTTTTCTGCACTGATAACGCTAAGGTGAAACCTAGTTTACTGGTGAGGTGACTTGACCTGTTAGCCATTAAAGTTGGCTAAGTATCTATTTCTGGACTTCTGTGTTCTTTTTTTTCAGTTAAAACATTATTTGTTGTGCTGGTTTCAATTGTGTAATTTATATTGGACAGTAAACCGGGCACTATCTTCAGAGTGAAATACATTGCAAAAATACTTCCTTTAAATTACCCTATAGAACCATTACAAAACACATTGCAAGAACAACAGCACAACTCCCAATGACTAAAAACCATTCAGAAGCCACAATCAATTAATGATGTTAAACACTTCATGCAATTTCGAACCAAAAATATGTATATATTAAAAATATGTAAAATAATCAAATATATTGTTAAAATAATTAATACATAAATACACTGTTAAAAACTGTATTACAACACCAAAATGTATTGACTAAATGCAATGAGATTTGTATTTTAATATACTAGAAATGGAGATATGTTCATTAATACCTGGTGGATTCAAAGCTTCCAATCTCAATTGCCACAAATACTCTTTGGCTTCCAATAAGGTCTTATCATCCCCACCCTTCTCATTGTATGGGACTCTGTCAATCACAAAAAATAAAAATGTTTTAAAATTATTACATTTTTAACTATGTGTATATAGTGAACTTATTAATTTCTTATTTTTGATGTCCCTAACATGTTCTAAAATATGTGTTCTTAACTTTCTAATAGTCTTTCCTACATAGTATGTGGAACAACTTATACATGTAGCAACGTAAACAACCATCTTAGTGTTGCAATTATAAAATCCAGGGCATCTAATGGTTGCAAGACATGGTCCATCATTAATATATTTACATGTGCTGCATAATCCACATTTACTCATTTTGGACATCTTGTACATATTCGAGTTAGCATCTATTTCCATTAATTCTTTTAAATTTGTACTTCTACTATAAATAAACTCAGGTAAAAGTCCTATAATTTCCATCAGTTCACTTTTAAATACACTTTGCCAAGTTTCTTGTACTATGGTCTTGATCCTACCCACTGATTCATTAAATGGGAGTATTAAAGCATCTCTCCTATTTTTATTTTCTTTATATGCCCCATTTGTAACAATATTGTTATAAACCAAACCTCCTTTAAGTATAGGTTTAAACACAGTTTTTCTTTTGCCTTCCACCTCCTTACTTATTCTGTTCAATATATCTCAGGGATATCCTCTTTCACTAAACACGTCCTTCAATTTCACCATTTCATTATGAAAATAGACATCCTCACTAACAAGTCTAGACAACCTCACCATCTATTGGTATAGAAGAAGGCACTGAGTTTTATCAGGACTTGATAACCTTAATCAACCGCACAGATATGGGCTTAATGAGAATTATTTTAGGTAATAATACTGCCAGACTTGTTACTTTGAAAGATCAGTTAACGACTTTAAATAATAGTGTTACCAGTGATCTACTTTTTGAAATTAAGAAAATACGATTTGATAAAATTATAAAGGATATGGATAATTTTGTGAAAGCAGGGTTGGAAACAAAGTACAATAAGCTTATGCGAGACAGTTGTGAATACGCTGAAAACAGAGCTTATGCTCATTTTAGAGCCAATAAGAATATTTACAACAGAAGTATTGGTTCTAAACAGGGGTTCAATTACAACCTTAGACCCCAAGTTGAGACAGAGAATAGAGGGGACATTGTTGTTCCTGAGAGAGACATTGATAGAAACAAGACAGAACCTTTTTTAGAGCAACAGCCCCTGAGACGATCATACCGATTGCGGGACCGTTATCCGGGTCACCAACAGCAAGTGTACAACGAGGGGAGGAGGAGAGGACGATTGTATGAAATGAACCAAAAGGGGCCACAGCGACACAACAACAGACATTATTAACTTTTGCGAATGATACAGTGACTGATTTATTTAACTGGTGTCCCTCGGATTCAATTGATGATTCGGAAGGTATTGGTTTAGAACATTTTAGATGCAACAATGAAATTGGGCATTGTATGGATACAAGTGATGTATTTTTACAAAGTGAATTGATATGTAGTGAGCCTGGTGTTGTATCAAATATTTCTTTACCATACAATGACAATGATTTTAATGGTATGAGTAACAGTAATGAAAATTTATGGGGAGACACTGTTCAACAAGAGGACGATATGAAAAATACAGATTTTAATTGTAAAATATTTAAGAACGGTGGTTTCTCGATTTATAATTTTACTGCGTTAAATTTGTCAGATGATCATTTTGCACTTTTTAAAAAAAGGTTTTTCTTATGTTCCAACTTTTAGGTATGATACTGGTAAGATTTTAATTAATCTCAAATTATACACAAGACAACTGAATTTAAAAATGTTTTTTGCTAACAACCCCACCCCAGTGAAGGGTATATTCCTACACTAAAAAGATCAATCACCTTTATTCCCCCTAACAATCCCATGGTGTTCATATTTGAACAGTTATGTGAATTGCAAATACAGAGATGTTTTAGAACTGAAAAAAATGTTAAATGACAATTTGACTATAGGGGAAAGGTTTTGTTTAAAGGAATTAATTACTACTAACTTATATTGGTTAATGAAACCACATAAAGGGGGTGGGGTTGTGATTATGAATAACACTGACTATTCTTGTAAAATGCTTGATTTATTGAATGACAGTGCAATGTATGAAAGGGTCTCCAGATATGAGGTATATAGAGCTTATACAAAAATAGATTGGCAGCTACATGAGCTTTTAATGGATGGTACTCTTGATAAGGCCGACTATGACTATTTAATGGTGGAATTACCAATTATACCATCCATTTTTGGTATTCCCAAAATCCACAAAAGTTTTAGGCTGATTGTTTTGGCAAAAAGATCTAAAACTGAAGCTATAGCATATTTTGTGGATTTTAATTGTAAAAGTGATTTGATGCAACTACCACACATACTGAGTGACTCTTGGCACTGTCTTGATGTTATAAGAGAGATGAAAATCAACGATGAGTTTGTAATGGTAACTGTGAATGTGATAAATTTATTTTCTATTATACCACACAATACAGGACTTGAAATGTTTGAGAATTGTTTGTTGAGATATGGGGACATGCACACGGTAAAGAGAAAATTAATGGTGGAACTGATGGAAATGGTCCTACTAAACAATTGTATTATATTTGAAGGAGAGTATTACAAACAGATCATGGACGTGGCAATGGGTGCTAGATGTGCACCCATATACACTAATTTGGTTTTAGCTGAATGGGAAACACAGTGTGTCTTTACCTCCAGTTATATGTCCAAATAGCACTTTATTTCCACTTTTTGGACGATATTTTGATTTTTTGGAAGAGGACCGAGGAGGAAGTACAAGAATTTGTACATTACATAGGTACAACAACATCAATTTTAAAATTCACTAGCAAGGTCTATGATAGAAAATGTGACTATCTTGATATACTGTTATATAAGGACAAAGGTATTTTGAATTCTAGTATTTATTGGAAAAAGACCTATTCTAATTCGATCAAGACCATAGTACAAGAAACTTGGCAAAGTGTATTTAAAAGTGAACTGATGGAAATTATAGGACCTTTACCTGAGTTTATTTATAGTAGAGGTACAAATTTAAAAGAATTAATGGAAATAGATGCTAACTCGAATATGTACAAGATGTCCAAAATGAGTAAATGTGGATTATGTAGCACATGTAAATATATTAATGATGGACCATGTCTTGCAACCATTAGATGCCCTGGATTTTATAATTGCAACACTAAGATGGTTGTTTATGTTGCTACATGTATAAGTTGTTCCACATACTATGTAGGAAAGACTATTAGAAAGTTAAGAACACGTATTTTAGAACATGTTAGGGACATCAAAAATAAGAAATTAGTAAGTTCACTATATACACATAGTCAAAAATGTAATAATTTTAAAACATTTTTATTTTTTGTGATTGACAGAGTCCAATACAATGAGAAGGGTGGGGATGATAAGACCTTATTGGAAGCCAAAGAGTGTTTGTGGCAATTGAGATTGGAAGCTTCCAATCTACCAGGTATTAACGAACATATCTCCATTTCTAGTATATTAAAATACAAATCTCATTGGATTTAGTTAATACATTTTGGTGTTGTAATATAGTTTGGAACAGTGTATTTATGTATTAATTATTTTAACAATATATTTGAGTATTTTACATATTTTTAATATATATATACATATTTTTGGTTCGAAAGTGCATGAAGTGTTTAACATCATTAATTGATTCTGGTTTCTGAATGGTTTTTAGTCATTGGGGTTGTGCTGTTGTTCTTGCAGTGTGTTTTGTAATGGTGCTATAGAGTTATTTAAAGGAAGTATTTTTGTAATGTATTTCACTCTGAAGATGCCCATTATGGTGAACGGGTGACAGCGCTTAGTGGATATGTGTTATGTTTTTATCTAATAAACGGTGAATCTGTCATGGAGCTGGTCATGTCATTGTTTTGCAAGTGCATGGAACGTCCTTTGCAAGCATTTAATATATATATATATATATATATATATATATATATATATATATATACACTGTACATGTACATAATCAAGAGGTAAAAATAAGAAATACAACCAGTGGTACACAGCAGAGGTAGATAGCGACCTGAAAATGCCTTTTTCATTGATTGGAGGCACTATTGAATCTGTACTATAAGTAGCTAGTGCTTTACTCTGTCTTTTGATCTGAAGAAGCTATATGCGAAAGTGCCCATCTGTGTTTTGCTCTTTACATTAAACTACGATTTGGATCTACCTCTTCTGTGTACCACTGGTTGTATTTCTTATTTTTACCTCTTTTGTTTGCTTTTATACACCAGTGGTTCTTTCTCCCCAACATCGTTTGCTTTTGGATTTATATTGGTTTGCTGTTTGCTGTCTCGGGAAACATGGCAGAAGGTGCTGCAGTTGTCATTGAATTGGATTTTAATCCACATACTAAAACCAATAATGGCAACAATCGTCTATTTGACTTTTTAAAAGGGGACGATAATCCACTACTCAGTGATCAGTTCTATACTAGAAATAATGAAACTAGTGAGTCATTAGATGATCTTAGAACATACCATAAATCCATGAGAAACCTTGAAAACGATCTTTACCATTTGAAATGTATACAGTGCCAGCAATTCCGCATGGAGGCATGCCATACTCTTAAAATTATACCTCAAGGCTTGAGAATTTTTTGTCATGCCCGCCTATGGAGAACAGCACTCACAACTGTTAGCTCAATGGCAGAAGCTGAATTTAGATACAAGCTTCACCTATATGTGCTTGCTAATTGACTATTTTGCACCCATTGAAAAGGAACTTATCACTAACATACAGAGACTACAGGATGACATTTACTTGAAATATCCTATAGCTCTGGTGGACATTAAAGTTAGTGAAATCATAGACCAAGTTTTGGTCTATGAATGAAAATTGCTTGCACAGAAGAAGAAGAAGAAGAAGATACAGCGTGACAGCAATGATTTTTCTAACAATCACATATTTACATGGCCGAGGGAGAGGAGCGAGAGAACTGGGAATGAACAGTCTAATTCCACCCTCAATCGCAACCAACAAAGCTTACAGAATCGTATAGGAAATACAAATGCTGCTTCTGATAGGAATGGTCCTATCATAACTCAACCACTGAGCTATGTGGTGATGCCTACTACGTCCAACTCCACCTCTGATCTCACTGAGAGAGTGACTGCAACACAGGAAGCTCCCAGTGCTTCCATACATGTTTCGTCCAATGCAGGAGTTCCGAATGAAGGAAGCCTGATAGCCGTTAGTGAACCTGTAGTGCGGAGGAAAGAAGATGGAGTAACAGACACAGTTTTTTTCCAATCTGCCACTGCCTTACCGACAGAACAGGAAGTGATCGGTAGAAGGCCTGGAGAATCGATCGAGGAACAAACAGAGGTTTTTAGGGTCCGAATCGGGCATGAACACCTTGACCTCGATGTGGAAACAGGATTGAAGGATTTAATATGGAACATTTCCAGTGGGAACTTAACTGATAATGAAACACAGGTACTAAATAAAGGCTTGTCCTTTCTACCCGCTCAATCTGCTGATATTTCTGAAACTCTTTGTGGTGTGGGATAACCGTTGCTGTTTGCCATTTGTTGAGCAGAAAGCCTGAGGTGAGACTATGATTGAACACGGTGCTTAGGTGGTGTTCCAGTTCATTTGTAGTTTATGTAGAATGCAGCCTGGAATATGCGAATTGGATCAACAGAATAAACCAAACAAAAGCAGCACTCCAAATACGCTAGCTGCTTCCTCTCACAGACAAAACAGCCCAAAGAAAAACTAAGCTGTTAGTGTAAAAAAATTTAATAAAACAAACAGTTGAGCGCTTTCACTCGACTAAGCGAGCTTCATCAGAACAAAATAATGAATGATGCACTGCCATTAAATAACATATTTGGCGCCAAAATAGCGTCACACATCAATTAGAAAAACAATTAAGTGAATAAAAACATTTTCAAAAGGATTTCCTTATATATAATATATATTTTTAAAAAAGTTAAATAAAAAATGCTCATAAGCATAGAGATGTGTATATATGTAAATATACTGGATGACTTCAAATACTAATGATCCAGTAAAAGTAGAGGCTTAATAGAAAAATAGTCATTAATCCCTGGTGGTGTAAAAGCATCAGTGAAGACTTGCCACCATAATTCCCTATAAGCCAGAAAATTCTTATAATTACCTCCTCTAGGATTCCTCTTCACTGTCTCCAAGATAGCAAATTTAAACATATGTTCACTACCATATTCTAAAATATGTCTTGGCAAGGCATTTTTGGTGTCTTTCTTTTTTATGCAGTAAAGATGTGAATATATTCTCTGTCTAAATTGTCTTTCTGTCTTTCCTATGTAATAGGAATGACATACTGAACAAACTGCAATATAAACAAGCATAGTGGACCTACAATTGCCCTTAACTGGGTAGATTTTGGTGTGATTATAGTTGGTCAAAACAAATCTACTCGATTCGCAGATGGTCGTGCATTGATTGCAGGTCCCACATTTTGTCGTTTTTGACCCTGTGTAAAGATCTTCAATACTGTCCCCTTCCAAGATGTTTTTAAGATTTCTGCCCATTTTATACACAAATATGGGTCTGGGACCTACAATATCTGCAATTTCCTGAGTAACAGTTAGAATATGCCAATTTTTAACTAGAATTCCTTTAATAACATGACTAAATGGTCCGAATTCTATAACAAAAGCACTCCTAAATGTCTTGTTTTCAACTATGTTAGAGTGCTCGACAGTAAAGGAACTAATAGCATTGTTTGTCCCTGTAAGGGAAGAAGGGACCGAAACAGTATTACATTTCGACCCTAACAAAGGCAAATATTTCTTTCCCCACTGACTAATGACATAGGTAGCTATGTCGTCCATCAATTCTATGTCGTAGCCTCTGTCAGCGAAAAGAGTGGAAATATAGCTAATTTCTTTTAACATATCATTATACATAGAAGTCATCCTAATTGCCCTTATGCACTGGCCTTTAAAGATATTCCTTTTCATTCTGGTAGGGTGGTAACTGTTATAATCCAAGTAAGAATTAGTAAACGTATTCTTCCTATATACAGTAGATTTAAAACCTTTACTATCAACAGCAATAAAAGTGTCTAAATAAGGTACACCGTTAGTACTAGTAGTGGAAGTGAATTTTAAGAATTCACAGCTTCGATTCAAATAGCCCATAAAGGCTTCGAACATATTACTGTCACCATTCCAAAGAATGTAGATATTGTCTAGATATCGGGAGTAGTACACGATGTTCTTATAATACGTACAGTTGAAGATACAATTTACCTCCCAATCAAGCATAACCAAATTAGCAAACATGGGGGCGCAAGCCGCCCCCATTGCCACTCCTTTGGTTTGCTTGAAAATTTCTCCCTCATAGTAGACAAAATTATTCTCCAACACAATACTCATTAATTCAACAAGTAGAGAAATTTTGTCCCAACTGAAGTTCGTATACTTTCTAAGACTCCTGGTAAATGCTTCAAGACCTTCATCCATAGGTATACTACTGAATAAATCTATCACATCTATTGAACTAAATAGAAGGCCTTTACTATTCGTATTCACTGGAAACTTCCTTAAAAATTCCCAGGAATCCTTTACCAGATGGTCAAGTTCAGTATATATGAATTTGAGAGTAGTGTCTATAACAACACCTATAGGAAAAATCTTAGACTTACTACCCGAAATAATCGGGCGAAAAGGGGGGTTAAGGTGGTCCTTATGAACTTTGGGAATACCTATTATAGTGGCTAAAGTAGGTGATTCCACCTTCATAAATTCAAAAAGCTCTTCGGAAATTCTTTGTTCCAAAAAATATTCCTCTAAGTACATATCAATCCTTCTATAGGCAATGTTGACTTCATTTACAGATGTCACAACATAATTGCCTGAATTGTGAAGAATATTATGAATGTTAACACCGTAGGTGATAGCATCAAAGACCACGATTCCTCCCCCTTTATCAGGTTTCATAATTCTAATGCCTTTATCCTGTCTAAGATTATTTAAAGTCAAAATTTCTTCATCTGTTAAGTTGGTATTACCTTTGTACTTTGTATTGTGACCGTACCTGTTCAATCTGTAAATCTCCTTGGTGACCTTTTTGTCAAACACCGTAACACTAGGATTACTAGATGGAATAAAAGTGCTTTTTTTCCTCAAAACTACACTTTTGCTAAGGTTTTGACTTTCTTTGTTGTTAAACATAATAGCTAAATTGTGCTTCCTGATGTACTTCTTGAATTCAAAAATATTATCCACTACACGAAAACTAGGAGTGGGAATAAATTTTAAGCCCTTAGACAAAAGGCTAAAGTGTGCTTTCTCTAACTTCACATTACTGTAGTTAAAGATCTTAAAATTCTTAAATTCACTAGTCACCTCATCTAACTTGACTATATCCTGCTGGTCAATGGGAGACTGCTCCTCCACACATGTATGACAGGAATTCAATACTTTTTTCTCCATTTTGCTCCTTTTTTCCATCTCCCTTGAAAATTTTGTCTTGGTGTTTGAAAAAAATCCTGCTCACTTTCATTCACATGTTCTTGATATTCTAGATGTTTATCTTGAAAACCTGTATCAGGCCTTGATTTACCATTATTCCAGCTATAACAAGTCTGCCTTCTATACTGCTCTTTATCTCTCTGAATCTTTTTGTGTTTCCGTTCAAAAGCCTTCTTGGCTCTATCTTCAGCTAGTACAAATTGCTTATGATATAACTTCTCCCACTGAGCAAAAGCTAAATCCTGCATAATGATATTATTTAAATCTTCAACTTCAGTAATACATTTGCATAACTTCATGTCATTATGCTTAATAAGAAGTTTCATAAATTCCTGCCCAAAGGAGTCAAATAAAGAATTAAATTCAATTTCAACTTCTTGGTTCAAATCAATACCCAAAGGGAGTTTAAAAAATCTTAAACCCATTGGGACAATATTTAAAGACAGACAGTAATTCAAATACGCATTGTCCAGTTTTAAGGCATTAATAACATTCAGTTTTTTACCAAAAAGGTAAATAGTATCTCTCAAAGTTCCTTTGTTAACACGACGAGGCCTCAAGGACCTGTCAGCTGGCAAATTGTCAAATCTACAGTCAAATTGAAAAAAGTCCTGTAAAGCTTTATTATCGTTAAATGTACGACTATCAGCACTTTTAGATGATTTATTGACTGAAATAGGAACAGTACCTTTGGTTTGAATGTTTTCCCTGATGGTGTTTGCATAAGTACGTGCAGGTTGCGTATTTTTAGGTCTAGTGCCAATACGCCTCGCTTCATCGGTAAAATTCCCAAAAGAAAAATCAAAAGTAAAATCAGAAAGCTCCGTTCTGATATTTTCCGTTGAACCTACTGTGCCTGGCAAGTCAATAGCACCGTTGAAAGGAGGTGCTCGTCCCTGCCCATTAGGGATGTCCGGAGAAGACGTAGAAGGTAACTCCACATTACTCACATCAACAGAATGATTGCAAGGCTGCTCGTCCTTGGATAGCCCTCGCGATACAGGCAAACCAGTAGCATTAAGCGCCGAAGGCTTAGAAACAGAAATACCAAACTGCGTATCCTTCCCCACAGCAAATTTGCCAAACAGCTCCACAATCTTGGCTACTTCCCCACGCAACGATGAAACCTCCGCTCTGAGGCAGGCCAATTCATTGCAATGAATAGGTGAAGTAACGCCGGCCGGACTGTGAGAGGAATCCATAACAACACCCGAAATATGCGAATTGGATCAACAGAATAAACCAAACAAAAGCAGCACTCCCAGAGTGAAGAAGATGAAGGAGTAACAGACACAGTTTTTTTCCAATCTGCCACTGCCTTACCGACAGAACAGGAAGTGATCGGTAGAAGGCCTGGAGAATCGATCGAGGAACAAACAGAGGTTTTTAGGGTCCGAATCGGGCATGAACACCTTGACCTCGATGTGGAAACAGGATTGAAGGATTTAATATGGAACATTTCCAGCGGGAACTTAACTGATAATGAAACACAGGTACTAAATAAAGGCTTGTCCTTTCTACCCGCTCAATCTGCTGATATTTCTGAAACTCTTTGTGGTGTGGGATAACCGTTGCTGTTTGCCATTTGTTGAGCAGAAAGCCTGAGGTGAGACTATGATTGAACACGGTGCTTAGGTGGTGTTCCAGTTCATTTGTAGTTTATGTAGAATGCAGCCTGGGATGTTGTCAGGTCCCATGGATGCTGTGTTCTTGGCTTTGGAGAGTGTGTTTTTTACCTGTGCAGCCGTGATTACAGGAACTTTGCATTCTTCCGGTGTAGAGATAGGCCGTTTAGGGGGTGAGTGGAGGGTAAAGTTAGCACTGAACCTATCTGCCAGGATGTTTGCAACATCAGTTTGTTCTGTATATTTAGTGCCATTGCACTGTAACTCAGAGCAGATCTGAGCATTGCCATTGAGATTCTTGACATAGCTATAGAATGCTTTGTGGTTGTCTTTAGAATCAGTGGTGATTTTGTATTCATAACTAGCTTTGGAGGATGTTATGAGGGATCTCAGCTTCTTACTGAGGCTGACCAGGGAGTTCTTCCAGTCATGGGATTTTACTCTTTTTTGCAACAGTTTCTTTCTTCTGTTGTAGAGTTTGTTTATGGCAGGGGACCACCAGATTGGCTTCCTTTATTTGGAGGATAGCATCTTGGTTCTGTAAGGGATAGCACGATCCATGCACTCGTGTAAGTGCTTATTAAGTGCATTTGTGTAGGATTCAGCAGTCGTACCTCTATTGTCCGTCTGCATGGGTGTTGTGAAGTTTGCCACTTCTATCTTAAGAAGCATGAAGTTGGCTTTGAAGAAATTTTTTACGGTGGTTTCCCTAATGGGGGGTGGGGGCGGGATGTGGATGTCTAGGCTGATTAACTTGTAGTCGGATCTGACCAACGAAGCATTGATCTCTGGTATGGAACACCGGTCTCCCATGTTGGCAATGACCAGGTCTAGGAAATTGCTGCCCCTGGTGAGGGTGTGGATAAGTTGATCCAAGGGGCTGGGATTTATGAATTCCAGAAAATGTTGAGCAAAAGAGTTGGTACATGAGAGTAGTTTTCCCATTTAATGGTGTGGTAGTTGAACTCGCCCATTATTAGGGTGTTGGGTGGTAACCTAATATTTTCCAGTGTATCAAGAAATGAGGAGTGGGCATCCTGGTAGGGGATCTGTAGCAAGTTACAATTTGGATTGCAGTCTTGTTCAGAGTTAGTTGCACTTGGATAATCTTGGATGCATTATGCTGATCAACTAGCCTGGAGGTGTGGATATCCTTAATGAATATGGACACGCCTCCACCTTTAGTGTTTCGGTCCAGGTTAGGTGGACGAAAGGTGTAGTATGAATTATAGCCTGGTAATGCAGGGGTGCTGTCTGGAGCCTTGAACCAGGTCTCTGTCACTGCACAGATGTCGATGTTCTCCATTTTAAGGAGTGCCTCGAGTGAATGCATTTTGAGGTTTAGGCTTCTAGCATTGAGTAGCATTACCCTCAGATTTTGCTTGCTTGTACCTGTTAAGGTGGTGAATTTGTCATTTGAACCTTGCCTAAAAAAAAAAAGCACTATAGGGGTGGCAAGAGCCTTAGTCAGTATCCGGAATCCCAAGGGCGACAGGTACAGGCCATGTCTGGCAAAGCATTGTGGTCTGTCGATCATGTCATCTCAGGCAGACAGATACTGGGTCCCCGTAGAATGACACCAGAAGCTTAGCCAATTGTTGAAGTCATTCATTTTGTCCTTGTACTGTGGTATCATTTTGGGTGATGGCAGGATGCTACTCAGAGCTAGGGTCCTACCTGCCTTGGCTACAAGATCGGAGAGCTCAACCATGTGTCTCTTCATGTAGTCCAGGGAGGTACGTCTCAGGTCATTCACGCCAACATGGACAATGACAGAGTCATATTTGTACTTGTTGTGGAGTGACCTGAGTGGATGCATTATGTGGCGGATCCTGGCACCCGACAGGCAGCTGACAGTTATTTTCTCCTTGTTTAGCCTGAGGAGTGGAACATCAGTGTGCCTGACTATAGAGTCACCTATGACTAGAGTGTTTGGTATGTTGTTATGCCTTATGGGCTGTGGTTGAGTGGCACACTGAGTTTGTGGGCTATGTGTCATTTGGGTTGTGTTGGGGGTGGAGGTTGCATGTGTTTCTGCTTTGGAGGTCTCTGTTGCTTGATCAGATTTTTATTGAGAGCCTCCACAAATTAGGTGTGTGTTTTGTGCTGCTGTGTGTGTGTGTGTTTTGGTGGGGTAGGTTTTGAGGGACTATGTGATGAGTGTGGTGTGGTGCAAGTGTTTACCCGCTCCTCTTGACTGTCTAGTCCAGTCTTGGGTGAAGAGAGCTTTACTTCCAGTTTGGCTATATAAGTGCATCTCTCACAGGTTGTAGTGTTGGGTGGTGGGAGGAGAGGGCTGTCTGTGTACATGAGGCAATTGCTGCATTGCCCCAAGATGCCCAGATTCTTCAGGTAGACGGAGAAAACACCGGGAGCTGACCCTTAGACATGCCTGGAAAGGTGCTTATTTATTAAGTACTAAAAACTGTTTTCCTCTAAACAAATGAGGAAAGTTGAGTGCTGTAGTAATTTGTTGCTTATTTAGTGCTTACAACGAATTCAAAACAAGTGCTGAGCTCAAAAAAACAGATCTGAGTGCTAAAACTAAATAACTGTCTAGTTCTAAGGGAAAATTCAAAGAGCAGACTTTATGGCACCAGGAATAGTTTAACCCTAGCTAAACGGTGATGCATAAAGTGTATTTATATATATATATATATATATATATATATATATATATAACAGTAGCAAATGAACAAACTGATTTAAACAATTAACCAATAAAAAGCTAAAAACTGAGCCCCGTTCCAGCAGTCTTCGATCAGACAGGTTCTGATTGCACACTCCTGCCACCAGGGTGCAGGGGACCTTTCTCCAAAAAAAGATGGTCTGGATTAGTGCTCAAGTTATACAAACAAAGCCAGATTGCGCAAGTTTGAATTTAATCTATGCTACAGCAAACAAGGCGTACTAATTTCAGAAAGAAACAGTTCAAATAAGCAGGCGCAATGAGCCTTTAATCAGAAACTCCCAGCTCAGAAAGGCAGAATCTACCCTCTCCTCCCACAAGAGTGCAGACCACACCTTCTTAATGTAAAATAACTGTCCCAAAGCCCAAGTGCTTAAACCAGAACTAATACACTCTTAGAATAGCAGACATTAAACCAGAACTAATACACTCTTAGAATAACAGACACTAAGCCTTCAATCAGCAACTCCCAACTTAGAAGGATGTAAGCTACTTGTCCTGTCACAACAGTGCATACCACAAATCTTCTTAATGTAAAACAACTGGTCTGAAGCCCAAGTGCTTCAACCAAAGGTGATAACTTCCCTCTTTGGACCATTCCTCTTAGGGAGCATCACCAATGAGTACCACCCCAGGACAGGCATGCCCATCATTCCTGCCATTCCATCAGATGCCTGAGGCACTAATTGAACCCGTGTTGGCTGGGCCATTGTCAGGGATTTATTCCTCTATGTCACCGGAGTGTCTTATTTTTTCATTTCTTGATGGCAGTTCATATTCCAGGAGAACCAAGCTGTCTTTTGAACAGGTTGAAAAGAAATTTGGTGGTTCCTTAAGAGGAATGGTATCCTGTGGAATGGCTCATATAAGGCCTTGGAAATCATGGTGCTTTGCTCTGTAAGGATTCTTGTGTAGTACAAATATCCATACCATGCAAGATCTATGCATAGCAGTAAATAAAATGCTTAAGTAGCTCGTGCACCTGTACATTAAAACAAGAGAATCTGAGTAAGGCAAAGTAGAGCAGCTTTGCCCTTCTGAGACTGTCATTCCAGGTACGTAGTGTAGTGTAATAGTGTTTCTGTGTGTTTCTGGGGATGGGGCTGTGCCTCTGTGTTAAGTTGCAGGTACCTGAGCTACTTACTTGTGCAGAATATACAGCTGGACATTTAGATGAGCAGTTGCAATTGTTCAAACTACTTAGATGATAAAATTTGCAATCATCAAAACTATATTTTAAAATGATCCAGGGCATGCATTTTGTGCATGACTATAAATAGCTTTAAATTAGAGAAGCACAACTCGCCCTGTTGGAGTATGACAAGCTGATCTTCAGTGTGGCTTGATTATGAATTCCACCCACAGGGAGTGGACCACATGACCAAGCATAATTATCACCAAGAGATTCTGTATAAAACTTACTGATGTCACAACAACATCACTGAAATAACATTTCAGAACCTAAAAAATGGACTTCACATGCTTTTATAACAATAAACAACAGTCTGAATGCTACTTCACTGGATGATTCTTCATAAATGCCCTGCCTTCACATTCCCTGGCAGCAGAAATAAACAGATGACTGTCCTTCCTGAGTTGGTGAGTTCTATCTGTGTAATAACAGATGATCATCCTTCCTAAGCCAGTGGGTTCTATTACTGTAATAACAGATGGTCATCCTTTCCTGAGCCGATGGGTTCTAGTAGTGTAATAACAGGTGATCACCCGTTCTTGAGCCGATGGGTTCTAGTAGTGTAATAACAGGTAATCATACTTTCCTGAGTCAGTTTGTTCCATTAGTGTAATAAAAGCTGATCACCTTTCCTGAGCTGGTGGGTTCCATTAAAGTAATAAATCAATAGCGCATGGACTTCCTTATTGTAAACTAGCTATTCATTTGGGATAATATATTAGCAGAAAAAAATAAAAGATGAATTTATAATTTAGATTCACCTTCAAGATGATTCTGAAGAGAAAGGATTTTTTTTTTTTTTTTTTTTAGCAGTACTTTTTCATTATGGAATACTAGGTAAGACTGAGACATAGATAACATGTGGAGCTCAGATAAACACATTGGTATAGTGACTTTCAGAAAAAGAGCGTTTCATGTGACAAAAACTGTCATGCCAGTAAGTCTAAAATTAAGGAAGGTATATGCTTATCCAGTATGAAACAGATATCCCAACATGGGACAAGGATTTTCTCAGGTGGTCTCAATATAAATGGACCCTTAAGAAAGGCCTTACTGATCTTCAAGAGATGCTAAGTAAGTGACATTCTCTTGATGTGAAATTAGAAATGGCTGCCAAATGGACTCCAAAAAGTCTTGACAAACAGTTGAGCTTGCAGGATGGTGCAGATAGCAGTGGATCCAGCTGGCTTTCTAATGCTTAAGCTGAAAGGTATTTCTATTTGTGACACTAAGTCCTTTAATTCACCAACTTTCAGGACTCTAAGAAGGGACACTGCCATACCTGACTAGGAGTCACTACACAAACTGTGGCTTCCAGACTGTGAAACTGATAGAGTGAAGGAGGGTGGGTTGCAATAGGAATGCCTTGCCAAGTGAGACCAAAGCCTCTTTGGAGGCATGGAGCCATCAAGAAGGATGAACTGCATCGTCAAGGAATATGGGAAACCATAAGTGGTTTGATCCATAGGATGTTACAAGAGTGAAAGCCACTTTTCGGGATCCTAACTTCCTGAATAGTTTCAGAACTATTCACCCTGACAAAAATGCATAAAGCATTCTGCTCAGCAAAGAAGTGTGAGACCAGTGTGGACTGACCTCACCTACAGATGGGGAATCAAAGAGATTTGACTGTCACAGATCTTCTTTCACACAATCCATCCACCTCTTTGCTGGACATCCTTGTTTCCTCTTACCTTCTTCCTGTCTGTCACAAACCATTTTCACCAGATTAATGTCTGTTTTTCTGCACGTAGGAAACCTTCAGACACTGGATCCAATCCCCACTTGGGCATTGTAAACAAACTCACACAATTAGGCATTAATTCCTATGTTACACACTGGATAGCCAGCTGGCTCTCAGAGAGGTTCATGGGTTCATAGGCGATTACTAGGCTAACTGCTTAAGTGCCCTTACAAGCCTAGCCAATATAATCTGATTTTACCCAATATATGTCAGTTAGGGGCAAGAGGATGGCATAGGTTTGTGCCTGTGCTTTGAGTATCTTACAAATTGATCCTGTCCATAAAGCACGCAGATGCTATCCCAGGTGTGAATTTGTATTTTTTGCCATCCATTAATCCATACCGCATTTATTTATTTATTTTACATTTGTTGACCGGGATAGTCTAACTGGATTTATATCCATTTTCAGTAGAGTCCCGGAGAGATAAGTTCTAAGAGATTACTAGACTACTAACATACAAGTACTAGTTGTTATACAGTTAAATACTACAAATTTTAAACAGTTCAGGAATCTTCACAGTTTATACAAAAAACATGCTACAAGCATTAGATAAGATATTTTAGACTTTATGTACAAGACTTCATTAGTAACTAGAAAGTAATTGTTAAACAAATACATACTTCAAGTTTCAACAGTTCAGCAATGCTCACAGTTTAAACAATACTTGTTGCCTGCCTTAGGTAGGATGTTTTAGAATTATATGCAGAAGAATTTAACTAGGTATTTTAAATTATCTCTATTAGGATAATATATGTTTTTGCCAAGGATAGGCCTTGATCTAAAAAGACACAGATAGAGCAGGAATTAGGTCTTGAGAGAGGGTATTTGGGATATAGCATGAGATTAGTCTGGATTTGTACAGGGACATAACCAATGGGTTTTAAGATAGAGTTTCAGATTGTGTTTAAAAAGTGTAAATGAAGACAGTGATGTAAGTTCATGAGGGAGTTGGTTCCAATACCTTCCAACTGCATTTGAGAACAGAGCATCTCTTGCCATGTTATTAGATTCACATGTTGATACTAGTAGTTTATTAGATGAGCTTAAAGTTGAAAGGTTCTTATATTGGGTAATGAGACTAGCAAGTATTGGGGTGTTGGTAGGTTGGAAAAGGGTTTTGTGCTCAATGGTGAGTTGTTTAAAGTGAATCCGATTCAGAAGCTCTAACCAGCCTAATTGTTTCAGATTATGGCAGTGATGAGTCCTAAAGGAGGAAGCAGTAGCAAATCTGGCAATGCTATTGGAAGCGTTGGCTAGATTGTTAAGGTTATTTTTTGACAAGTTAGTATATATGGAAGATGGTGATCAAGAAGAGGGGGATGTTGGTGATCAAGAAGAGGAGGATGAGTGTGAGTGCATCACCAAGAATCAAATGGTGGAAATTGAAAAAGGGTAATTGTGAGGTGATGTTCAGGAAAGAGTTAAGACAGGCACTGGGTGGCAGTGAAGAGCTACCGAATAGCTGGGTAACTACAGCAGAGCTAGTAAGAGAGATGGCTAGAAGGGTGCTTGGTGTGACATGTTGAAAGAGGAAGGAGGGCAAGGAGACCTGGTGGTGGAATGAAGAAGTACAGGAGAATATACAGAGAAAGAGGTTGGCGAAGAAGAAGTGGGATTGTCAAAGAGATGAAGAAAGTAGACAAGAGTATAAGGAGACGAGGTGCATGGCAAAGAGAGAGGTGGCGAAGGCTAAGGATAAGGTGTATGAAGAGTTGTATAAAAGGTTGGACACTAAGGAGGGAGAAAAAGACCTGTACCGATTGGCTAGACAGAGGGACCGAGCTAGTAAAGATGTGCAGCAGGTAAGGGTGATAAAGGATAATGAGGGAAATGTACTCACAAGCAAGGAGAGTGTGTTTAGCAGATGGAAAGAGTACTTTGAGGGGTTGATGAATGAAGAGAATGAGAGGGAGAGAAGGTTGGATGATGTGCAGATAGTGAATCATGAAGTGCAGTGGATTAGCAAGGAGGAAGTAAGGATAGCTATGATGAGGATGAAGAACGGAAAGGCTGTTGGTCCAGATGACATACCTGTGGAAGCATGGAGGTGTTTAGGTGAGATAGCAGTGGAGTTTTTAACTAGCTTGTTTAATGAAATCATGGAAAGTGAGAGGATGCCTGAGGAATGGAGAAAAAGTGTTTTGGTACCGATTTTTAAGAATAAGGGTGATGTGCAGAGTTGTAGTAATTACAGACGGATTAAACTGATCAGTCACAGCATGAAGTTATGGGAAAGAGTAGTGGAAGCTAGGTTAAGAAGGGAGGTGATGATTAGTGATCAGCAGTATGGTTTCATGCCAGGAAAGAGCACTACAGATGCGATGTTTGCTCTGAGAGTGTTGATGGAGAAGTACAGAGAAGGCCAGAAGGAGTTGCATTGTGTCTTTGTGGATTTAGAGAAAGCATATGACAGGGTGCCTAGAGAGGAGTTGTGGTACTGTATGAGGAAGTCGGGAGTGTCAGAGAAGTATGTAAGAGTGGTACAGGATATGTACAAGGGTAGTGTGACAGCGGTAAGGTCTGAGGTGGGAGTGACGGATGCGTTTAAGGTGGAGGTGGGATTACATCAAGGATCAGCTCTGAGCCCTTTCTTATTTGCAATGGTGATGGACAGGTTGACAGACAAGATCAGACAGGAGTCCCCTTGGACTATGATGTTTGCAGATGACATTGTGATCTGTAGTGAGAGTAGGGAACATGTGGAGGAGACCCTGGAGAGGTGGAGATATGCTCTAGAGAGAAGAGTAATGAAGGTCAGCAGGACTAAGACAGAATATATGTGTGTGAATGAGAGGGAGGATAGAGGAATGGTGAGGATGCAGAGAGTAAAGGTGGCGAAGGTGAATGAGTTTAAGTGCTTGGGATCAACAGTTCAGAGTAATGGTGAGTGTGGGAGAGAGGTGAAGAAGAGAGTACAGGCAGGATGGAGTGGGTGAAGAAGGGTGTCAGGAGTGATTTGTGACAGACGAGTACCAGTAAGAGTGAAAGGGAAGGTCTACAAGAGGGTAGTGAGACCAGCTATGTTATATGGGTTGGAGACAGTGGCATTGACAAAAAGGCAGGAGTCAGAACTTGACGTGGCAAAGTTGAAGATGTTAAGATTTGCACTGGGTGTGACGAGGGTGGACAGGATTAGGAATAAGTATATTAGAGGGTCAGCCCAGGTTGGAAGGTTTGGAGACAAAGCCAGAGAGGCAAGATTATGTTGGTTTGGACATGTGCTGAGGAGGGATGCAGAGTATATTGGGGAAAAAGATGCTAAGGATGAAGCTGCCAAGTAACCTGAAAAGAGGAAGGCCTAAGTTAAGGTTTATGGATGTGGTGAGAGAGGACATGCAGGTGGTTGGTGTGACAGAGCAAGATGCAGAGGACAGGAAGAAATGGAAACAGTTGATCTGCTGTGGCGATCCCTAATGGGAGCAGCCGAAAGAAGAAGAAGAAGAAGTATATATGGAAGAAGCCTAGAGAAGTGTGGAGATAAGGTGGGAATAGGTAATAGTGGTTCTGGCTAGTGGGGAGAGAAAGGGTTTTATCCTGTAGAGGGAGCCTAGTTTCCCGTTGACAGTTTTTATGGTATTGTTGATATGGGTTTCAAAGTTCAGGTTGTTATCAATGGTTACCCCTAGAAGTTTAGTTGTTGGATCGGATGATATGAGTGTACCATTACTGGATAAGACTGAAAAGTTCATTGGGAGTGATTTACGGGTAGGAGTGAAGAGGAGGAGTTTGTTTTTTTGGGGGTTCAAGAGGGGGCAGCGTTGTAGAAACCAATTTTCTATTTTATTGAACATTGTCTGAGTTAGAGTCTGTATTGGGATTGAGATTTAGCTGAGCAGATTATTGTCAAATCATCTGCATATTGTACACAGTTAGTTAAAGGAATAGCTAGGTTGAGGTCACTGATAAATATTGAGAAAAGAAGGGGGCCCAATATAGAGCCCTGAGGAACACCTAGGGTAACTGGGAGATGGGATGAGAGGTTGTTGTCCCGTAGCACTGCCTGCTGTCTTTTATCAAGGTAGGACTGGAACCATTTTATAGTCTTTGTGTCCAGAGAGAAGGATTTTAGAATATTGACAAGTAAGTGGTGGTTGACCATGTTGAATGCTTTTGAAAGGACGATGAAAAGTGCTGAAGAGAGAAGATTGTTATTATGTTTTTTATTGATGCTGTCAGTGAAGGATAGGAGTGCAGTTGTTGTACTGTGGAAAGGCCTGAAGCCATGTTGAGATTTGGCGAGTAAATTGTTCTGGAGTAGGTGGTCTAGTAACTGTCTGTGGATGCACTTTTCCATTATTTTAGCTAATGGGGAAAGCAGAGATATGGGACGATAGTTAGAATATTCTCTGGAGTTTCCACCCTTGTGTAGGGGGATAATGTAGGAGATTTTCCAGATGGTGGGAATAGTGCTTTCTTGTATGGTTCTATTTATCAGCAATGATACAGGATAAGGTATGACTTTGGCTGCTTTTTGCAGGTATTCAGCAGGTAGCTGGTCAGCTGAGGAGGTAGCAGGTTTTAGTTTACTTAAGAAGTTGCAGATGAGGGAAGTTGGGATAGGTTGCAGGTTTAGAGTTGGGAGAGAGTTAGTAGTATTGGTTGGAAGGGCAGAGCTATCAGCTGTTAGTTGATTAGCAAGTGTTTGGATGGTCTCAGTGAAGAAGGCATTAAAAGCATTAGCAGTTTGCTTTGGATTGTCGGAATTTGATCCTATAGGGGGTGGTGTTGCGGATTGGCCTGGTTGAAGTAGTCTGTTTATGCTAGCCCAGAACTTTTGTGGATTATTTTGGTTGGTCTGTTGGAGGTGGAAGTAAAAGTTTTTTTTATCTTCGGGTATAGCTTTCTTAGTCTCATTTCTTTTTTGCCTGAATTGTTGTTGGTCTACAGAGTTTTTAGTTGTTCTCCATAGTGCCCAAACTTAATTTCTATGTTGAATTTTCTGACTGGTTTTCTTTGTAAGCCATGGGGTGGGTTTAGATTAAATTTTGATGGAATGCTTTGGTGCATGGTGGTTAAGGATTGTTAAGAATTTTGAACTGCATTTGAAGAAGGCCAGGACTTAACATAAATAGGAAACCTTTTCCAAAGAAGGAACAATCTCTGAGACACATATCTGTCTCTCCAGCATGTTTTGTTTGAGTCACTGACTAAGTTCAGATCCCTAGATTGGGTGATCATTGTGCTGTTTGACTTGTGGATGTGTTGCAGCTCCATCAGGTTTGGATTTGTGAGTACCTTGTAGGCCAGGCATAGGTCACCCCTAAATAGTCTGTAGGAGACAGAGTAAAGGAATGGGGCTTTTAGTCTATTTTAGTATATACACATGTTTACACCTTCTATTTTCTTTGAGGAACATCTGAGGTCACTCCAACTGCTATAAGTTCCTAGTCAAGTACATGCCAAATGGCACATTGCACTCGATTATTGGTCTAAAGAGGGATGAGTACAGCAGGAGTATAATTTCCTTAGATCTGAATGACATGCCCTTACTTATAAGTTATACCACATAGAAGGACTTCCATACCCCATGGATACAAAGTGGTCAAAGTTCAGGCTATCCAGAAAGTTAGGATAAGAGAGACCACCTCTGCAAAGATGCCAGGAACGAATGGAGTCCCTCAGGGCACTGGGTCCAATGCCAATGTCAAAGGCCTCTGGTTGACCAAGTTTGCAGATGATTACAAACTAGGAGCAGTCACAGAATCCCCCAAGATACTACCATCCTATAGGAAGGACTAACACAAACAAATGACTGGTGCCAAAGTGATGGCTTAAAACTCAGTGCAGAGCAATGCATGATATTACCCTTTGGGAAGTCAGTCACACTAGCAAACCACCTCATTGATGATACTTTCCTAAGATTGGATCCAGTAGCCAGAGATTTTGGGACATATATGATATGTGGATAGTAACCTGGCTTTTGACCAATGTGTGTCTAAAGTAGTAAGGAAATCATTCTATGTTGCTCAGTATATATGCAAGGACAAGGCATCTAGGTCCAAGAAGATCATTGTTCCTCTATATTTGACCCTCATCAGAACCATCTGAGATTTTTGTGGGCTAAGTCGAAGAGTGAAATAAAAGGAGGCAAAATAGCAGGGCTGTTCAGAGATTGAGCCTTCAAGAAAAAAGGTCCATAGTGTTAACAATAAGGTTAGTAACCAAAAAAAAAAAAAAAACGTGGAGTTGGAGTGTGGAATACATATGATATTTATCAAAACCAAAGAAAAGCCAATAAAGGACTGCAAGGATTAGGTACAGACATTGTTGTTCTATTACTCATTTGATGAGGCTGTGAAATGGATTCAGGTAAAGCATATGGGCCTTGATGAATAAAGGTATTTAGCATTGGCCTTTCATCTCTTCTTTATGCATTCAGATGATTAGACATTGGGCATTACATTCCAGGACCACTACGACCTAGATAGATGTAAGCCAATGGGGGCATACCTCTCAACCTCTTAATGCAAGAAATCTGGACAAACCCTAAAATAATGGGGGGACAAAAGCCCAAAAATAGGGAGAGATTTTAAATATTGCTTTTATAAATGTAGAAAGCTGCTAGAATAAAAGGATTTGTGTTAGCATGCATTTTCTGAAGGAAATGAAGTCTGAAACACAAATATATGCCATTACTTCAATACTCTGTGATTTGACAGAAAAAACACACATTTTATGAGGAGCAGACCAAATATTTGAGGCAAAAAATCTGGACAATCTGCAAAAATCTGTACAGTTGAGAGGTATGAATGGGGGTATTGTGTTTGAATACTTTTAAGAACTGCTCAGAAACATTGTTTTAGAAAGTTAGTACATTTCTTCACTGAGTGACAGTGCAGGTAGTGGAATTTGATTATTTTGATGATTTATTTCCCTTTTTAGTAGTTTGCGAAGAACTGGTGGTATTCTTGGCACATGGAAAGTCCAAAGGGCCTTCTATATATATTTCATTTGGAGTATAGAACTAGGCACTGCAGCAGGGATGTGCTCAATGTCAGAGGAAGAAAGTGGAAGAAAACACTGGAGAATACCGACGGCAAAGACGTTAACATTGTGCAGCTCCTGACTTTATCAGGGTTACTAAACTATGCTTATGAGGTGATACCAATGGACAGGTATTTTATGAGGAAGTTAGCAGCAAAAGGAGCAGCAAGCATCAGACTCCCCTTCATGTGACTAGTAATAAGAGTTGATAAGGAAAGATTTTAAGGGTATGATTAGTCCTTTTAAAGACTTGTAATGGAGTCACAGTGTGGCAGAAAGAAGCCCAAAACAGAGAAGAGGAATTGTACAGTTTGTTCTTGGAGGAACTGGCCTTTATGGACAAATGAAGGCAGTGATAGGAGGAAGAGGAGTCCCTATATTATTACATTAAGACACAGGTACTCAGAAAGCATTTCTAAGCTTTCCCAAATCAGTAGCAGTAAACATTTGAAAGGAATACATTTATAAGAATCCAATTATATTGGGTATAATGAAGATATAGGGTGCTATTTATAGTGAATAATTATCTGGGATAAAAGATTTTTGGGCAGATTAGTTATGTTCTAGATGTTGTGTTGTCTGACAGTAAAGATAAAGGACTGCTTTGAATTGTTGAAGCACCGCTTATGGAAGCTTGATTTACCCAACCATAAGTTCCTACCCGTTCATCAAAAAACTTAAATGTAATATGTTCCTGCTGTACTCACAATGTGAGGGTTTTGTCTACACACCTTCAATTACTATGTATATTACCTCCAAGTTCACACCATCTCAGAGAAAGGTAAAATGTATTTTGTTTTCTTCAGAATGGTGCAACCTTAATCATAGTATATTTGCATGTTGTGGGTCTGTGGGTGGAGCCCCCATATGGAGGGTTCAGGGGGATAACCTCCCTGCAAAACAAATGGTATGCCACATAAAATATCCATATTTCTAGCACGACGATCTCCTGCAGTGGTGAGGTCATTTACAGTAGGTTGAGCATGGCAGGAATTACTCATCATCAAGTCATTAATCAGCTTGTAGTGTTGTTAGACAGCTCCTTAGCGGATTCACTTTCACATTTACAGTTTGACTGATTTCAGCAGGTTGGCACTACAAGCCAGAACAACACCATCTGTGGGTGTTGCCAGAAAACAAATGTGCAGTCTCAGCTAATTCCTTAACTTTTTGGGCAAAGGTTTTTGAAATAATTGTGGGGGGGTAAATCATTTTGTAAAAACTAGCTAGAAGCATAAGAAGTAGTTTGAATGCACACTTAATTGTTTCAGCTCATGATCAACATGCTGGCTGTGTAAAATGCTGTAAAAAGTAGCCTCACACATTGCAGACATGCGTTGGTTTCCAAGGGACATAGGCTGGGAAGATTATACCAGAATGAATTTTTTATGCAACTTGTGCAAGCTTTTTAACTGGTTAACTGTAGAACATCAAGAAAATGTACATGGTAAATAAAAGCATCATGAAGTAAACATTTCATTTTTACATGCCATTTTTGTACTTTCATCTTTTTGAACCATTGTATGTTTCATGCTATAGTTGTACTTGGAAGTATCAGTGTAAATCCCTCAAATGTATATTCCAGCAGCCTGGAAAAGGTGTTTAAAATTGGTTGTTTTGGACCATTTCTAGCTCTTTTGAAGTTCCCTGTTTAAAATCCGCCTCTGAGTGTTTTTTTCTGGCTATACCACTCAGAAACAGCTCCTCTTGGTCCTGCAGAGTGGTCCTAGCAGCAGACAACTGAGAAAAGTGACTACTTTCCTGATTTAAGTACTTTTTGCTGTTTTTTACCTAAAATACCTTCTCTTGCTTACTTTAAACAAGCTTAAACTGTTTTTTTAGCTGTTTGTTGCATTATATATTATCTGCACTTAAAGTTAAAATTGGTCGAAAGTTTGTTTGTTTGTTTGTTAAATTTAACTGTTGAGGCTGCCCACTAAAGTGTGCTAGCCTGTGTAACTGATTTATTACTGTTTACTGCATTTCCGTGTGCTTTCTATCTCAAAAACAAAAAAAACAAAAAAAAAATCCTTGTTTTCCCGCCTCTCCTCGACTAGTTTAGACCAGTATACAGGCTTTGCTGTATTCTGGGCTGTGGTGTAGTTCCTGTGTTGTCCATTGCCTTACTTGGATAGAAGGAAGTTTCTTTGCTCACCAGTGGGAGTGGGGAGCCTTGAGCAGCCTATCTGTCCCTGAAGGAGTGACCTCAGCACAAGAGCTTGTAGTAATTGGTTGTTTTGGACCATTTTTAGCTCTTTTGAAGTTCCCTGTTTAAAATCTGCCTCTGAGCGTTTTTTTCTGGCTATACTACTCAGAAACAGATCCTCGTGGTCCTGCAGAGTGGTCCTAGCAGCAGAGAACTGAGAAAAGTGACTACTTTCCTGATTTAAGTATGTTTTGCTGTTTTTTACCTAAAATACCTTCTCTTGCTTACTTTAAACAAGCTTAAACTGTTTTTTAGCTGTTTGTTGCATTATATATTATCTGCACTTAAAGTTACATTTAGTAATTGGTTGTTTTGGACCATTTCTAGCTCTTTTTAAAGTTCCCTGTTTAAAATCCACGTTTGCGTGATTGTGCGCATAGCGCAGTGCCGGTTAAACAAGGTTAAACTTTTTCTGGCTCCGCCAAGTCTGCTCTTCAAATTTTCCCTTAAGAAAGCTCTACTCTTATAATAATCAGTCTACTTGCTTTATTATAAGCCTAGCACTTGATCTCAAAACCTCTCTTCTAAGTAAGCACTCTCAAACTAAAGAAAGCACTACATCCACCTACCACCCCTGTGAGTACCCACTTCCCTTAAAGGCACAGCACTCCTTTATAATATTCTAGCATGTCAAGTGGTAGATTACTAGCATTCTCTCCGGTTCAGCTGGTTAATCTGGGAATCTTGAGACAATGCTACAATTGTCTCATATACACAGACAACCCTCTCCTCCTCCCAACAAACACAAATACATGTGAGAGATGCAACTATATAGCCAAACTGGAGGCTGAACTCTCTCAACTCAGGACTGGCAAGACCAGACAGGAGGAGAAGGTAACCACACACACAGCAAACCCAGTCCCACATAGACCTACCACAACTGCAAACCAAACACATAATAACACAAAGACATACTCGGAGGCTCTAACAAAAAACTTACCAAAACAACAGAGGCTCCCAAAGCAGACACCCAAAAATCGACCACCTCAAAACACAACACATGCAACACATACTTCAGTAAGTCAGTGTGTCAAACAATCACAGCCCTTAAGGCCAAACACTATGCCTGATACACTAGTAATAGGTGACTCTATATTCAGACACACTGACGTTCCGCTTACCAGGCTGAACAAGGAGAGGGCAACGGTGAGCTGCCTATCTGGAGCTAGGATCCGCCACATAACACACGCACTCAGGTCACTCCAAAGCAAGTACAAATATGACTCCGTCATTGTCCATGCCGGCGTGAATGACCTGAGACATACCTCCCTGGACTACATGAAAAGAGACATAGAGGAGCTCTCTGATTATGTAGCCCAGGCTGGTATGACCCTGACCCTGAGCAGCATCTTGCCCTCACCAAGAATGATGCCACAATACAAAGACAAGATGATCAGCTTTAATAATTGGCTCAATTACTGGTGTTATTCTAGTGGGATCCAATGTCTGTCTGCTTGGGATGATATGCTGGACAAGCCACTCTGCTTCGCAAGGGATGGCTTGCATCTGTCACCACTGGGCTTCCGGATATTGGCTAAGGCTCTTGCCACCCCTATAGTGCCTTTTTTAGGCAAGGCTCAAAAGACAAACCCACCTCCTTAGAAAACAAAAATGGAAAAAAATTAAGGGTAATGCTGCTCAATGCCAGAAGTCTAAATCTCAAGATGCAGGCTCTCGAAGCACTCCTCAGTATGGAGAACATCGATGTCTGTGCAGTCACTGAAACCTAGTTCAAGGCTCCTGAGAGCACCCCAGCGCTACCAGGCTAAACCTCGTATCATGCTTTTCGGCCCCAAAACTCGGGCCAAACCAAAAAGGGAGGGGGAGTGTCCATATTCATCAAGGACACCCACACCTCCAGGTTAGTGGCAACACATGAAGCATCAGAGACCATCCAGGTGCAACTAATTGTAGGCAAAACTGCTATACAACTGGTAGCATGTTACAGACCACCCTCCCAATCTCAGGAACCACATTCAGCCTTCCTGAAGACATTGGAGGATATGAATGTCTCACCAAACACCATCATATTGGGAGACTTCAACTACCCTAACATAGACTGGGTGCATTATTCTAGCCCTAACACCCTAGCCCAAAGGTTCCTGGAATTCATAAATTCAAATGCAATGGAACAGCTATTCACCTCTCCCACAAGGGGAGATAATATACTAGACCTGATCATCACAAACATGGGGACAAAGTGCTCCACACCGGAAGTATACCCCTCACTAGTGAGATCTGACCACAAACTAATCACCCTGGATATACATATCCCACCTCCACCCCCAACACAAAAGACTACAGTGAAAAATGTCTCAAAAGCCGACTTTACACTTCTTAAGACTGAGATGGTATCCTTTAAGCCCACTGGGCCAGTGGAAACCACATCCCACAATGCTGAATCCTTCACAAATGCTTTCTACGGACATCTCCAAGAATGCATGGATCATGCAATCCCAAATAAAACCAAGACCCCCTCCACCAAGGACAGGCGTCCTGTCTGGTGGACCCCAGCCATAAACAAATTGTATAACAAAAGAAGGAAGCTACTGCACGTCAGAGCAAAATCCCATAAAGAGAAGGCATCTCTGATCAGCACTAGTAGAAAGCTACATTCTCTCATAAAAACATCCAAGGCCAACTTTGAGAGAAAAATCGCTATGGACACTAAAGATAACCACAAGGCCTTCTTCTGCTATGTTAGAAACCTGGGCGGAAACCCTCAGATATGCTCAGAGTTAGTTCACAATGACAAAAAATACAATGAACGCACAGATATTGCCAACATTCTGGCAGACAGGTTCAGTGCAAATTTCTCCCCTCCCTCACCCCCAAAAGAGGAAATACTTATCCCAGCTGAATGTAACCTCCCTGTCATCTCAGATGTCCAGGTGAGAACCGCCCTCAGCAAAGCTAAAAACACAGCATCAATGGGACCTGACGGTATCCCGGGTTGCGTGCTATGTGAACTCCAAGAGAAGCTAAACCCGCACATAAAAATGCTATTTAACCTTAGCCTTACTACAGGATATGTACCTGAACACTGGCGTACAGCAACAGTGGTCCCACTCCACAAAGGAGGCACCTCTACAGACCCTGGTAACTACCGCCCCATAAGCTTAACCAGCCTGGTCTGCAAAGCTATGGAAAGAATCATTATGGAACTCATAAACAGAGACATTGGGGACCTACAGACACTTGATCCCACTCAGTTCGGCTTTGTAAAGGACAGATCCTGCCTTTTGAACCTGGTTGACATTTTCGAAACAGTCACTAGAGCCATTGACGAGGGCAAAGCAGTCCATACAGCCTACCTGGACTTGGCTAAAGATTTCGACACAATACCCCACTCAGGCATCATAGATAAGCTCAACAGCTTAAATGTAAATCCATATGTCACAAGATGGGTTGCAAACTGGCTAAAGGATAGAACCCATAAAGTCAAAATCGCTGGAGCCATGTCAGACTCAAAGCCAGTCACAAGTGGTGTCCCACAGGGCTCTGTCCTGGGACCCCTCTTGTTCGGCATTTATTTCTCAGATGTGAAAGCAAACATGGGAGGGTTGTGGCTGACAAAGTTCGCAGATGACTGCAAACTAGGCACCATAGTCGATACACCAGCTGACACATACATCCTACAGAAAGGCCTCACTGAAACGGACAACTGGTGCCAGAGTCATGGCCTTAAACTAAATGCCAAAAAATGTATAGTCATCCCCTTTGGGAAAAACAAAGTACCCACAAATTATCACATAGACAGTAACCCACTGAGTACGGAAAAAGTAATCAGAGACCTGGGGACCCATGTCGATAGTGACCTCTCATTTGACACCCACATTGCCAAAGTGGTTAGAAAGACTTTCTACCTTGCCCACCTTATCATGAAGGGATTCACATCCAGATCAAAGGAGGTCATTGTACCCCTGTACTCCTCCCTTATCAGGCCCATGATTGAGTACAATGCCCCATTTGGTATGTACCTCACCTGGCACTTGCAACAGCTGGAGAGACCCCAAAAGTACCTCACCAAGAGGATCAAGGGTCTCCAACATATGTCATATGCTGCCAGACTAAAACTCCAGCTCTATTCAGTAGCATACCGCCTACTCAGAGGTGATCTGTGCCTGACGTACAAGGCCATGTCCAATCAGGAATTGATGGACATGCTCCACCTCAAAAAACCCAAATCCATCAGAACCACGAGAGCTAAAGATTTAAACCTCAGCACAAATATGAATAGGACATGCTGGAAGGACAGATTCATAACTCAGAGGCTTCCCATACTCTGGAACAGAATCCCAGTTCATGTTAGGCAGAGCCCCTCACTGACTCTCTTCAAGAGAAATCTTGACGAGTGGATGGGAGATCGTAGGTTTACCCCGGGGGTCATCTCTGTGTCACTACTAGACAGAGGCACAGTAAACTAATTCTATTATGTAAGGGGGTCTTCACTGTGTCACTACTAGACAGAGGCACAGTATTCTAAATCTATTCTGTACACTTTTGTACCATTACATGGGGTGGCGAAAGCCACATCACTATGGCTAGGCTTATAAATGCCCCAGGGCAGATAGCCTAGTACTAAACTATGAAACTATGAAATGAGCAAGCAATGATTATCCTTGTAGACTGGAAGGCCAGCCTATATGCAGTTGACAGTCAGTAAATCTTACTAATCTGTAACTGTGTTAAGTCTAACAAAGTGTACCACAGAATGCAGGGCTGCTGTTTAGTAATAGTCTGACTACTTTTTTATCAGTAAAACTGTAGTGCCAGCTGTTGTTTGGGTAGAGAAACTAATTCTGGATGGGATTCCAGTCTATTGTAATATACCTTATAGATTCATAGGTAGGTATCGACCCTGGGGCCTATTTAAGCCTAGCCAAAAAGGTTCCCTGGCTTTCGCCACCCAAGTAAATTATTTTCCTGTGCCCCTGTCAAGCAGTGCTGCAGAAGTGATCCCCGGGGTGAATTTTTTATTTCCCATCCAGTCATCAAGATTTTTCTTAAAGAGTGCCAATGAGGAGCTTTGCCTGATATGAATGGGTAGTTTCTTCCAGAGTATGGGAAGTCTCTGGGACAGGAATCTATCCTTCCAGCATGTTCTGTTTATTGTGGGGACAATGTTTAGGTCCCTGAAGCGTGTGGTTTGGAGAGATTGAGATTTCTTTAAGTGTAGCATGTCCAACAGCTCTGGGTTTGACATAGCTTTGTATGTTAGGCAGAGATCGCCTCTGAGTAGGGGATATGTGACAGAGTAGAGATGGACTGCGTATGGCATCTGTTTGAGGCCGGTAATCCTCTTAGTGAGGTATTTCTGTGGCCTTTCCAATTGTTGTAGGTGTCTTGTGAGATACATGCCAAATGGGGCATTGTACTCTATAATGGGTCTGATATCAGGAGGGATGAGTAGAGAGGAACAATGACCTCCTTTTTTATAGAGGAGAACCCTTTTGTGATGAGGTGTGCCACATAGAAGGATTTCCTGATTACTGTGGTGATGTGGTTATCAAAGGAGAGACTACTGTCCACCTGTATCCTGAGGTCTCTTATCACACTTTCAATGTTTAGTGAGCTACCGCCTATGTGGTAGTTCATGGGTAATGAGTTTTTCCCATAGGGGATGACCATGCACTTCTTGGCATTGAGCTTGAGGCCATGACTTTTAACACCAAGCATCTGTCTCTGTGAGGCCCTTTTGTAGACTGTTTACATCATTAGGTGATTCTGTTATGCCTCCCAGTTTGCAGTCATCTGTGAACTTTGTTAGCCAAAGACCTTCTGTGTTGGCCTGCACTTCAGAGAAGTAGATGCCGAACAGGAGGGGACCCAGGACCGAACCCTGTGGCACTCCACTCATCACTGGTCTGAAGTCGGACTTGGAGTTGGCTACATTTACTGTGTGGGTTTTGTCAGTGAGCCAGTTGGCCACCCATCTTGTGACATACGGATTTATGCCCAGTTTAGTGAGTTTGTGTATAATTCCAGAGTGGGGGATGGTATCGAAAGCCTTGGCGAGGTCAAGATAGGCTGTGTGCACTACCTTGCTCTCCTCTACGACTCTAGCGACTGCTTCAAAGAAGTCAGTCAGGTTTAGTAGACATGATCTACCTTTTACAAACCCAAACTGAATGGGGTCCAGGGTTTGGAGGTTACCTATGTCTTTGTTTATAAGCTCCATGATGATACATTCTATGGCCTTGCAGACCAGGCTCATCAGGCTAATGGGGCGGTAGTTTCCAGGGTCCATGGTGGCACCCCGTTTGTGGAGTGGGATAACCATCACTGTGCGCCATTCAGTAGGCACATAGCCTGAGGTGAGGCTATTATTGGACATGGTACTTAGATGAGGTTACAGTTTGTTCCGTAGTTTGTGTAGAATGCAGCCTGGGATGTTGTCAGGTCCCATGGATGCTGTGTTCCTGGCTTTGGAGAGTGCAGTCTTTACTTGTTCATCTGTGATTACAGGGGCTTTGCATTCTTCCGGTATTAAGATCGGCCGTTTGGGGGGTGAGAGGGGAGTAAGGTTAGCACTGAACCTATCTGCCAGGATGTTGGCAATATCGGTTGGTTCTATATATTTAGTGCCATTGTGCTGTAGCTCAGAGCAGATATGAGTGTTGCCATTGAGATTCTTGACATAGCTGTAGAATGCTTTGTGGTTGTCTTTGGAATCAGTGGCGATTTTATATTCATAACTGGCTTTGGAGGATTTTATGAGGGATCTCAGCTTCTTGCTGAGGCTGATCAGGGAGTTCCTGTAATCTTGGGATTTTACTCTTTTTTTACAACAGCTTCGTCCTTCTGTTGTTGAGTTTGTTTATGGTAGAGGACCTCCAGATTGGCTTCCTTTTTTTGGAGGATAGCATCTTGGTTCTGTTGGGGATGGCATGATCCATGCACTCGTGTATGTGCTTATACAGTGCATTTGTGTAAGATTCAGCAGTCGTACCTCTATTTTCCATCTGCATGGGTGTCGTGAAGTTTGCCACTTCTGTCTTAAGAAGCATGAAGTTGGCTTTGGAGTAGTGGAGTAGTTTTTGATGGTGGTTTCCTTAACGGGGGGTGGGGGTGGGATATGGATGTCTAGGGTGATTAGCTTGTGGTCGGATCTGACCAGCGAGGGGATGACCTCTGGTGTGGAACACCAGTTACCCATATTGGTAATGACCAGGTCCAGGATATTGCTGCCCCTGGTGGGGGTGTGGACAAGCTGATCCAAGGCATTGGAATTTATGAATTCCAGAAAACGTTGAGTGAATGAGTTGGCACATAAGTAGTTTTCCCAGTTGATAGTGGGGTAGTTGAAATCACCCATAATTAAGGTATTGGGTTGTACCTTAATATTTTCCAGTATCTTAAGAAATGAAGAGTGGGAATCTTGGGGCATGGTGCGGGATCTGTAACAAGCTACAACCTGGATTGCAGTCTTGCCCAGTGTTAGTTGTACCTGGACAATTTCGGATGCATTATATTGAGCAACTAGCCTGGAGGTGAAGATATCCTTAATGAATATGGACACGCCTCTGCCTTTAGTGTTTCAGTCCAGGTTAGGTGGCCAAAAGGTGTGGTATGAATTATAGTCTGGTAATGCAGGGGTGCTCTCTGGTGACTTGAACCAGGTCTCTGTCACTGCACAGATGTCGATGTTCTCCATTTTAAGGAGTGCCTCGAGTGAGTGCATTTTGAAGTTTAGACTTCTAGCATTGAGTAGCATTACCCTCAGAGTTTGCTTGCTTGTACCTGTTACAGTGGTTAATTTAGCATTTGAACTTTGCCTAAAAAAGCCACTAAAGGGGTGGCAAGAGCCTTAGCCAGTATCCGGAATCCCAGGGGCGACAGGTGCAGGCCATCTCTGGCAAAGCATGTCGTCCCAGGCAGGCAGATACCGGATCCCCTTAAAATGATACCAGACGCTTAGCCAATTGTTGAAGTCAATCATTTTGTCCTTGTACTGTGGTATCATTCTGGGTGATGGCAGGACACTATTCAGGGCTAGGGTCATACCTGCCTGGGCTACAAGACCCGAGAGCTCCTCCATGTCTCTTTTCATGTAGTCCAGGGAGGTACATCTCAGGTCATTCACACCAACATGGACAATGACAGAGTCATATTTGTACTTGTGGAGTGACCTGAGTGAGTGCATTATGTGGTGGATCCTGGCACCCAACAGGCAGCTGACAGTAACTTTCTCCTTGTTTAGCCTGGTGAGTGGGACATCAGTGTGCCTGACTATAGAGTCACCTATGACTAGTGTGTTGGGTACGTTGTTTTGCCTTACGGGCTGAGGTTGAGTGGCACACTGATTTTGTGGGCTGTGTGTCATTTGGATAGTGTTGGGAGGTGGTGGTTGTCTGCATTTCAGCTTGGGAGGTCTCTGTTGCTTGGGCAGATTTTTATTGAGAGCCTCCGTGAATGTGGGTGTGTTTTGTGTTTATATGAGTGAGTTTTGGTAGTGTGGGATTTAAAGGACTATGTGTTGAGTGTGATGTGGTGCAGGTGTTAACCTTCTCCTCTTGACTGTCTAGTCCAGTCTTGGCAGGAGAGAGCTTGGCTTCCAATTTGGCTATATAAGTGCATCTCTCACAGGTTGTAGTGTTGGGTGGTAGGAGGAGAGGTTTGTCAGTGTACTTGAGGCAATTGCTACATTGCCCCAAGATGCCCAGATTCATCAGGTGGACAGGAGAAAACACCGGGAGCTGACCCATGGACATGCCTGGATAGGTGCTTATTAATTTAAGTACTAAGAACTGTTTTCCTCATGACAAGTGAGGAAAGTTGAGTGCTGCTGTAGTCATTTGTAATTTATTTAGTGCTTACAATGAGTTCTGAGCAAGTGCTGAGCACAAGGAAACAGTTTTGAGTGCTGAAACAAAAAAAATGGCTAGTTCTAGCTAAAACTAGCTAGTTTTAGCACCAATCCCAAGAAGAGAAGCAGGCCATGGCCTGTTTGGTGATCCACAGTCTTGTCCCAGATGATGCAAGGGTCTGCAAGCTTGTAGACTTTTTCTGATAGATGCCTCGAATAGCAACCAGACCAATCAGGTATGTTAAGCACAGACACTCTCCAACCAGAAAGAGTCAGGAATCAATGCACTCTGCTCCTACTCTCACCAGGATCAGAATATAAGCACAGATTCTAAGCTGTCACCTATAAAGCAGTTATTAAGCTTTCTGATGATCAGCAGTCTCCAGGAAATAATGTAACTGCACTCCTTCTCTCACCAGGATAAAACAGAAGCACTAATCCCAAGATGACTACTGAGAGGCAGAATGTGGGCTCTGCAATAACTGGTGGTCTTGCAATACATTCACATACGATTTCCACACCTATGAGCAGTTTAGGGATCATCAATTGATTTGGGATATGGGACGATATTAAAGCACCAGCAAAAACCCTAGCAGACATGGGAAAGGCATGCAGACTGCACACATAAACCATTCCAACTGAAAAGCAAACAGTAAACTAGCTAGGATAAATACACTTACTGTAATGTAATATGCACCATTTAAAGTGTTTATTCTTGCCAAGTCCTTTTATACCTAGAAGGCATGTCCAAAGTGTTAGTATGATTTAAAATTGTGAATTAATAAATGAATTTTAATGCTTCACACTAACAAAGTGTTAATTATTTGGACTTGTGAATTTTACTGGTAGTTACTTTGGGTGAGTGTTCTGAAAAGTACTCAAACACAATTACTGAACATGTTGCTAGACTTAAAGTCTTTTATGGTGGGGGGCAGAGGTCAATTAATCTTGCAAAACTTTGGGCAGAAAGTTTCAGATATTTGTTGCTAAATGGCTGAAATCCCTGGATATACATATACTGATGGCCTCTGTCAAGCAGTTTAATTTAAGGTATAAAAATAAAAAGCAAAGTGGGAAGGACATTCAGTACTGATGAGAGGTGGGGCTGAGATGGGGAGATGAAATGGGAATTTTTGTTTTGAGATGATTGTCACTGCTGAAGTGACACCCTGACCCCATGTGCAAAATGGGAAAAGGGGTTGAGGATGGATGGATAGATTGTTAAGAATTGGCATGAAGGCACACAGTTCTATTGTTTCTTGTTGAACTAATTCATTTGCAAAGAGTGACTGTGAATTACTTGTTAATTTATTTATTTATTTATTTTACATTTGTTTACTGGGATAGTCTAACTGGATATATGTCCATTTTCAGTAGAGGCCCGGAGAGAAAAGCTCCAACAAACAACAGTAATAACAAAGGTTAAAGATTACAATAAAAAAAAAAAAAAAAAAAAAACAGTAAGTAATCAGGTAGTAGTTTACAATAAAATAGTAAATAGCAGTTATTTCAAATACATTGTATTGTACATAAAATGACAAAGAACAGAATTTAGGACATGATCTTCAGAGGAAGTAAATACTTAAATGTTACAGTAGTTTTACAGTTCACTCTTTCATTCATGCTAAACAACATTGTCTAGTTTGAAAGTAGAAACTAGGAAGTATTAGAACAGGGGTGAAATTCTAGTCAGGGTTACTACAAGGGCATAACCAGTGTGTTCTACGGAATAATGTGAGTTTTTGTTTGAAGAGGTGTAGGGAAGGAAGTAATGTAAGTTCACTAGGTAGAAGGTTCCAGTTTTTGCCAGCTGTGTTTGAAAAGAGAGAGTCACCTGCCATGTTGTTGGACTTGTTTATGCTAACTAATAGTTTATTTGATGAGCGTAAGGTATTAAGATTTTTATAGGGGATTATGAGGTTAGAGAGTATTGGAGTTTTGTTTGGTTCATTAAGGACCTTATGGGCAAAGGTAAGTTGGTTAAATTGAAGCTGATTCTGTCGTTCAAGCCAACCAAGTTGTTTAAGGTTGAGACAGTGATGGGTTCTGAAGGGATTTCCAGTGGCAAATTGGGCAATGTTATTATAGGAGCTAGCTAGTTTGAGCAGGTTGTTTTTAGTTAGGTTTGTGTAAATTGATGAGGCATAGAGCAGTATAGAGATTAGAAGAGAGTGGGCTATAGTGGTTTAGCTGTAGAAGTAAGGAAGGGTCTAATCCTATATAGGGAGCCCATTCTTCTGTTAACTTTTTTATAGTGTTGTTAATGTGAGAGTCGAAATTAAGGTTGTTATCTATTGTAATTCCAAGGAGTTTGGTGTTGGAGTCAGGAGAAATGAGGGTACCATTATTAGAGATGACTGAGAAGTCTAATGGTGTGGACTTACGGGTAGGAGTAAAGAGTAGTTTTTTTTTTTTTTTTTGGGATTCAAGAGGAGACAGCGCTTTAAAAAACATGACTGTACTGTGTTAAACACCTTCTGAGTTATGGATTGTAGTTCAGAAGAAGAGTTGGCTGTGCACATAAGTATAGAATTGTCTGCATATTGTATACAGGTAGCTTGATGAATAGCTAAATGCAGATCATTGATAAATATTGAGAAAAGTAGAGGACCTAGAATTGAGCCCTGGGGGACACCCAGGGTGACTGGCAGGAGGGATGGTAGATTATTCTCCCAGAGCACTGCCTGCTGCCTATTGCTGAGGTAGGAAGTGAACCATTGCATTGCTAGCGTATCAAAAGAAAGTGATTTAAGAATGTTTATAAGCAAAGGGTGGTTAACCATGTCAAAAGCTTTTGAAAGATCGATAGAGAGCTGAAGAGAGAATATTATTATTACAGTTTCTGTTAATAGAATCAGTGAAGGAAAGAAGGGCAGTAGTGGTACTATGGAATGGCCTAAAACCATGCTGGGTATTGGCTAGTATGTTATGCTGAATTAAATGGTTAAGTAGCTGGAGATGAATGCATCTTTCCATGATTTTAGCTAAAGGGGATAGTAAAGCTATAGGTCAGTAGTTGGAGTATTCATTTGAGTTGCCACCTTTATGTAGGGGAATAATGTGAGAAATTTTCCATATGGCTGGGATGGTTCCCTCCTTTATGGTTCTGTTTATAAGAATAGATACGGGATAGGCTACAGATTTAGCTGCTTTTTGCAAATATTCAGCCGGGATCTGGTCAGCAGAAGGAGTACAAGGCTTCAGTTTTTGGATGAGTTTGTAAATAAAATTAGTAGAGATGGGTTGTAATTTAAAAATGGGAAGAGGGCTATTATTGGGGATAGGAAAGCTAGAGTTATCAAGGGATAGTTGGCTGGCCAAGGAGTGTATGGCCTCAGTAAAGAAGGTATTAAAGGTGTTAGCAGTTTCGATTGGGGTCTTGATATTAGTGTCTGTTGGGCTTGGTGTACTGGAGTGACCAGGGTTTAGGAGTCTATTGATACTTGCCCAGAATTTCTGTGGATTATTTCATATATCGTAATAGTATATTTTCATATAACATATGTGTTTAAACGAAAGTCTTAAAAAATTTAAAACATTTGAAACAGTAAGGGTAATCTGGCATTAACAACCTGCATTATTCTCCATATTCATATTGCTAAAAGATTCTGTGAGCCTTGCAGCAGTCTGTAAAACAGTTTATTTATGAGGCTTCTAATGAATTGGAGAACAGTATCACAACAGAATCTGCTAAAATATTTAAATAATCTGTTGCCATACACTAATATATAGTCTGCTGAGTCAGGATTAATCAAATCCTAGCTCAGTGAACATTTGAAAAAAGTTGTCAAAACAGCAGACTTTTTGCTCTGTGAGCATTACAAGCATTGCTTTTCCTCAGGTGAGGGAGTCTCAGGTAAGAGATGCCAAGAGCACAGCAGTCAAGGTGGTGCATCTTCACCTCCTGTTAAAAAAATGACATTCCTCGTGTGCTTTAATGTAATGACGATTTTGTTAACCACAATATTTCATTTGAATCAGGATTCACTACATTTTGTTTCAACTAACTGCCCTATAACTTGGGTTTAATTAACAAGCTCAAAACCACAGGGCCATACTAAGAAATCATCTGAGAAACTTGACATGAAATTTATCAAACTGCAATAGTTCAGGGGTATCAGAGCTTGCTTTCTTGTACAAACACAGAATCTGTTATTTAAAGCACGTTCATTATATAAGAGGCCTTCCTCTTCCTTTTCTCCAAAAGGGATAAATATATCCTTTAGTCCCTTGAAATGTGCTACATTGTAGGAACCAAGGAAACAGTGCAAGGCTTCAGAGGAACCAAGTTCTTCTGCCTTCATTTTTATTTAACATGTTGTCCCACCAGGTATGTGGATGTCTGTGTTTTGGAGGTGGTTTGTGAAGTAATTTTCACTTCAGTATGTCATGTGATATAAATCCATGTGTAATACATACATGCATAATAAAATGAAGGCAGTGTAAGTGCAATACTTAAATTTATGTCAGTGCATACCATGTCATCACGTGGCCAAAAAATACTGACATTGCATACACTAGTACAGCTGTTAATGTTGCAACCTGAGGGGAAGCATCATTTTATACAAAGTGTGACACATGTATAGAATAGCATCCTAGCAGTGGTTGTAGGCATAAATACAGGGAGTTACACTTACAAGTACATGTAGGAGGCACACGAGGAACGTAGTATGGTGAAAATTAAAACAATATTATGAAAATGCAGAGTTTGCATTAAGTATCAAATAGCCAGGTATGATGGCCTTGGCAGCATTAGACCAAGGTAAGCTGTTCAAGATAAAAATCATCTCACCAAGGACAGCAGTCTTTTCTGTGCTGCTCTATAATGTGCAGCTATGCATAGCAGGGCATCTCTTTCTCTTGTCTTCTCAAAAAGAAAAAAAATTCCTGATTTTATGTATATATATTCTCTATATATTACTGTAACCACTATGTGTAACACTATATCTACTTTTATACCAATTAATGTTTAATATTTTCTGTATCTATGTTCTTGTCGGAGCTTTTCTCCCCAGGCCTTTACTGAAAATGGGCTCTTTAGGCCCAGTGGACTTTCCTGATAAACAAATGCAATAAATAAATAAATAATTAAATAGACTATCTCATCCTGCCTGCAGAAAGGATCATCATAGTTCAATGTGCGATACACTGCAGTAGTTCCTTCTCTCTTGGAGCAGAATACTACATGTCCTCAACACGTTGTATACCATAATCAACACTGACATGCTTGCTTATCTGGGATTTTATTTAATTCCGTTGTCCAAAGGAATCATTTTAGGTTCCTGACAGCAAGATTCTGATGACTGCTAGAATGTGTATTAGTTTTGAGGAAGATGGCCCCAAATGTTTTATATTTGCTGACTTTATTTTATATTTTTTACGTGGTTTAGTGCGCAAGTCTAAGGACTCTTTCTGGTCATTACCCAACCAGACTGTCACAGACAAAAATATACAACATAAATAAGAGTTATGCATCTCAATATTTTTATTGAATACATACATTTGTAGTTATAAATTCATAGTCATTTATATACAATAGCAATTTGTTAGTACTGATAATGATAGACATGATAAATAATCCAGTGTGGTAAATAAGTAAAAGATTACACAACCAACTAATAACACTATAATTTTGTGGAGAATAATAAAATAAACATTTAGAGAGAAAAGAAAAATGCATATCATACATGCAACTAACAATACAAACCAAAACAGACTATAAGCGTACTGGAGCAGAAACACAGCTGCCGTGTTCCTGCTCCAGTACGCTTATAATCTGTTTTGGTTTGTTTTGTTATTTTATACCATGCAGTTCATTGCCGAGGGTTTCTTATCTCTGAACACAATAACATGCACATTAAGTATTACTGTAGCATAAGGATTAAAAATTAAAAACACCATTACTTTTTGTAACATTGAATTTACCTGAATCTTGAAAACAAGTGCCACAGTTTGTTTCTTCCCAATGGAATATGTTGAGCTACTGTCCATGAATTCCTACTGCAAAAGGATATTTGCAAATATACTGCCGAATAATTGTTTCCCAAGAGTAACTCCTTTTACTCCTTGTACTGCACTCTCACCTGGTATTGTTTATACTTCCTTGCTCTTTGTACTGTTGTCTCACCTGGTATTATTTATACCTTCATTGCTCCTTGTACTGCAGTCTCACCTGGTATTGTTTACACTTTCATTGCCCCTTGTAGTGCAGTCTCACCTGGTATTGTTTACACCTTCCTTGCTCCTTGTAGTGCAGTCTCCCTTGGCATTGTTTATACTTTCATTGCTCCTTGTAGTGCAGTCTCACCTGGTATTGTTTATACCTTCATTGCTCCTTGTAGTGCAGTCTCACCTGGTATTGTTTATACCTTTGTTGCTCCTTGTACTACAGTCTCACCTGGTTTGTTTATACCTTCATTGCTCCTTATAATGTAGTCTCACCTGGTATTGTTTCTACCTTCATTGCTCCTTATAATGTAGTCTCACCTGGTATTGTTCATACCTTCATTGCTTCTTGTAGTGCAGTCTCACCTGGTATTGTTCATACCTTCATTGCTTCTTGTAGTATAGTCTCACCTGGTATTGTTTATACCTTCGTTGGTCCTTGTAGTATAGTCTCACCTGGTATTGTTCATACCTTCATTGCTTCTTGTAGTATAGTCTCACCTGGTATTGTTTATACCTTCGTTGGTCCTTGTAGTATAGTCTCACCTGGTATTGTTCATACCTTCATTGCTCCTTGTAGTACAGTTTCATCAGGTATTGTTTATACCTTCATTGGTCCTTCTAATGCACTCTTACCTGGTATTGTTTACACTTTCATTGCCCCTTGTACTGCAGTCTCACCTGGTATTGTTTATACCTTCCTTGCTCCTTGTAGTCTAGTCTCACCTGGTATTGTTTATACCTTCATTGTTCCTTGTAATACAGTCTCACCTGGTATTGTTTATAGCTACCTTGCTCCTTGTAGTGCAGTCTCACCAGGTTTGTTTATACCTTCATTTCTCCTTGTAGTATAGTCTCACCTGGTATTGTTAATACCTTCATTGCTCCTTGTAGTATAGTCTCACCTGGTATTGTTTATACCTTCATTGCTTCTTGTAGTGCAGTCTCACCTGGTATTGTTTATACCTTCATTGCTCCTTGTAGTGCAATCTCACCTGGTATTGTTTATGGCTACCTTGCTCCTTGTAGTGCAGTCTCACCTGGTTTGTTTATATCTTCATTGCTTCTTGTAATATAGTCTCACCTGGTATTGTTTATACCTTCATTGCTCCTTGTAGTATAGTCTCACCTGGTATTGTTTATACCTTCATTGCTCCTTGTACTGCAGTCTCACCTGGTATTGTTTATACCTTCATTGCTCCTTGTACTGCAGTCTCACCTGGTATTGTTTATACCTTCATTGCTCCTTGTACTGCAGTCTCACCTGGTATTGATTATACCTTCCTTGCTCCTTGCATTGCACTCTCACCTGGTATTGTTTATAGCTTCATTGCTTCTTGTATTGCACTCTCACCTGGTATTGTTTATAGCTTCATTGCTCCTTATAATGTAGTCTCACCTGGTATTGTTTATACCTTCATTGCTCCTTGTAGTGCAGTCTCACCTGGTATTGTTTATACCTTCCTTGCTTCTTGTATTGCACTCTCACCTGGTATTGTTTATAGCTTCATTGCTCCTTATAGTGCATTCTCACCTGGTATTGTTTATAGCTTCCTTGCTCCTTATAATGTAGTCTCACCTGGTATTGTTTATACCTTCATTGCTCCTTGTACTGCAGTCTCACCTGGTATTGTTTATAGCTACCCTGCTCCTTGTACTGCAGTCTCACCTGGTATTGTTTACACCTTCCTTGCTCCTTGTACTGCAGTCTCACCTGGTATTGTTTATAGCTACCTTGTTCCTTGTACTGCAGTCTCACCTGCTATTGTTTACACCTTTCTTGCTCCTTGTACTGCAGTCTCACCTGGTATTGTTTATAGCTACCTTGCTCCTTGTACTGCAGTCTCACCTGGTATTGTTTACACCTTCCTTGCTCCTTGTAGTGTTGTCCCATCATACCTCTCAACTGTCCAGATTTTTGCAGAATGTCCAGATTTTTGCTCAAATTCTCGGTCTGTTCCTCATAAAACATTTGGTTTTCCAGCAAATCACTGTGATGTGACATCAGGCATTTGTATTTCAGTCTTTATAGGTTCATAGGCGGGTACTAGGTTATCTGCCCAAGGTCATTTATAAACCTAGCCAGAGTGTGTCGGCTTTCGCCACCCCATTGATTAATTAACTGATCCCCTGTCAAGCAGAGCCAATGAAGTGATCCCAGGGGTGTATTTTCTGTTACCCATCCACTCGTCAAAGTTTCTCTTAAAGAGTGTTAGTGAGGGGCTCTGCCTGATGCAATTTGGAATTTTGTTCAAAAGAATGGGGAGTCTCTGGGACAGGAATCTATCCCTCCAGCATGTTCTATTTATTGTTGTGGTGAGGTTTAGCTCACTAGAGTGTGTGGCTCGCAGTGACTTGGATTTCTTTAGGTGGAGCATGTCCATCAATTCTGAGTTGGACATGGCTTTGTAAGTCAGGCAGAGATCACCTCTGAGTAAGCGATATGCCACTGAGTACAGCTGGAGTTTTTTCAGTCGGGCTGCATAGGACATATGTTTCAGACCAGTAATCCTCTTGTTGAGGTACTTTTGTGGTCTTTCCAGCTGTTGGAAGTGTCTTGTGAGGTACATCCCAAATGGGGCATTGTACTCTATGATGGGTCTAATGAGTGACGAGTAGAGAGGCACTATAACCTCTTTATTTCTAGATGCGAACCCTTTAGTAATTAGATGGGCCACATAGAAGGATTTCCTAACTACTTTGGCAATATGATTGTCAAAGGAGAGATTACTATCTACCTGGGTCCCCAGATCTTTTATTACTTCTTCTGTATTAAGGGGGCTGCCACCTATGTGGTAATCCGTGGGTGTTTTGTTTTTCCCAAACGGGATGACTATGCATTTTTTGGCATTTAGCTTGAAGCCATGACTTTGACACAAGGTGTCCGTCTCAGTAAGGCCCTTTTGGAGGATGTCTGTGTCAGCCGGAGAGTCAATTATGGCTCCCAGTTTGCAGTCATCTGCGAACTTGGTTAGCCATAGTTCTCCTGTGTTTGCCTGTACTTCTGAGAAGTATATGCTGAACAATAGGGTTCCCAGGACTTAGCCTTGAGAGACACCACTTGTGACTGGTTTAGAGTTGGACCTGGAGCCCGCTATTCTTACCGTGTGAGTTTTGTCTGTAAGCCAGTTGGCAACCCTAGTGACGTAGGGGTTTATGTTCAGACTGGTGAGTTTTTCTGTAATACCCGAGTGGGGAATGGTGTCGAAAGCCTTGGCGAGGTCAAGGTAGGCTGTGTGAACCACCTTTCCCTCGTCTATGGCCTTGGTGATTGTCTCGAAGAAGTCAACCAAGTTTAGTAGGCATGATCTGCCCTTAACAAAGCTAAACTGGGTTGGGTCAAGTGTTTGGTGGTTCCCAATGTCTTTGTTAATGAGTTCCACGATGATGCGCTCCATAGCCTTGCAGACCAGGCTAGTCAGGCTTATGGGGCGATAGTTACCAGGGTCAGTTGTGGCCCCTCCTTTGTGGAGAGGAATAACCGTTGCTGTGCGCCATTCTATGGGCACATAGCCTGTGGCGAGGCTGAGGTTGAACAGTGTGTTTAGGTGGGGGGTTAGTTCATTCTGTAGTTCTTGCAAGATGCAGCCTGGGACACCATCTGGTCCCATTGATGCTGTGTTTTTGGCTTTTGAAAGGGCTGTTTTCACCTGTGCATCTGTGATTTTTGGGACACTACACTTTTCCAGTATTGTTGTGGGCCCTTTGGAGGTGGGGAGTGAAGTTTGCACTGAATCTATCTGACAGGATGTTGGCAATATCAGTAGGTTCAGTATATTTTGTGCTATTTTGCACTAGCTCAGTGCATATCTGCGAGTTGCCACTTAGATTCTTAACATAGCAAAAGAAGGCCTTGTGGTTATCTTTTGAATCATTGGCTATTTTTCTTTCGAAGTTAGCCTTGGATGATTTCATGAGGGACCTCAGTTTCTTACTGATACTGATCCAGGATGTCTTTCCTTCTTGGGATTTGCTTTTTTTCTGAACTAGTTTCCTCCTTCTATTGTATAGCCTGTTTATTGTAGGGGTTCACCAAACTGGTTTCCTTCTCTTAGAGGAGTGAGTCTTGGTTTTGCTTGGGATGGCACAATCCATGCTTCCTTGTAGGTGCTCATAGAGTGCATTTGTAAAGGTTTCTGCATCTTGGGCAGCATTATCCTTTAGCATGGGGGCTGTGAAACTTACCACCTCTGTCTTAAGTAAGGTGAAGTTCGCTTTAGAAAAGTTTTTTACTATGGTTTCCTTAGTTGGGGGAGTTGGTGGGGTGTGGACATCCAGAGTGATTAGTTTATGGTCTGATCTAACCAGTGATGGGTTGACCTCCGGTGTGTAACACCTGTTGCCCATGTTGGTGATGACCAGGTCCAATATGTTCTCACCTCTGGTAGGGGAGTTTACCAGCTGATCCAGGGCATTTGAGTTAATAAATTCCGGGAAGCGCTGGGCCTGGGAATTTGTACTCTAGTAGTTTTCCCAATGAATGGTAGGGTAATTGAAATTGCCCAATATCAGGGTGTTTGGTAGGACCTTCATGTTTTCCAGTGTCTCCAGAAAGGTGGAGTGGTGGTCCTGGGTCATGGAGGGTGATCTGTAGCAGGACACAATTTGCACTGCAGATTTGCCCGATGTTAGTTGCACATGGATGATCTCAGAGGTATCATGCTGCGCCACTAACCGGGAGGTGTAGGTATCCTTGATGAATATGGATGCACCCCCTCCTTTTGTGTTTCGGTCCGTGTTCTGTGGCCGAAACGTGTGGTATGAGTTGTAGCCCAGTAGTGCTGGCGTGCTCTCTGGAGCCTTGAACCAGGTTTCAATTACTGCACAGATGTCGACATTCTCTATACTGAGGAGTGCTTCGAGCACGTGCATTTTGAGATTTAAACTCCTGGCATTGATTAGCATAACCCTCAATTTTTTGTTAATTGTGCTGTTTATGGAGTGGGTTTGACTTTTGAGCCTTGCCTAAAAAAGGCACTGTGGGGGCAGCAATAGCCTTGGCCAATATTCGAAAGCCTAGGGGTGACAGGTGTAAGCCATCTCTTGTGAAGCAACGCGGCTTGTCGAGCATGTCATTCCAGGCTGACAGACACTGGATCCCCTTTGAATGACACCAGAAGCTAAGCCAGTTGTTGAAATTGATAATTCTTTTCTTTCTTTCTTTATTTATTTATTTTATTTTACATTTGTTGACCGGGATAGTCCAACTGGATATATGTCCATTTTCAGTGGAGGCCCGGGGAGAAAAGCTCCAAGGAGACAAGTTAACAGACAAGCAGATAATTCAGGATACATATTTAAACTAGGCCCATTAGGTATGTAGTTGGGCACACATAAAGGAATTAAGCATCAGTGAGGTACAGTTGACAACAAGTCTAAATAACAATATATAGTGCAAAATAACAAATATAAGCCATCATTCTTCAGTTGTAGTATACAAATTTTATGAGGATAATACATGAGAATTACAATAGTATAGATGAGGTATAAGTATTAGTCTGGTGAGGAACAGGGACATAGCCATTTTATGCTTAGGTAAGATTTGAGAGTTTATACTGAGGTATCATTCTTGGTGAGGCAGGATGCTACTCAGGGTCAGGGTCATACCAACCTGGGCTACATGATCAGAGAGCTCTTCCATGTCTCTTTTCATGTAGTCCAGGGAGGTACGTCTCAGGTCATTCACACCAACATGAACAATGACAGAGTCATATTTGTACTTGTTCTGGAGTGACCTGAGTGATTGTGTTATGTGGTGGATTCTGGCTCCCGACAGACAGCTAACAGTAACCTTCTGCTTGTCCAGCCTAGTGAGTGGGACGTCAGTGTGCCTGACTATAGAGTCACCTATTACTAGTGTGTTAGGTATGTTATTTCGCTTTAAGGGCTGTGATTGTGCGGCACATTGATTTTGTGTTTTATGTGTTGTCTGGTTTGTGACGGGAAGTGCAGGTTGTTTGGGTGTCTGCTTTGGAGGTCTCTGATTCTTTTGCAGGTTTTTATTTAGAGCCTCTGAGTATGATTTTGTGGATTTATGTGTATTTTTTGCCAGTGCTGTTTTAGTAGGTCTTTGTGCGGCTGGAGTTGTGGTGCAAGTGTTAACCTTCTCCTCTTGACTGTCTGTTCCAGTCTTGGGTGGAGACAGCTTAGCTTCCAATTTGGCTGTATAATTGCATCTCTCGCATATGTTAGTGTTTTGTGGTAGGAGGAGAGGGTTATCTGTGTACATGAGGCAGTTGTAACATTGCCTTAGGACACCCAGATTCACCAGCTGGACTGGGGAGTGCACCTGAAGTTGCCCTTTGGTCATGCCTGAATAGTAGGGTGAGCTGCTTAGTCGCTTGATTGGTAAGGGGTGAATAAAGAGCCTTGCCCTGTTGGGCAATCAGTGTCAGGGTATATTAGTGCTTGCTATTAGATCTGTGCAAGTGCTGGGCTGTAAGATTCTTTTTGAGTGATTAGGATGAGAGTTAGACTAATTTCAAGGGAAAAACTGAAGAGGAGACTTAGTAGAGCCGGGAATAATTTAACCGTAGCTAACCGGCACTGCCAGGTGCGCAAAACCGTGCAAACGAGGTTTTTATAGTAGGGAAATGAAAGAGATGGAAATTAGCCCAAAATGGCCAATAAACTACTAACGTCTGGGCTGGAACCACTCCTCCAGGGACAGATAGGTTGCTCAAAGCTTCCCTCTCTCACAGGTGAACAAGAACTTCCTTCTATCCAAGTAAGGTATGGGCAACTCAGAAACTAGCATCACAGCCCTAAATTCAGCACTAGCCTGAAAACTGGACTATACTAGCTTTAGAAAGGCAGGAAACAAGGATTTTTTTTTTCTTTTTTAAAGATAGGGCAAAAACAGTAACAGTTACAGGAAAGGTGGGGAACAAGTACAAACATAGGCTGTTAAGCCAGCAAGTTGAAAGAGATGGAAAACTGCCCAAACGGCCAAATAAACTACAATTTTTGGGCAAAAACTCACTCTTCCCGTGGAGGATAGGCTACCTCGTGCTTACCACTCCCACTGATAAGCTAGAAGGCTTTTCTCCAACACAGAAAGGCTTGGGGGCTCAGAAGCTTACTAACAATCCTGGATACAGCAACTCTGTAACCAGACTAGGCTAGTTATAGGAAAGGTGGGCAACAGGCACAAGTGCGGCTTTCAAACCAGAAAGTTGAAAGAGATAGAAAAAAACTGCTCAAACAGTCAATAGCTACAATTTTTGGGCCAGGGACCACTCCTCTTGTGGTAGATAGGCTACCTGATGCTTACCACTCCCACTGATAAGCTAAAAGGCTTCCCTCCACACGAAAAGGCTTGGGGGGCTCAGAAGCTTACAAAGAGTCCTGGATACAGCAAATCTGTACCTGGACTAAACTAGTAACAGGAAAGGCAGGAAACAAGTGCAAACACAGGCTTTTAAACAAGAAGGTTGAAAGAGATGGAAAAGCTTCCCAAACGGCCAATAAACTATAATTTCTGGGCCAGAAACCACTCCTCCTGTGGTAGATAGGTTACCTAGTGCTTACCACTCCCACTGATAAGCTAGAAGGCTTCTCTCCAACACAGAAGGGCTTGGGGGGCTCAGAAGCTTACAAACAGTCCTGGATACAGCAAATCTGTTAACCAGAAAGTAGAAAGAGATGGAAAAACTGCCCAAATGGCCAATGAACTACAATTTCAGGGCCAAAACCCACTCTTTCCATGGTAGATAGGCTACCTAGTGCTTACCACTCCCACTGATAAGCTAGAAGGCTTCCCTTCAACACAGAAAGGCTTGGGGGGCTCAGAAGCTTACCCACAGTCCTGGATACAGCAAGTCTGTATAGGTACTTGACTAGTTACAGGAAAGGCAGGAAACAAGCTTAGAATTTTTTTTTTTTGTTACAGAAAAGCAGCTAAAACAGCAGTAAATACAATTCAAATTGTAATGCAGGCCAGCACACCCGAGAGTGTAGCAACACTACGGCAAATACAGTTCAAATAAATTCAATTAAATTAACAAATGACTAAAAATCAAGTGCAGAAGGCAGTAAATTAGAAGGCTAATAACAAGCAGTAATAAGTGCAGAGTAAGAGCGACTGAACAGATAACAGCACGCAGAAGAGCAACTAAGACAGTTACCGTAAGAGCAGATGAATAATATATATATATAGGGGTTGTCCTTCCCAAATGCTCTCTTTGTACACAGTAGGAGTGCCTGAAATCAGAATATGATCTCACTGCCCTCAGTTGAGTGAGCAAATGAGATGGGCCCAGAAGGAGTATCCAAATACAAATCTACAAGGGGGGCAGGCAATTTCAAAGCCACCAACATTAATACCAAAACAAGAACAGGGAGGGTGGGTGGTTCAGTTGAGTTAATATTCAGTGAAAAACACAAATAAATAAATTAAATACAATACTATATGCAAAAGTGCAGATAAAAGTGTACTTAAATTCACTTATTCATATCCTTTAGAAATTTTTATTTTAATACATACCCTGTTATTTTAGCAACCTTCTACATTTATAAGAGCAATATTTAAAATCTGTTCCAGTTTTATGGCTTTTGAACCCCCATTATGTAAGACTTTGTCCAGATTTCTTTGGCTAAGGGGTTGAGAGATATGAATCTCGCATGGTATTGTTTATACCTCATTGCACCTTGTACTGCAGTCTCACCTGGTAGTCCTTATGCCTTCATTGCTCCTGGTGGTGCAGTCTCACCAAGTTTATTTATACCTTCATTGCTCATTATACTACAGTCTCACCTGGTATTGTTCATACCTTCATTGCTCCTTGTAGTACAGTTTCACCTGGTATTGTTTACACCTTCATTGCACCTTGTACTGCAGTCTCACCTGGTATTGTTTATACCTTCATTGCTGCTTGTAGTGTACTCTCACCTGGTATTGTTTATACCTTCATTGCTCCTTGTACTACAGTCTCACCTGGTATTATTTATACCTTCATTGCTCCTTGTACTGCAGTCTCACCTGGTATTATTTATACCTTCATTGCTCCTTGTACTGCAGTCTCACCTGGTATTGTTTACACCTTCATTGTTCCTTGTACTGCAGTCTCACCTGGTATTATTTATACCTTCATTGCTCCTTGTACTGAAGTCTCACCTGGTATTGTTTATACTTCCTTGCTCTTTGTACTGTTGTCTCACCTGGTATTATTTATACCTTCTTTGCTCCTTGTACTGTTGTCTCACCTGGTATTGTTTACACCTTCCTTGCTCCTTATAGTGCATTCTCACCTGGTATTGTTTACACCTTCCTTGCTCCTTGTACTGCAGTCTCACCTGGTATTGTTTACACCTTCCTTGCTCCTTGTACTGCAGACTCACCTGGTATTGTTTATAGCTGCCTTGCTCCTTGTACTGCAGTCTAACCTGGTATTGTTTATGCCTTCCTTGCTCCTTGTACTGTTGTCTCACCTGGTATTGTTTATAGCTTCATTGCTCCTTGTACTGCAGTCTCACCTGGTATTGTTTACAACCTCCTTGCTCCTTGTACTGCAGTCTCACCTGGTATTGTTTACACCTTCCTTGCTCCTTGTGTTGTCTCACCATACCTCTCAGCTGTCCAGATTTTTGCAGAATGTCCAGATTTTTTGCTCAAAGTTTTGGTCTATTCCTCATAAAACATTTGGTTTTCCAGCAAATCACTGTGATGATCTGAGGAATGAAATTAGTAAATAATGTCAATCATTTTAATTTCAGTCTTCATATCCTTTAGAAATGTTATTTTAATACATACCCTGCTATTCTAGCAACCTTCTACATTTATAAGAGCAATATTTAACATCTGTCTCTGTTTTGGGGCTTTTGAACCCCCATTATGTAAGGCGTTGTCCAGATTTCTTTGGCTAAGGGGTTGAGAGATATGAATCTCACCTGGTATTGTTTATACCTCATTGCTCCTTGCAGTACAGTCTCACCTGGTAGTCCTTATGCCTTCATTGCTCCTGATAGTGCAGTCTCACCTGGTATTGTTTATACCTTCATTGCTCATTATACTATAGCCTCACCTGGTATTGCTTATAGCTTCATTGCTTCTTGCAGTGTAGTCTCATCTGGTAGTGTTTATACCTTCATTGCTCCTTGCAGTGTAGTCTCATCTGGTAGTGTTTATACCTTCATTGCTCCTTGCAGTGTAGTCTCATCTGGTAGTGTTTATACCTTCATTGCTCCTTGTAGTGTAGTCTCACCTGGTAATGTTTATACCTTCCTTGCTCCTTATAGTGTGGTCTCACCTGGTAGTGTTTATACCTTCATTGCTCCTTGTAGTGTGTAGTCTCACCTGGTAATGTTTATACCTTCATTGCTCCTTATAGTGCAGTCTCACCTGGTATTGTTTATACTTCCTTGCTCCTTATAGTGTGGTCTCACCTGGTATTGTTTATACCTTCATTGCTCCTTGTAGTACAGTCTCACCTGGTAGTCCTTATGCCTTCATTGCTCCTTATAGTGCAGTCTCACCTGGTATTGTTTATACCTTCCTTGCTCCTTGTAGTACAGTCTAACCTGGTATTGTTTATACTTCCTTGCTCCTTGTAGTGTGGTCTCACCTGGTATTGTTTATATTTTCATTGCTCCTTGTAGTGTGGTCTCACCTGGTATTCTTTATACTTCCTTGCTTCTTGTAGTGAATACTCACCTGGCATTTTTACACCTTAATTGCTTCTTAATTGCCTTACCAGCTAACATAATTTTTCTTTATCTGTTTTATTTATTTAATCAACTTTTACTTGTCTTGTATCTCTGACCTTGTTGCCATGAATTGGATGTACTTCTTTGTTGCAAGTCTGCAGCAATTTAATGCAACTTAGTTTATGAAAGCAGACTTTGCTATACATGGTTTAATATTGCAGTTATTGTACGTATTGCCCTTTCTGTTATGTTGCTATCTTCTCTCTGTTATGGACTGGGATCATACAAAACTGAAGTTCACAAAAATTCTGTTTCCTTTCTCCCTTATATTTGTCACTTTTGCTGACCTACATCTACAGTTCTTTGAACTACTGTTACTCTTGTAGGCCATTGGGACTTACAGACTCATGAAGCTAACAAAGCATATAAATAATATGATCTAGCTGCCTTTATTGCTAAACTGAATATTATCTTTTGATTTTGTTTTCATGTGCAGAACAGAAGCATCAAAAGTAACATAAGAAAGATACTAGCATGCATTTTTTTAATACTACTTCAGAGATTCAAAAACGTGAAATGGAAGCTTTTAATTACTGGTTGCTTTAATGTAAGAAAAAACATAGGCATGGGACTTCTGCTAACTTCAACATCCAAACTTATTATAATGTGATCTTATAAAGTATGCTTGTATATACTTATATATATATATATATATATATATATATATGTATGTATATATATATATATATATATATATATATATATATATATATATATATTTTTTTTTTCCTGAGTAGCTAGATACTTAGTCGTAAAAAAAGTACCTTGAGATTTAAAGGACTGTAGTCAGCAGAAGAAGCTAAAAAATGCACACATATTTTTTATGACATTATTTTATTTATTAGCATACCCAGCTAAACAAACATGATGAGTTTCAGAAATATAGAACTTGATGAAAGGTACATTTACAGACCTCCTGGTGTTCAGAACAAGTCTGTACTCAAAGGCAGATCTCCAGGGGCTGTTATAAGTGGGTTAGCAAAATGCTCAAATTAGCTCCAACTAAAAGATATCCTCCCCTGAGGAATGAAAAACAACACTGACATTGTGACAGCTTGGCAACAGGAGGCAGGGAGGGCAGAGCATAGTGAGACAAGAGTTTACATAACTAATGGGATTTGGTTACTTATGTGGGCAGAGTTTTTTTTCTCTCTTTATAAAATGTGTTGATCTGAAAATTGTTTCAGCAGTTCCTTGCACATTATATGTTTTATTTTGCTTTCTTAGAACACTACATACACATTTAAAGTTTTTTTTAAAATACATTATTTAAGATACAAACCATGCTCCCCATACAAAGGCCATATTTTCTGTATTTAATTTAGCCATTTAAAAACCTGTAAGTATGACCTGCTATGATGTATAAAGTTTGCTGATTTTTAGTTGTTATATGGCCTTGTTCTGCCTTACTTTGCTGCATGCCAGCACTGATTCAGAGTTGTTTTTTATATTCTAATTCTGACTCTCACCCAGGGATTACAACAGTATATCTGTACAGGCCTGCCCACAGATGCAGGGGGAGCATTCCAGTATGTGGTGCTTGTGACCCACATTTAATAGGCAAACTCAGAACCACAGAACCAACCAGATGGGCAAAACTTAGAAGTATTCATTCATACCAGCATAAATATAGCTGTACTGAATACAGTAATCTGAGATTTTGTACTGTACTCAGTCATACTCAGAATGGTGAACATCACCTACTCTGCATGATTTCTGTCTTCTTATGAAATGTTCTGTGCTAGTCATTCACAGTTTCTTGAGCAATTTAAATAAGGAAGCACAACAGCTCTGGACTAGTTTAATCTGAGATTATTTCCATTAATTCTTCATTTGCTAGTCTTAATTATTTAAAATGGATGACCCAGAAACAAACAAGTTTTTGTATTCTCTTGGTGTGTGGCTGGGTAACCACATCTGCTGGGGGCAGAGAGAAACTGCAGCATTTTGAAACTAAGATGTCCTAGTGGTAAACTGGCAAGCAGTATTGTGGCATTACTAGAACAGGCATGCTGCCAATGTCCTTCACAAACGAAGTTCAGCGGTGACAAATGACGTGGGCTGACAGCTGGACTATGCTGATTAAAAAGGGAAGCTTTCCAGTAAGAACTAATCCCCAGCTGAGGTGCCTTTGATTTCAGCACATAAACACAAATTCTTATAGATAAAAAAATGCATCAGTTGCTGAAAGATAGCAGTAATTCAGATGAGAACAGCTAGCACGTAAACCTACCACACCCAGGAGTGCATCTAGTTTGTTTTTGCAAAAAAATACGTCTTTTGCTTCTTTGCTGCATTATTTATGCAGTTATATTCAGCTGGTACAGGGCATAAGCTATGGCATGCAAATTAACTTTTGAAGAAGAAATATTTTACCCAGACAGCAACATGTCCAGCCAAGTATCACAATTACTGGCAAGCTGTGTCAGTGCATTCACTTGGGTGCTGATTTTTTCCTTTACTCAGAATAGTTTCGTGTGTGTGTGTGTGTGTGTGTGTGTGTGTGTGTGTGTGTGTGTGTGTGTGTGTGTGTGTGTGTGTGGATTAAGAGTATCCAAGAACATGTAGTAATAAAAGAGATGAACATGACAGAAATTGTACAGTTTGGGTAAGGGTAACATAACCTTAAATAATATAACTTTTGAAGCTCTTACCTACTTGACTTTAAGGCTCCAATATAATGTCAGAAAGATAGTAGATGCATTACTTTCTCAGTTCCTGTCTAAATTATGTACTGGTTAGCAAGCAGCATTTATGTTAGGAAAGCAGTGTGGGAATTATTGCTCAGCCTTTTCCTTCCTTACCAGCTGTCACTGTTCTGCAAACAATTCTAGCCCTTTATTGTTTACTATACTTTCTCTTTTTTCTTTCCTTCCTGCACATTTGCCATTTTCACAGTTTGCATATCATTACACATCACCTCCCTTGCCCCTCCCACTATTTTTCTCACCTCCACTTCCTCAAGCATTCCTGGTTTCTTTGCTGCTCACAGCTATCAGCCCCACACCATTCTTTCAGCCTACTTGTGCAGTATATCCCTTTTTCTTCTTGACTGTCCCTTTTTTCATGCCTTATTCTAGTTATCTCTGTCTTCTGTTTAGTTTCGGTTAAGCTATCCTAATTCTTTTTTTGCATTGCTATTATTTTGCTGTATTGTTGTGATATTTTTGTCTTAACTTACATTATTTGTTTTAATATAGGACAGTTTCTACCAACTGATCATACATTGTGTGTTTAGTCACTGTTCATTCTTATCTTCAGCTGTCTTTATTTCTTGTAGTTACCATGTATGCAAACTCTGGAACCTAGGTTGTGGCTCACAAAGCATTTGCAAGGGATTATTAGACTCAGTCAATAAATCATAAAATAAATCAACATAGTAATCAATCAGAAATACCTACCCAGAATCAATTTTGGTGTCATTTATTTGTGGTCACGTATGCTTTCACTGTAGAGAATTTCTCAAACAGATTAATGCATGGAGAAGAAAGAAGTATGCAGTGAGTCTGACGGATACTTATACGCAAAACGCTCAGTGTGGCTCTGTACCCCAGTACGTAGCTTAATAAAACCTATGCTCATGTCATTCCTGTCTCAAAAAATGCTGGCTAAAACAGACGTTCAGGTTGTTAGGTAGAGGCTACTTCAAATGTATGTGGTGGGTCCATTTAGATGTAGTGCAACTTTTTGTGTAATACCACTTGTAAGGCATTTTCTCACTGTACGCTGGAGGGTCAAATGTGTTTGCCTTAGGAAACAGTATACCAGAATAGAGTCTTCTGAATTATTCTGTTGCCTGAACATTTCTTATTTCTTACACTTGCTAATTCCTATAAAAGCTACCTGATTTACAAAAACAACATTTAATGACATTGGAATATGTCAAAATAAGCTGAATGTATAGCTAATCTATTTAATTACTTACCTGGACTTCCATGGGACCTGATAGTACTCCAGGCTGTATTCTGCACCATCTCCAGCAAGAACTGGCTTCGTCATTGAGCACCCTATTCAACCACAGCCTAAGTACAGGCTTCATTCCAGCAGAGTGGAGAACTACCATTGTCATCCCCTTGCACAAAGGTGGTGCCACTACTGACCATGGAAACTAACACCCCATTAGCTTGATAGTCTGATCTGTAAAGCCATGGAGCATATTATTATGGATCTCATAAACAAGGACATAGGCAATCTCCAAGCGCTTGACCCCACCCAGTTCAGATTCGTCAAGGGCAGATCTTGCCTGTTGTACCTGCTTGACTTCTTTGAGACTGTCACCAAGGCCCTGGATGAGGGAAAGTCAATACATACAGCTTACTTAGACCTGGCCAAGGCCTTTGACACAATCCCACACTCGGGCATCATCAAAAAGCTTAACACAACTTGGTGTAAATCCCTATCTCATCAGGTGGATGGCCAACTGGCTCACCGACAGGACCCTCAAGGTCAAAACAGGCACCTCCACCTCCAATAGCAGACCTGTCACTAGTGGAGTTCCCCAGGGATCTGTCCTGGGACCCCTACTGTTTGGCATCTACTTCTCAGAGATCCAGGCAAAGACAAAAGGCCTGTGGCAGACCAAGTTTGCAGACGTCTGTAAGTTGGGTGCTGTCATTGACTCCCCAAATAATGTTAACATAATGCAAGAGGGTCTCACAGCAACTGTTGATTATGACTGGTACCAAAGTCATGGTCTCAAGCTAAATACAAGAAAAGTATCATCATACCAAGCACATGGCCCCTCCTGATTACCACATCAACAGCAACCCCCTAAACACACAACCTGTGGTGAGAGACCTGGGTACTTAGGTCAATAACAATCTCACATTCGACCATCATGAAGCAGCAGTGGTCAGAAAAGCCTTTTACTTGGTTCATCTCTTAAGTAAAGGGATTGCATCTAGAAAAAAGGAGGTTATTACCTCTCTATACTCCTCCCTCATTAGACCAATCATTGAGTATAATGCCCCATTTCATATGTACCTCTCCAAACATTTGCACCAACTAGAAAGGCCACAGAAATACCTCACAAAGAGAATCCATGGCCTCCAACACCTGTCCTATGTGGACAGGCTCAAATCACTAACACTCTACTCGGTATCATACAAATTGCTCAGAGGTGATCTGTGTCTTACCTACAAGGTGATCTTGCACCCTGCCCTACTAGAGATGCCCCATAGCCATAAGTCTAACTCCTCACACATTACCCACTCAAAAGGCCAGAATCTAATATGTGACATCAACAAAATCTGTTGGAGAGACAGGTTTGTCTACCAGAGGCTGTCCAGTCTCTGGAATAGACTTCCCATACACACCAGAGTATGTCTCTGACCCTCGTCAAGTGCAACCTTGATGAGTGGATTGGAAACCACAAATTTGTCCCAGGGGTTCCACCTGTGTCTCTCATTGACAGGGGTGACAGGTGCTGATTGAGGTTTCTTTTTGGGGATAAACTCTTAGCTAGGCTGGTAAGGGCCCCAGGGCCATTAGCTTAGTAACATCCTATGATCCTTTGATCCTATGGACATTTCTGTCTTAGATGGCTTAGGATGATAGAGTAACAAAGTGCAAACATCCTCTAGGCAACCCACATTTTCTGCTAGTTCTCTGCCTCATAAGATTTGTGATTATGTCTGAGGAAGAACTTACCCTAAGATTCAGTATTCTCTAAAGGTTTGTGACTATGTCCCAGGTAGAAATCACCATAAGCTATGCCCCCTCAAAGTTTGTATCTATTTGACTGCAGTAGTCACCACTAGTCACTCAGTCTCCTCTCTTATTCCTCTAGCTTCCCCTTCCATCATATTAGCCCTTCTAACTTGTTCCACCTTCATGTGGAGCATCTGCTTTATATCTGTTTAGGTTTAGTGCAATATTTGTATATAAGATTTAGGTTTATAAGTTTAGAACAGTATCCGTTCAAGCTTAGTACTAACTGTATATACATCTTACCTTTATTCCTAGCCTCTAGCTAAATATTGGTAAATCTGTTCATTACTATGTTTCATATTGTATGTATATCTAATGTTTGCCGCAGTATGTATTATTTGCTATTGTATGTATATTCAATTATTCTTCATGTACTCTGCTGCTCATTTATTGTTCTGTGGAGCTTTTCTTCCCAGGTGTCCACTGAAAAAGGAGTTGGAATTTCCTGGTAAACAAATGTAAATAAAAATAAATAAGGGTCTGTGTCTCCTTGAGGTTTGCAACTGTATCCCAAGAAAAATTCACCCTAAAGTCCTGTATCCCATAAGGATTGCGGTTATGTCACAGGTACAACTCACCTTAAGATCCAGTGTGTTCCCTGAAGGTTTTTAGTTTTGTCCCTGGTAGAAGTCACTATAAGATCCTGTGTCCTCTCAAAGTTTATGGCTGCGCCCCAAGAAGAAATCACCATACTGTCTTGTGTCTCCTGTAGAAGTGACCATACCAAAATATTTTGTGTTCCTTCTAAGTGTGTGGCTATGTCCCAGGTAGAACTCAAGCATAAGATCCTGTGCTGAATACCCCATCTTACTTTGTGATCCCCTTACCTTTGTAGTGAAAACACAACCCTCCTCCTTCACTGAGATTCCAGTGTAACAGCTGACATCCACCTTACTGCAACATTTTCTTTCTCACTCAGCTTACTCTCCTCATCTCCTTAGCCTGAAACTGACACACAATCTGCTGTTGCATCCCACCTTTAAATATCTGCCCTGTCTGTTTCATGAACTGGGTTCTGTTGTATCAGAATCTTTATTCTCATGTGTGCTGTTTGAAGTGTACACTTACTTGTAGCTTGTGTATTACAATGGTGTGGCAAGCAGACCGTGTAGTTCCACATACATGTGTAGCAGTGTCAGATATGCTACACTTCTTTCCAATTGAATAATCTGATGGGGAGGCCAATTACATACGGTGCATAATCAGGTGCAATCACACATTTACTAATGTCCACATACATAATATTCTAATGCACAATATAATTCCTGAATGGCTTTAGTATATTGTAAACTATACATTTCAAAGTAACATTTAAAATAAATATTAGTTCCATTAAGATTTTCCACCTCCAGCTTATGATGACCTTCCCCTTTCACATGGTCATGAACAGGGTTTCCTCTGGCCCTCTAAATAGGATCCATTTGGCCAGTGGGCTTATGGCAAGGAACTGGTTAAGTCTGAAAGGTGAATTGCCCTCCATAGATTGGAGATATGTTAGTCCAACACCTTCATCTTCAAACCATAGAGAATCTTAATGGTTATCCATTCATCTTGACAATGGGTGCTGCACACACATCTTTGTCAGAGTATATATGGGCTCATCCATCTTTCTTTGCTATCAGTTTGGTAATCACTTCTTCTAAAGGTATTAATATGTTATCCATCCTTCTCAGGGTATGACTGGTGATTTCTGCTTTCTGGAACTGTCCATCGTTCATCCGTTTTTAGTAATGGCATTTGTTACCTATCCATTTTAGGATTTAGTTCTTCTTATATGGCTCATTGGCTAAACTCAGTCAATCTGAAGTGCACACTGAATCTTTGATAGACGGGTGCTTCAGAGCAGGTCTGCATGACATTTCCATGTGTTATGTCTCGTACCAGTGCAATGTATCAAGGACCCTGTTCTTGAGACTACATGGCCTGGTTTCCATTTGTTAGTTTTATAATCTCATTCCAGCAGTCACTTTTCTGTACAAAAAAAATGTATGACCTATTGTACATAGGATCATGCTATTGCTTCTGGACTGTTCTTTAAGCATCAGGTTTCAGTAGGTTCTTTCTTGACTCATCAGTTTCCTGTTTATAAAAAACACAGCTGAAAACTACTCAGCGGTTTTGTGCACTGAGTTTCAGAATGCAGGAACAAACTAGTCTGTCTTGACCTATATTGTCTTTAGGTTCAGAATTCTTTAATTTTGGCCACATTTTTGAACATTTGACTAAACCTTTTCTCTGAACCTGTTCATAGCTGAATGGTGGGGGTAGAGGTGAAGTGTTTTATAAAAATCAACATTACAAAGGTTTTGAACTGTTTTGAAGTTAATTGTGGGTCATTGTCACTGACAACCTGTTCTGCTATGCCATTTCTTGTGAATTTTGTAGCACAGAACAGAATTTAATGGTTTACATTACATTTATCTGACTGTAGAAGGACACAGTACACCTGTGCCTTTTTAAAAGTGTCTTTGAATTCTAGCTCCACAACATCATTACCTTCCCCTTACCATTTTCAAATCCCCCATGCCCTCTTGAATACCTCTGTGGATTCCCTCTTCATCATTTATTCTGCTTGTTCATTCCATGGGTTCACAACCTTTTCTTTGAAAAAGTACTTCCAGAGATTCCTCCCAGTCTCCCCGCCTTACTCATCCCCTCTATCCTTTCAAGCCTTACTAAGTACTTCATTAATATTGCTATATTCCATATTATACTACAAAGCTATGCAGTTCTCCTGATTCTCATGCAAATCACATATCCTCTACCTACCATCCCAAAGCTACCTCAATTAAACAGGTGCTCCACATCTTGAGCACCATACATATCTCCCCAACTGTTCTTATTCAGCTTGCCTTGTGCAAATCCTTTGTTGTTCTATTCTTTGATCATCCATGCTCCCTTTATTTTAATTTTCTTCAGTTTCTGAATATTTATGTTTTTGTACCTAGCTAGACCTATTCTATTCTTTTTGTAGACCATTATTGGAACTACATTAGAGTTTACAAGCATTTTGGGATAGGGCATTAAGGCTATACATATTGCAGTGTACACTTAGTGGGTGGAAAGAGATGAAACCGAATTCAAGTAAACTTTAATTAGCCTAAGTGGATAGCCTTCTCAACATTTCTTATAGACCCCACTTGAGCAGCTAAGACTAGAGTGGGAGGGGCTTCAGAAGTCAGATTCATGTAAGTGGTGGGCAACTCAAGACCCAGTGGATATAAAAACACAACAGTGACAAAGTGAGTTGGGTGGGAAAACAGAAATAGTAACAGAGCATACTTACTTGGTAGCTCTTACAATTAAACCTTGACTTCCTTTCATTACCTTAAACACAATTTATATTTCTAAGTAACTCCCATAATTCAGATACAATTAATAGGTTCATAGGTAGGTACTAGGCTATCAGCCCAAGGGCGTACATAAGCCTAGCCAGCAAGATTCCATAGCTTATGCCACCCAAGAAAGTTATTTTCCTGTGCCACTGTCCAGCAGAGACACAGAAGTAATATCTTTGTAATGAAAGAATGCAGCACAAATGTTTGCTTCTTGATCCTAACCTGGAACTTTTAAAACGTTTAAAACTAAAAAAAGCATTTAAAGTAAAGCAACACTTAAATAAAACGTAGTGAAAATACAAGAAAGCAATGTAAATATACAGCCTATAAGACAAGAGACCAAAAAATAGTCACAGAGTAGTCTCACCTGGCAGCTCTCACTGAATCCATGCAAGTAACTCCATGCTATTTAGAATGAGCATACACAGCAACTAAGACAGTGAGTCTACAAAAGGTGCTGCAAAATCAATATTAATATGCAGTAATTGATTAATTGACCATTCTTAATTATGTAGAATGGTCAGGGTAGGGCATTTTGAACCATTTGGCATCAAGAACAACCTTTATTTGCTCTAGGCATCTAATCATGACCCTTTGTCTCACTTAGCTGACCACCGTCACCATATATGCCCCACCAGCCATTCACCATTTGATTTTGGGGGTGAGAACTGGTTGCCACCATCAAGCTGCAGAAGGATTTTTTTTTTTTTTTTTTGCTGGTACTACTAATGTGGAAGGCTCTTTGGATTGCTCACAAGTTAGTATGCAGTGGGTTTTGCTGTGAAGGTGAGCCTTACTTCCTCAGTGTTCTCCATGTTAGAAATCTTGCCCATTAGCTAAATTTTTATTTTTACTTATCCTTTGTTGTCAAGGTTAGTCTTACTAGGTTAGTAGCCTCCTTTCAGGGGATATCTGAGGTGATATTTATACTACTAAGGAAAGTTTGACCAAGGTATTGGGGAACAGTTGGCATAATGGCTAAGGCCTTCACCTCCCATACACAAAATACATGGTTCGATCCTGACCTCTAGCCAATGCTTGTTTGGAGTTTGCATGCTATACCTTTGTCCCTGGGGGTTCTTCACACCTCCAAAAAAACATGCTGAGTGTTTCCATCTCAAAATCACCAAAAGAATGAAGCTGTTGTCAGCAGCAAAGACTCTACATGGTGCCCTACAGGGGGAAGAGTTGTATAGATCAACCACTTTAAGCATTTGCTGTGTTGTACAGTATCCTCAAGATAGGAGAACACAGATTAGACTGAGTGCCATGTCAGGGCTAGCTACTCAATGGTGTAAAATATGGCTATAGGTGATTCTGTCGTGTTGACTAATGTCGCCAAATGGGCATGGATATTTGCCAGTTATAAGTGGGTTGAGGACCTGGCCTAGCCCAACCTTCGCCAGGGACCCATGTTAATAGTGGGAGTGGTGTACATGCTCCTTTTGACCAGTGTGTTCCACCATAAGAAGCCCAGCAGCTGTGAGTCAATAAGGTGCTGGCCAGCTGGTGTCCGGTTGCCCAGCTTGGGATACCTGGGAAAACATGAACTAAGAATTGCTACACTCAGCGTAGGTTCACTGACAGAACTTAGCTTGGAAGAGGATGATATGATGCTAAGGAGGAGGCTGGACATCCTATGTATCCAAGAGACAACATGGACGGCCATTGCAGCAAAGCCACTGGGCTTGGGATCCAGAGTCTACTATTCAGGAGGTGGACAGGTTAGAAATGGTGTGGGAATTATGGTGAGGGAGAGGCTTCAAATGACAGTGAGGGATGTCATCAGAATTAGTGACAGACTCAAGGCAATCGGGATCCAGCTTAATGACAGGGTGGTATTCATAATCTCAGCCTATACCCCACAACAGCATTGTCATAGTGAGGAAAAGAGTGCATTGAGGCAGCAGTTGCAGGACTACTAGATAAAGAAGGACAAAATAAATTGGTATTGGTGACTTGAATGTATATATTGGGACAGACAGAACAGGATTCTGCCTGGGTCCAAATGGGTGTGGCAAAAGAACTAAAGAAGGAGAGGGCATTCTAGACTTCTGTCTAGCAAATGGCTTGATAGTAGCCAAAACATGGTTCAGCAAGAGAGACAGTCACAAGATCACATACAAGAGTGGCCAACATGCAACTTGGGTAGACTTCCTTCTAGTAAGTAAAGGGCATGGGGTTAGAATTAGTGATTACAAAGTCTTCCCCAATTATATAATCTGCCCACAGCATAAACCACTGGTTGGCACAATCACCTACAAGCAGTGGTCAGAGAAGGCTCTAAGGTCAACAGAGACCAGGCTGAAGAACTGGAATTTGACTGGTGAGAAAGCACAACAGTTCATGGAATTACTCAAGGCCCCAAGAAGGCTGTAGCACCCCAAGAAGAGGAGGAAATAGGTGAAGCTGAAGAAGAATTGCAGCACATCAAAACAGCATATATGAGGACTACAGAAAAAAATATGCAGCCAGACCAGGTCTATAAATATGGTACATAAGGAAAGCTAGTAGTAAAATACATTAGTCCAGGAAGAATTGTGAGACAGAAAATATGGGCCAGGGTAGAAAAGAATACTGGTTGGCTAACAAATAGACTAAGAAATGAGTTGCAATAGCAAAGAACAAGGGATCAGAGATACCCTACCAGATTCTGAAAAGTGACTTAGTAGGTGGCACAAAGAAACTATATCAGGTTGCAAAGCAAAGACAGAAAGTTAAAGAAGATAGTCAAGCACCCTTCATAAGGGATACCAGCAACAACCTTCTCACCAGTTCACAAGACACCTGGAAGGATTGCTTCCAGCAGCTTCTGAATGAAGAAAACCCCCACAGAAACTGTACTTCCCCAGACACAACCTACAATGAGAGAAGAGGAGGATCCCACCATAGAAGAAGTAAGAACAGAACTAAGGAAAATGAAGTCAGGGAAAGCAGCAGGCTCAGATGAGGTCACAGCAGACATGATAAAGATGCTGGATGAGATGGGGAGAAATGGCTCCTGAGGGTACAGGCATAGCAGTGTTTAGAGAAAGGCATATCTCAAATGATGAGAATAAGCATACTAGTGCCAGTGTTTGAGAACAAAGGGGGAATTCATAATGTGGACAATACAGAGGTATCAGACTCCTGTTGCATTGCATAAAAATACTGGAGAAGGTGACTGATAAATGAATACACAAAGGAGTAAAAAGTTAGATTGGAGATGCGCAGTTTGGATTCATATCAAGGCACACCACAACTCATCCAATGTTTGCAGTGAGACAGATAGCTGAGAAGAAGCTAGAGATGAGGAAAGAACCCAAATGGGCATTCCTAGACTTGGAGAAGGCATATGACAATGTCTCAAAGTTGATTTGGGCAATCCAGTGGTGGTTCAAAATCACAGAAAAGTTGGCAGAATTAGTACAGGCTCTGTACAAGGGCCCAATGACTTAATTACAAACAGTGTTCAGTCTCACAGAGGGGTTCCCAGTGGGAGTGGGTGTACATCAGGGTTCAGCTCTGAGCCCACTGCTGTTCATACCGGTGAAGGACTACATTAGCAAACAAGTCAGAGGGGAGAGATCAACGCAGTTTCTGTATGTAGATGATGTGGCATTAGAGTCAGAATCTGAACAAGAACTTCAGCAAAGCATAGGGGAATGGAATGTAAAACTGAAGGCTCATGAGATGAAACTCTCATAGGATTACAGATAAGACAGTGGTAATGGCAGCAAATGGGGGAAATCAACAGAAGATGTGAATTGAGATAGGAGTGAAACTAGTGGAATAGATTAACAGCTTCAGGTATCTGGGAGGGGTGATTGAGGAGAAGGAAAGTCTGAATGTGGAAGCCAAAGCTTGAATCAGAAAGGCTGCCAACTGTCACTGAGTGTCAGGTGGTCAGGTGTAGTTATGTGATGCCAAAGAAGCTGAAAGGTAAAAAGTGTACAAAACAGTGGTGCGACCAGTGCTCCCATATGGCACAGAAACCAGGGCAGTAAAGGCAGAGAAACTGAGGACGCTGGAGGTAATTGACATGAAGTGTCTGAAATGGGTGGCAGGACACACATCGTGGGATAGACAAAGAAATGGGGACATTAGAGCAGAAGCCAAAGTAGCTCCAATTGCAAAAAAAGTAATAAATAAATAAATAAAAAATAAAATTAAAAAAAAAAAACAGATTACTTTGGTTTGGGCATATGTGCAGAAAAGCGGGAGACAATCTGGTGAAGAAGATTTGGGACAGACAGTAAGATAGCAAGACAGAATTACAATGTTCAGCTAAGAGGTTTTTGGACTGTGTGAGAGAAGACCTGTGACAGTCAGGCATGAATGTCAAAGAAGACAGGATAGAGGTACTGAATAGAGAGAGAGAGAGAGGTAACAATTGAAACAACACTGCAGCCCATGCACAAAATGGAAAAAAGGAGGCTGATACTGATAATGATCAGGGAATTTACCCCACCCTTTTTGATAGGTGCCATGGGATCTTGTACATCCACCTGAGCTTCCACCAACTCAAGTGGATGGGACCTTGGTTTAACATCTTCTCCAAAGGCTGGCGCGCTCAGGAGTACAGCACCCCCCCTTATGCTGCACTGTAGTGTCAGTAACCAGTTTACCTGGTGTGGGAATAGAACCCACAGCCTTCTACACCAACGGTGTGTGTGCTACCTGTTGGGTCAATTACACTATTATTATAAATTAAGCATCCTAGTCAAGTCCCAGATCTTCAACTAGATCTCCATAGCCCATGGCACTGTTAAAACATAGTCCACCATGTGGCGTAGGCAGATGCTCTGTTATTGCACCAGTAGGTTAACTCTCAAACCAATTTTTCCCTGATACAAGCCCTGTGGCACAGAGGGTTGAAGGCTTCAACTATACCCCATATGACTCATATTTCATTAATGGAAAAGTTGCTGGAAAGACTGGAGAGAGGATGGATGGGAATGAATGGTCAGTGCTGGCTCACCCATCATGGGGTGAGGTAAGTGGGGGGGACTAGACCTACTGCACTGTTGACCTGGATGGCAGGTTGGTGTGCAGGACATAGATAAACTGGGTTTGAGTGGCTATATGCTGCACATAACCCAGGTGGTATACATATAGAGGTTATATTTAATCCCCTAAGCAGCAGCAATACCAAGCCACTGACTGATATGGGGAGGACATAGGCCTGGGATGGGCCCCATACGACTCCTATACTTGACCTGTCCCTGCCTTCTGATCCTCACACACAGGGGAATTAATAGAATGATTAGGGGGATATTGGCTAAAATTTTATCCATCCCTTTAGAGCCTTTTTAGGCAGTGTCAAAATAACAAAAAAGGCTCTAAGTGGGTGGATAAAGTTTTAGCCAATATCCGAAAGCTGGGGGGTGGGGGCGGCAGGCGCATATCATCCCTGGCGAAACAACATGGTTTGTTAACCATATCCTCCCATGTTGATGGATATTGGATTCCTCTGAAGTGACACCAGAAACTAAGCCAAATATTAAAATCAATCATTTTCTGTTCATACTGCAATATCATTCTTGGTGAAGACAGGATGCTACTCAACGCAAGACATGCACCTGTCTGTGACACATATTCAGAGAGATCCATAATTTGGAATTTGTTGCTAAATGCAGGAATGCATCTGTTGATAATCACCTATTACTACCTCTAGTTATGCAAGTTAGACCTGCTTACCCCAAGCACACAGACTTTTTCATAATGTACTCCTACTAAAACCTTTTGTTCCTTTTCTCTCAGATACCATGTGTCTCCTAATCCATCAAACTACTGAATACTCAACATACATCCACCACTGCTACATAAAACTCTTGTACTGTTTTTCCCAATACTGTACTACTGTCAATCCCTTGATGTACTGCAGATTTACGTACTGCCAGTAATTTGTAAAACATTGCCAACAATATACTGAAATGACTATGAAACAAATTTGTATACAGTCCTAATAGCAAGAAGTTTATATCTGACAATGTACTGCTTATTAACCAACTACCAAAAATGTAAAACTCTGCCTACCACATGCTGAAATGAACTACCATTTGTAAAGCTCTGCCTACCACATGCTGAAATGAGTCTTTAATATACCTGTATATTGTACTGTTAACATGATGTTAATATTTGACTATTGCGTGCTGGATTTAATTGTATTACCATGTATGCTGATTGTATTAGATGTAACGAAATCCTAACCTGTACTGTACCTGGAGCTTTTCTCCCCGGGCCTCCATTGAAAATGGACCTGTGTCCAGTCAGACTTTCACGGTCAACAAAAGTAAAATAAATAAATAAAATAAATAATGTCTCTTTTCATATGATCCACTGAGGTATGTCTCAAGTAATTTTCACCCAAATGGACTATGACAGAATCATATTGGTACCTGTGGTGCACTAACTTGAGTACGTGCATGATATTGTGGATCCCAGCTCCAGATAGGCAATTAACCATGATCTTCTCCTTGTCTAGCCTGGTGAGAGGGGCATACAGTAGAATCCCTTATGACGAGTGTAATAGGTGAAGTATTTGCTTGCCTTATGGATTTTGTTCTTGGGGTATCATTGGGTGTTAAGTGTGGTGTTATGTTGCTTTTGGTGTGTGCTTCAGTGATTGCTGAGGATAAGTGTTGCTGTTTGATGGCAGGTCTTTGAGATTTGGAAAGGTTTCTTTTAAATGCCTTGGCACAAGAAGGCCTATGTGTATGGTGACCACGTATGTGTGAAGGATGTAGTATGTGTGTGTGTGTGTGTTTTTGGCAACCTTGTTTGTAAGCAAGATTTTTGCCTCTAAGGAAGTTAGGTATATATATCTTGCATACTGTGTTTAAGGATTAGAAGGTTGTCGGAGTATGAGACAATTGCTACATTGTCTCAAGATGCCCATAGCTGGTAACAGAGACATTAGAGAATTGCAAATCCATGTTGTTAGGACCTGTATTAGGGTTGAGCTATTATGGCTTATGGAGTTTATTTTACAAGAGTCACCTGAGTAGTGTCTAGGTTTAACGCTAAATGTTAGATAGTGCTATGATCTGATATTAGTGCTGTCTGACATGCTAACTGGTTGCCCTAAACTTAGCTTTACACAAATCCCATCTGTGTTACAGGTTAAAGTCCAAAGTACTAGCTTCAGATTTGCTATATGCAGTGTACCGATAACCACCACTGTGCTGTGAACAACTCCACTTAAACATGCCTAATTTATAGCAGACAGAAAAAAAACTAACTCCAAAGCCCTCTGGCCCATAAACAACTACACTTTGAGCTCCCTGGACTGCTTCCCAACTCAGAGAGACCAAATAAACACCTTTTGCCATAAAATGGATGGTCCCGGCCTCGAACTTCGTAATGTAAAAGCACAGCAAAAGTAACTCTCAAGTGCAGATTAATACCAAACAACTTAAGTTCTCTAAAAAGACTAAAGTATATATCACTACTATAACTAATTCAGGTCTAAGTACATGTGGTACTGAGTGAGCTTTGTGAAATTTGTGGCTGGAATTTTGTTGTAGCCTTCTTCTTGCCTTCATAATTTTTAGTGCTTCCTTTTTCTTAAAAAAAAAAAACATTCACAACAGTTTTTCTGCTATGGGTATATCGTCTCCTTCTTGTGATTCTATGTTTAGTGTCTTAATAGAGAACCAGTTGAAGCTAATTTATACATGTTTTCCCTAAAAACTACAAGAAAGACCCAGCCAAACTAGAGTCTTCATTGTGTAATACCTTAAAACTCCTGTAGAGGTGGCCCATGGGAAATTTCAAATAACTCCTTAAGGACACAATAGTGATAAAATGGCTCCCTATTACACTGTCGCAAACGCAGGTTGTCAAATGCATCTTTGTCGAACTGAAAAGCACGAAAAGGCAAAATAGCGAAGCGGCTTTAAAGCAAATTCTTTTCCTGGGAAAGAATTTGTTTGGCTGCTTTCGCTACTTTGCCTTTTCGGCACTGTATTGCGATCTCAGAGTTGATATATTTAAGTAGGGGGGGGTTATGTAATGTTTTACAATTTTTTTTTCTTGTTTTGGAACAGCGATTTTTTTCCCTTTGAAAGAAAATTGCTGTTCTGAAGTTTCAGTATTGTAAGCTTTCGCTTACATGGGGTCGATTATGTGTCGTTCGCTCTTCTGAGCATGCGATATCATAATATAGACCCATTAAAACTATATGGCTTCTGAATGCCCAAGAGTTATTACTTTTTAAGTTTTTATGTGTACATTTAAGCCAATAAAGGCTTAAAAAGTAAAAAGTCATGAGCATTCAAAAGCCACGTAGCTGCAACAGGTTGTACACCAAACTTGCCACTTCTGTACACTGTGTTGATAATTGAGCCCTAATATGCCATGCCTCTTCACTAACTAAACTTCAGATTTCCGAGACTCCTTCACTTGCCACTGAATCTTGGCTTAAAACCTTTCAGTTACTCCGACTCCTTAACCTCAATAAAACCAAACTTGTAATCTTGACACCAAAGCAATTATTTATCCAGAAGCATACATATCACATCACATCATGCTACTAGGAGTCATAACTGATCACTATATGCTACAGACCATTAACAAAACTCTTTAAAAACATGGCTTCCTCTACAGGGCCAAACAGTATTTGACAAACATTGCAAGGTCATCCTTAGCATCAAACTAACTTCTTCCAATGCTGTTAAATGCTTCCATTATTCTTAAAACATCAACACTACTTATAAATCGAAACTGGCCTTATGCCATGAATTCACAACCAACCAGTCTTGCAAAACATATAATTGTCTGGCTTTAAAACAAATAAACTGGTTCAAACTCCCAAACCAACTGACTTACAACTAAACACTGCTCTCAACCTCTTATACACTACTCAGAAATGCCCACCATTAGAAAGCACTCTACTGCACTATTAACCAATTAGAGACCTTCGCTCTAGTAATAAACTCCTTCTAGCTATCAGTAAATCATACAACTATTCTGGAAATTCCTTTTACTCCCACTAAGTGTCAGAACAATGAAACACTAGTCACAATAAATAGATTGAAAGGTAAACAGCTTCAGAAACTCCCTCAAACAACATCTAAACCAATCCTGACTCTGGTCACCCTGTTCACTAGGCTATTCCTATTTATTTATTTAAATTTGTTTACCAGGGTAGAACACTGATCAAACAGTGACCCATTACAGGCTCAGCCTGGGTTACATCATAATGTAATAAAACAATGTTCAATAATAAAATAATAATGGTTTACATGTTTGAATAAGCACAGACAATCTGACAAACAATATATGTAATATACACACACACACATATATAAATATACACAAACAAACCAAATATATTTACAGTTGCATAACTAGAATAGAAAAGGGAAAAAAAAGAGTTAAAGTAGGAAAAGCAGAAGTGGTAGTAGCTAGGTTAGGAAAGTCAAAGAGACTAGTAAGATCAAATAGAGAACTAGATTATATGTGTGGTGGGTTTGAACAATAATGGTGTGTTAAGCTGGATCACAGTTTAGGACAAGTGAGTTAATCAGGTAGATCACAGGTAGCTTACATCCTTCTATATATATATTTGAACTGTTTCTTACTGAAATTGGTGTGCATTGTTTGCTGTAGCATAGACTAGATCCAGGCCTGATGAATCTAGCTTTGTTTGTATAACTTGAGCACTAATCCAGGCCTTCTTAAAAGTATTCAATTGTATTTATTAATGCTTGGTAGTAACCTGATTAAAGTGTAGCTATCATTCTAACCCTTTTGGTTTAAGCACTTGGGCTTCAGACCAGTTGTTTTACATTGGGAAGGTTTGTGGTCTGCACTGTTGTGGCAGGACAGGTAGCTTACATCCTTCTAAGTTGGAAACTGCTGATTGAAGGCTCAGTGTTTGTTATTCTAAAAGTGTATTAGTTCTGGTTTAAGCACTTGGGCTTTAGGCCAGTTATTTTACATTAAGAAGGTTTGTGGTCTGCACTGTTGTGGCAGGACAGGTAGCTTACATCCTTCTAAGTTGGGAACTGCTGATTGAAGGCTCAGTGTTTGTTATTCTAAAAGTGTATTAGTTCTGGATTAAGCACTTGGGCTTCAGGCCAGTTATTTTACATTAAGAAGGTTCGTGATCTGCACTCTTGTGGGAGGAGAGGCTGGACTCTGCCCTTCTGAGCTGGGAATTTCTGGTTAAAGGCTTATAGTGCCTGCATATTTGAACTGTTTCTTACTGAAATTGGTGCACCTTTTTGCTGTAGCATAGACTGGATCCAGGCCTGCTGAATCTAGCTTTGTTTGTATAACTTGAGCACTAATCCAGGCCTTCTTTTTTGGAGAAGGTTCCCCTGCACCCCAGTGGCAGGAGTGTGCAGTTAGAACTTGTCTGGTTGAAGACTACAGGAACAGGGCTCAGTTTTGAGATTTTTTTACTGGTTAATTGGGTAATTTGTTTAAAAGCCTTTTCTGATTGCTTGTAGTCATCTAAACTGTTTTAAGTGTATTTGTTTACTGTTTGTAGTCGTTTAAAGCTGTTTTAAGTGTATTTGTTACTGTTTTTGCCTTATCTTTTCAAAAAAAAAAATTCCTTGTTTCCCACCTTTCTAAGCTAGTATAGTCCAGTTTTCAGGCTAGTGCTGAATTCAGGGCTGTGTTACAACTTTCTGAGTTTCCCATACCTTAGTTGGATAGAAGGAGGTTTCTCTGTTCACCTGTGAGAGAGGGAGCTTTGAGCAGCCATCTGTCCCCAGAGGAGTGGTTCCAGCCCAGAAGTTAGTAGTTTATAGGCCATTTTGGGGTAATTTCTATCTCTTTCATTTCCCTGCTGTAAAAACCGTTTTTGCACAGTTTTGCACGTCCGGGCAGCGCCGGTTAGCTAGGGCTAAATTTATCCCAGCTCCACCAAGTCTCTTCTTCAGTTTTTCCCTTTAAAGTAGTCTAACTGTCAACCTAAGCACTTAAAAAGCATCCTACAGTCCAGCAGGGCAAGGCTCATTATTCACTCCTCACCAACCAAGCGACTAAGAGCTCACCCTACTATTCAGGCATTACCAAAGGGCAATTTCAGGCATACTCTCCAGTCCAGCTGGTGAATCTGGGTATCCTGAGGCAATGTTACAACTGCCTCATATACACAGACAACCCTCTCCTCCTACCACAAAACATTAACATATGCGAGAGATGCAATGATATAGCTAAATTAGAGGCTAAGCTCTCTCCACCGAAGACTGGAACAGGCAGTCATGAGGAGAAGGTTAACACTTGCACCACACCTCCAGTCTCACATAGACATACTAAACCAGCACTGGCAAAAAATACACATAAATATACAAAATCATACACGGAGGCTCTAAATAAAAACCTGCAAAAGCATTTGAGACTTCCAAAGCAGACACCCAAAACACCTGCACCTCCCGTCACAAACCAGACAACACATAAAACACAAAATCAGTGTGCCGCACAATCACAACCCTTAAGGCGAAATAACATACCTAACACACTAATAATAGGCGACTCTATAGTCAGGCACACTGATGTCCCACTTACTAGGCTGGACAAGGAGAAGGTTACTGTTAGCTGCCTGTCGGGAGCCAGAATCCACCACATAACACAAGCACTTGGGTCACTCCAGAACGAGTACAAATATGACTCTGTCATTGTTCATGCTGGTGTGAATGAACTGAGACGTACCTCCCTGGACTACATGAAAAGAGACATGGAAGAGCTCTCTGATCATGTAGCCCAGGCGGGTATGACCCTGACCCTGAGTAGCATCCTGTCCTCACCAAGAATGATACCACAGTATAAAGAAAAAATTATCAATTTCAATAATTGGCTAAGCTTCTGGAGTCATTCAAAGGGGATCCAGTGTCTGTCAGCCTGGGACGACATGCTTGAAAAGCCTCATTGCTTCACAAGAGACTGCTTGCACCTGTCACCCTTAGGCTTTCGAATAGTGGCCAAGGCTCTTGCTGCCCCCATACTGCCTTTTTTAGGCAGGGCTCAAAAGTCAAACCCACCTCCGTAAACAACACAAATAAAAAAATCAGGGTTATGCTACTCAACGCCAGGAGTTTAAATCTCAAAATGCACATGCTCGAAGCACACCTCAGTATTGAGAACTTCGACATCTGTGCAGTAACTAAAACCTGGTTCAAGGCTCCACAGTGCACCCCAGCACTACCGGGCTACAACTCATACCACACATTTCGGCCACAGAACATGGACCGAAACACAAAAGGAGGGGGTGTATCCATATTCATCAAGGATACCTACAACCTCCAGGTTAGTGGTGCAGCATGATACCTCCGAGATCATCCATGTGCAACTAACATCAGGCAAATCTGCAATGCAAATTGTGGCCTGCTACAGATCACCCTCCATGACCCAGGACCACCACTCCGCCTTTCTGGAGACACTGGAAAACATGAAGGTCCTACTGAACACCCTGATATTGGGTGATTTCAATTACCCTACCATTAACTGGGAAAACTACTTAAGTACAAACTCCCAGGTCCAGCACTTCCTGGAATTTATCAACTCAAATGCCCTGGATCAGCTGGTAAACTCTCCTACCAGAGGTGAAAACATATTGGACCTGGTCATCACCAACATGGGCGACAGGTGTCCCACACCGCAGGTCAACCCGTCACTGGTTAGATCAGACCATAAACTAATCACTCTGGATGTCCACACCACACCACCACCTCCAACCAAGGAAACCACAGTGAAAAATTTTTCTATAGCAAACTTCACCTTACTTAAGACAGAGGTGGTAAGTTTCACAGCCCCCACGCTAAAGGATAACAGTGTCCAAGATGCAGGAACCTTTACAAATGCACTCTATGAGCACCTACAAGGATGCATGGATCCCTAGCAAAACCAAGACTCACTCTCCTAAGAGAAGGAAACCAGTCTGGTGGGCCCTGCCATAAACAGGCTATACAATAGAAGGAGGAAACTAGTTCAGAAAAAAAGCAAATCCCAAGAAGGAAAGACATCCCTGATTAGTATCAGTAAGAAACTAAGGTCCCTCATAAAATCCTCCAAGGCTAACTTCGAAAGAAAAATAGCCAAGGATTCGAAAGACAACCACAAAGCCTTCTTTAGCTATGTCAAGAATCTAAGTGGCAACTTGCAGATATTGTCTGAGCTAGTGCAAAATAGCACAATATATACTGAACCCACTGATATTGCCAACATCCTGGCAGATAGATTCAGTGCAAACGTCACCCCCTTTCCATTGCATGAACTCAAACCTCCTCTCCTTTTGGTACTCTCTTTCTTCCTCCACCTATATAACCACTAGAAGCATCCTTTGGCTTTCCACCACCAATCTCCTAGGTATAACTCTTTCCTCACCCACTGCTAAAAGAAACTACTTTTTTCTGTCCACTGCTCTGTCTGTTCATCCTCTCTCTCTGCAATTCATCCTTAATATTAACTACAACTCGCATCATTTCTCAACAGTTTTCAACCATGTAAATATACTGTCATAGTGTTATAGAATTAAATAATTGTTGTCACTGAACATAACAAAAAAACGTACCAAAGCAGCACAATGGTAAAACCAAATAAAATTTAAAAAAAAGCTTAAAAACAACAGCTTGGAACACTGAGTGATACTTTTATTATTGTAATAAGTGCTTTTGTCTATGTTGTTTAACAGACTTCTAACACACTGTCTGGACAGTGGTTACAGGCATGAGAACTGTTGAGTATAAGGGAGTGGGTTACAGATACTGTTTTCAGCTGCTCTTTCAATGTTCATTCTTGGGTTGCAGCATTTCTAATGCAAAATGTGAAAATAAAAGTTATATAACCATGCTAGTCCTCTCCACACTCAAAGGATGATTTAGAAAGATTTTTCAGGATTTTCTGCTATTCTCATGCAGTGATAGTCCTTCAGGAATGATGATGTATGAGATCAAGATTTAGCTAAATGGTACCCACACTGTGCATGCATTGACTCGAACCACATTTAGTTTCTGATTGAGAGGTCCGCTTAGTGTTGGGACTGTAAAGCCACAACCATAGTACCAAACCTGTGTGCTGTTATACAGCATGCCTCTAATTAAGGTTCAGTTGTTGCCCAACCACAAGAGATGCAGTCAGTTCTTAGTATTTTATAATGATGTTTGCAAATTAATAACTTGGTTGTTTTGAAGAGGCTGTATTATTTGAACAAAGAGACTAAGTCCTGGGATGAAGCTGGAGCGGTTGATTCCAGTTTGTGCTAAGTTAGGTAGTAGGACTGAGTTATCAGTTTTTAAATAATCATTAAATGACACCCAGATATATGATATTCAAATCTGGCCACTGAGATGCATACTGTCAGCTGGTCTGTGCTTTGCTTTTTGGCATGAAATTCTATCCAATATTTTAGAAATCCTCTAATGGAGAAGAAAGTGTTCTGTAGAATGCATATTGTTGGGTGCTTGTACTGTGTGCATTGCAACATAAACAGCCTACTGACACAGTGCACTTATGTGGCTCAGTATTTCATCTGTTTTTTTTTTTTTTACCCATTCCCCTAACCCCCCATGGCCCCAGTTGTTCCTATGAGTAAAAGCTGAGCAAACCATGAGCTGTTCAGTGATTTGCGTTCTGCCCTAATTCCCTGCATGTGCTGTGTGGTATCCTATGAGTTAAGTACAAGGACTGTTTGTGAAAGGAGTCCATGCTTCTGTGTATGATGTGATCAGTTAGTCCTGTACCCCTTGAAGACAAGTACCTCTGTATACTCTTCAGTCTATGCCAGGGATTCTACCATGGAAACTGTGCATTCAGCACATGCACCACCCCCCCAAAGCCAGACAAGCAGGCTATACCTCATCATTCCTGCCCTCCCCTCAATGCCAGATTGAACAGGTACCTGAACTGCTAATTAAACTTATGTCATCTGAGTCATAGATGGGGCATTAGCCAACAGTGCCACATCAGTATTGCATTAGCCAAAAGTTTGATACTAGCTTTGGTTCTTCTCTTTCTCCTGTTGTGTATAGTGCTTCTACTGCAAACTCACATATGCTCCTTTATTATTTTATTCTATTTACTTAAAATACATATTTTTTAATTTCCTTTATGCCTAAAAATGCATCTTCATACAGTATAGATCTTTTTTAATTTCTCCAAGTCTTTTGGGTTTCTAATACCATGACGGGAATGGATCCCATTTCTAAGTCAAAGTACGATTAAAGTTCATGAAATTAGTATTGTTTCAATCTTTGATGTCTGCCAGAAGTGCTCTTTGCAGCACCCCTCTTCCTTGTCCTTTGAGATTAGCTCAGTTTGGGTGATACAGAAACCAATAGCTGATATTCCCCACAGTGTAATGCTCAGTGATAGTGCAAAATACAACTAAAGCTCTGCAGTAACCGTGACTTCTTTAGATAATTTGGCAGAAGGTGGCCGGGATGTCCATGATCTGCAGTATAGTTAAGTAATTTAGGAAAAAGATACACTTTTGAAACAGGGTCCTTCATTATTGTCTCAGGAAGTTTAATTGTTGAAATTGTGAAACAGAAGTTTACACCTCAAAAACAGTTTTAGATACTGAAAGTGCCATAGTCATCCCCTTTGGAAAAAACAAAGTACCCGCAAACTACCACATACATGGTAGTCCCCTAAATACAGAAAATGTAATAAGGAATCTGGGGACCCAAGTAGATAGTAATCTCTCCTTTGATAATCATATTGCCAAGGTGGTTAGAAAATCATTCTATGTGGCCCACCTAATCACAAAAGGGTTTGCATCTAGAACAAAAGAGGTTATTGTGCCCCTCTACTCATCACTCATCAGACCCATCATAGAGTGCAATGCCCCATTTGGGATGTACCTTAAAAGACACCTGCAACAGCTGGAAAGACCACAGAAGTACCTCACCAAGAGGATTACTGGCCTCAAACATATGCCCTATGCAGCCCGACTGAAGAAACTCCAGCTGTACTCGGTTGCATACTGCTTACTCAGAGGTGATCTCTGCCTGACATACAAGGCCATGTCCAACCCAGAATTGATGGACATGCTCCACCTAAAAAAAAACAAATCCCCAAGAGCCACACGCTCTAGGGATCTAAACCTTACCACAACGATAAATAGGACGTGCTGAAGGGATAGATTCCTGTCCCAGAGACTCCCCATGCTTTAGAACAGGATTCAAATCTATATTAGGCAGAGCCCCTCACTAACACTCTTCAAGAGAAACCTTGACGAGTGGATGGGAAGCTAAGGTGGGCGGTGAAAGCCAACACATTCTGGCTAGGCTTATAGATGCCCTCAGGCAGATAGCCTAGTACTTACCTATGAACCTATGACAGATCTATAATGTATAGGGCTGCCTGTGAAACAGGGTAATGGAAACTTGTTACTGAGTCTTGAGTCATTCTGTGGTAAATGACTGTTACACTTACTTCTCTGAGAGATGAACTAATTCTCTGACTTCCTGGGGATTTAGCCAGTAACTTTTTTTAAACTTCTAAACTCTTAAGTTGGAGTCTGCTGCATGCACAGACTGGAGGACTGCACACGTTATATAACAGTTAATTGCAGTTCAAAATCTGTTGTAGTTTCCTGCTGTGGGAGATGCCTATCCTTTACTTAAAGTAGAGGTGCCCCTTTTTTCAAGTTATAATTGCTACAACTATATTCACTGGAAGCAAAATATATTTTCCTCACAGTGTTAAAATGTTTCATGTCCTATTTCCTGACAGGCTTTTGCCCAGATGCTACCCAAGAGAGCATGTGGGATGCACTTAGAAACATTGTAACACTAAGAAACATCCTAACATTTACCAAACTATTCCACTAAGAAAGAAATGTGACCCTGACAATATTTATTTGGCAATAAGGGATACATTAGATTTAGCTTAACAACCAGCATATACAGAAACTGGTACAATTTATGTCTACGAATACACTGATTATAATCCTGATGGCAGTAGTGTACATTACTGTTAAGAGTTTCTGTGATAGAAATTTACTTTAAATTAATTTATCATTAGTGTACGAGATTGCTTTTTTACAAGGAATGCATTTGGCTGGAGATTACTGATATCACAAAAAAAATCATCATGATTCATTAAACCTATTCGTATGTGTAGTAAGTACAATAAGACAAATCACAAAGTATTATTTCACAGAGAAAGTAGTTAAAATATTTAAAATATTTTATAGTAAAAAATGAGATAACATTCAAAATACATTAATTTGATAATGTACTACATAATAGTAGCGCATTTGCTAATGTAGCTAGTGCTAGGCAGGTATTAAAAAATAATAACGTGTGAGTAATTGCTAGTGGTAAGATCACAGGTAAAGGAAGCAGAGAGTGTCTGACATGGATTAGGTGTACCAGGTGAAGACTGATGTTGTTGTTATGGCTTAAGGACTTGCTGAGAGGGGCATGGCTGCAGAGCTTGTGGGAGGTTTGGAATATTGCAGACTGAAGTGGCATAACTCAAAAATAGTGAGAGAGCTTGGGCAATGGTGAAGGAATGGAGAACAGAGAGCATGTTCTGGGTAGAGTTGGCAAATTATGGCTATAGAAAGGGCAGTCGGGTAATGGGTAATTGCAGTAACCCCATGAACCCATCTAGGGGTATTAGAAGTTAGAGAAGCTGTGAAGTTAAATGAAGAGGTCCCCTTTGCACTGCTAGCAGAAGAGTCCTCAAATAGGTATATTTTCCCCAAGCATACTTCACAACAACATTAATAAAGACAAAGACCATACTTGTCATAATGATACCCTAGAGATCTACTGGTGAATATCAGCAGTAACCAGTGGCGGCTGGTGACTTCAAATCAAAGTGGGGGGGGTCTGCAGAAGACAGCGGAATGGGTGTGACCAATGGGAGGGGTGTGGCCATCAGAAAGGGGTGGAGCTATGCTAAAAACGCAAAAACTGGGACTTTAATTAAATACGTTGCCCTGGGTGCCACTGCCAAAATGTCATTATGAGAGTGCAATGAAGACAAAATGAATTGTAAAAGAAAAAAAATTTCAATGCATTGGCTACATCAATGTTTCCCAACCACCGGGCCATGGAGCACTTGGAACCGGGCCATCAGGTAAGGTAAGTGAATGCCTGTATGAGTGTGTATGTGTCTGTCTTTGTGTGTGAGTGAATGAGTGTATGAAAGCAAAAGTGTATGTGTGTGTGTGTGTGTGTGTGTGTGTGTGTGTGTGTGTGTGTGTGAGAGATTGGGAGAGTGAGAGCGATGTGTGAATGAATGAAGAAGTGGTTTTGTGTGTGTGTGTGTGTGTGTATGTGTGTGATATCGGAAGAGTAAGAGCAATGTGTGAATGAATGAAGTGTGTGTGTGTGTGTGTGTGTGTGTGTGTGTGTGTGTGTGTGTGTGTGTGTGTGTGTGTGAGAGATCGGAACAGTGAGAGCGACGTGTGAATGAATGTGTGAATGAATGCAGGTATGAATGAGGAAGCAACTGTGTGTGTGTGCATGTGTGAGATCAGCAGAGTGAGAGGGATGTATGAATGAATGCGTAAGTGGGTGTCTGGCATGTCTTTGTGAGATCGGGAGAATGAGAGCGATGTATGAATGAATGCATAAGTGGGTGTGTGGCATGTGGGTGTGAGACCAGGAGAGTGAGAGCAATGTATGAATGAATGTGTAAGTGGGTGTGTGAATAAATGTGTGAATGAATGCAGGTATGAATGAGGAAGTGTGTGTGTGTGTGTGTGTGTGTGTGTGTGTGTGTGTGTGTGTGTGTGTGTGTGTGTGTGTGAGAGAGATTGGGAGAGTGAGAGCAATGTGTGAATGAATACAGGTATGAATGAGGAAGTGGCTGTGTGTGTGTGTATTTGTGAGACTGGGAGAGTGAGAGTGATGTGTGAATGAATGAATGCAGGTATGAATGAGGATGTCGCTGTGTGTGTATGTGTGAGATCGGGAGAGAGTGAGAGCGATGTGTGAATGAATGAGGATGTGACTGTGTGTGCATGAATGTGTGAGATCGGGAGAGTGAGAGCGATGTGTGAATGAATTAATGCAGGTATGAATGAGGATGTCACTGTGTGTGTATGTGTGAGATCGGGAGAAAGTGAGAGCGATGTGTGAATGAATGAGGATGTGACTGTGTGTGCATGTATGTGTGAGATCGAGAGAGTGAGAGCGATGTGTGAATGAATGAATTTAGGTATGAATGAGGAAGTGGCTGTGTGTGTGTATGTGTGAAATCGGGAGAGTGAAAGCGATGTGTGAATGAATGAATGAATGAATGCAGGTGTGAATGAGGATGTGACTGCGTGTGTGTTTGACCTGGAGAGAGTAAGAGTGATGTGTGAGTGAATGCAGGTATGAATGAGGAAGTGGCTGTGTATGTGTGTGTGTGTGTGAGATCAGGAGAGTGAGAGCGATGTGTGAATGAATGAAAGCAGGTATGAATGAGGAAGTGGCTGTGTGTATATGTGTGTGTGTGTGTGTGTGTGTGTGTGTGTGTGTGTGTGTGTGTGTGTGTGTGTGCGTGTGTGTGTGTGTGTGTGTGTGTGTGTGTGTGTGTGTGTGTGTGTGTGTGTGTATGTGTGTATGTGTGAGATCGGGAGAGTGAGAGTGATGTGTGACTGAATGAATGCAGGTATGAATGAGGATGTCACTGTGTGTGTATGTGTGAGATCGGGAGAGAGTGAGAACGATGTGTGAATGAATGAGAATGTGACTGTGTGTGCATGTATGTGTGAGATCGGGAGAGTGAGAGCGATATGTGAATGAATACAGGTATGAATGAGGAAGTGGCTGTGTGTATTTGTGAGATCGGGAGAGTGAGAGCGATGTGCGAATGAATGAATGAATGCAGGTATGAATGAGGATGTGACTGAGTGTGTGTTTGACTGGGAGAGAATAAGAGTGATGTGTGAGTGAATGCAGGTATGAATGAGGCAGTGACTGTGTGAGTAACCCATTGCATTTACCAAATCTATTTAATCCTGACTTACACCCCACTCACATGTGTGAAATGGATATAAGACTTGTTAAATGGCGCTAACTTAAATAGTAATGATGTGAATATTACTTATGAAAAGGAATTAATAAATGTTTTAAAACAAGAAGGTAGTATTAGACTTATGCAACGTAATAAAGGTTTGGGCCTTGTTGCAATGGACTAGGTTGATTACAACCAAAACATGTTATGTTTATTATATGATGATAGTTATGTGGAAGCATCCATAAATGAGGTAAATATATCATATAGTAGAATTGATTATTGGTTGAATGATTTATTATTACAAGGCCAAATAAATGAAGAGGAGTACAATTATATGTATATTAATACACCCAAGGTAGCAACAATATTTGGTGTCCCCAAAATTCATAAGTGCCTATTAATAGCCATTTAAAAAGTAAGTTAAGCACCTTGAATTATCTAAGCCATGACTCATGGGATTTTTAAACAAATGTAATCAACTGAATAGTTGTTCTTTGAAGGATTTGGTGTTCATTACAGTGGACGTCAAAGACTTGTATACTTGTATTCCGCATGAATTGGGCTTAGAATGGTTTCCTGAGTTCTTTACTGATACTTTAAGTATAGGCTAGGACAAAATTAATACATTATCACATTTATTGGAATTAGTGTTGGATAATAATTATATCTACTATGAAGGTCAATATTTTAAGCAAGTTAGAGGGGTAGCGATGAACTCCCCTGTGGGCCCATTATATGCCAATACAGTGAGGGTAGAATGGGAGGAAAAGTATTTGTTTGGCTCAAAATATATGGAATTTATAAAATTATATACCCGATTTTTGGATGACTTGATTTTAGCTTGGAGTGGTCCATTTGAGATGTTACCTGAATTTTTTGAATATTTGAACAATTTAACAGATTTTTTTTTGTCATTCTCTCATACAGTAGGGGAGAATAGTATTGCCTATTTAGATATTTAACTAAGGATGTCAGTGGAAGGCATGTTAAAGCCTCAATTTACAGGAAGAAAACTTACTCCAATAAATTCCTACATTATTCAAGTAGTCATCCCACCCATGTGAAAAAGCTGTAGTGAAGGGCCACATGGTTACATTGGATAATGAATTTATGGAGGACATTAAATTCATAGGCAATATGTTTTTGAGCAGAGATTGCCCTAAGAGTCTAATAGATGTTATTTCAAAGGACGTTATTAGAACAGACTCTCTGGAGTGTATAAACCATTGCTAGGTCAAATAAGTAATAGTGAATGCAGTATACTATTAACCAAGAGGGGCATGCTAAACCCTTGATATGCAATACCAACTGTGATATTAATGGCTTACAGGGAACTACTACAAATATAGATTCTAAATTGTGTAATGCCTTTATTACAAGATTTGCAGAAGATAGTTACAGTATTGCTACTATTATACATAAAAATTGGGAAATCATCTCAAAGGTCAGTTGCCAATCTCCTCTCCGGTCCAGCTGGTGAATCTGGGAATCCTGAGGCAATTTTGCAACTGCCTCATGTACACAGACAACCCTCTCCTCCTCCCAACAAATTCCAACACATATGAGAGATGCAACCATATAGCCAAACTGGAGGCTAAGCTCTCTCAACTCAGTACTGGCATAACCAGTCAGGAGGAGAAGGAAATCACACTCACTACAATTCCAGTCTCACATAAACCTACCACGACAGCAAACCAAACACATAATCACACAAAAACATACTCGGAGGCTCTAAATAAAGATCTGCCTAAGCAGCAGAGACCTCCAAAGCAGACACCCAAGCAACCGCTACCCCAAAACAAAACACGTGCAACACATATCTCACAAAGCCAGTGTGCCGAACAGTCACAGCCCTTAAGGCTAAACAACACACCTGATACACTTGTAATAGGTGACTCTATCGTCAGGCACACTGACGTCCCGCTCACCAGGCTGAACAAGGAGAAGGTCATGGTGAGCAGCCTGTCTGGCGCTAGGATCCGCCACATAACACAAGCACTCAGCTCACTCCAAGGCAAGTACAAATATGACTCAGTCATTGTCCATGCTGGTGTGAATGACCTGAGACATACCTCCCTGGACTACATGAAAAGAGACATAGAGGAGCTCTCTGAGCATGTAGCCCAGACTGGTATGACCCTGACCTTGAGTAGCATCTTACCCCCACCAAGAATGATGTCACAATATGAAGACAAGATGATCAATTTCAACAATTGGCTTAAGTATTGGTGTCATTCAAAGGGGATCCAAAGCCTGTCAGCTTGGGATGACATGCACGACAAGCCACGATGCTTTGCTAGGGACAGCTTGCACCTGTCACCCCTGGGCTTTCGGATATTGGCAAAGGCTCTTGCTACCTCCATAGTGCCTTTTTTAGGCAAGGCTCAAAAGATAAACCCACCTCCATAGGTATCACAAGGGATAAGAAACTAAGAGTAATGCTACTCAACACTAGAAGTCTAAACCTCAAGATGCAAGCACTCGAAACTCTCCTTAGCATGGAGAACATCGATATCTGTGCAGTAACAGAAACCTGGTTCAGGACTCCCGAGAGCACCCCAGCACTACCAGGTTATACCTCATACCATGCTTTTCGGCCCCAAAACTTGGACTGAACCACAAAAGGAGGGGGAGTATCGATATTCATCAAAGATACCCACACCTCTAGGTTGGTGGCAAAGCACGAAGCATCAGAGACTATCCATGTGCAACTAACAGTGGGTAAAACTGCCTTCCAGTTTATAGCCTGCTACAGATCACCCTCCCAAACCCAGGAACCCCACTCGGCCTTCCTGAGAACACTGGAAAATATGAAGGTCTCTCCGAACACCATTATATTGGGTGACTTCAACTACCCAAACATAGATTGGGAGCATTACTCTAGCTCCAACACCCTTGCCCAAAGGTTCCTAGAATTCATAAACTAAAATGCTATGGAACAACTTGTTACCACTCCCACAAGAGGGGAAAACATACTGGACCTGATCATCACCAACATGGGGACTCTATGCTCCAGACCAGAAGTGTATCCCTCACTGGTAAGATCAGACCATAAACTGATCTCACTGGATATTCACATCCCGACCCCACCCCCTGCCCAGAAAACCACAGTGAAAAACTTCTCTAAAGCAAATTTCACACTCCTCAAAACCGAGGTGGAATCCTTCAAAGCCCCCGGGCCTGTGGAAAATATGGCCCAGACCGCAGAATCCTTTATAAATGCATTCTATGAACACCTTCAGGAATGCATGGATTATGCAATCCCAAATAAAACCAAGACCCAATCCTCCAAAGGCAGACGACCTGTCTGGTGGACCCCAGCCATAAACAAACTATACAATAGAAGGAGGAAGCTACTACATGATAGAGCAAAATCCCAAAAAGGGAAGGCATCTCTGATCAGTATTAGCAAAAAACTAAGGGCACTCATAAAATCGTCAAAGGCCAGCTTCGAGAGAAAAATTGCACAGGACACTAAAGATAATCACAAGGCTTTCTTTAGTTATGTTAGGAACCTGGGTGGGAATTCCCAGATATGCTCAGAATTAGTCCAAAATGACAAAAATACACTGATCCCACAGACATTGCCAACATCCTAGCTGACAGGTTCAGCGCAAACTTCTCCCCCCCCCACCAAAAGGGCAAATATCTATCCCAGCAGAGTGCTGCCCCCCACATCTCAGATGCTCAGGTGGGAGCCGCCTCTCCAAAGCAAAAACACAGCATCAATGGGACCAGACGGTGTCCCAGGCTGCGTCCTACATGAACTCCAAGAAGAGCTAAACCCAAACATAAAACTACTGTTCAATCTCAGCCTTACTACAGGATATGTACCTAAAGAGTGGCGTACAGCAACAGTGGTCCCTCTCCACAAAGGTGGTGCCTCAACGGACCCTGGAAACTATCGCCCCATAAGCCTGACTAGCTTGGTCTGCAAAGCTATGGAAAGGATCATCATGGACCTCATAAATAAAGATATTGTGGACCTACAGACACTGGATCCTACCCAGTTTGGCTTTGTTAAGGGCAGATCCTGCCTCTTAAACCTGGTTGACTTCTTTGAAACAGTCACCAAGGCCATTGACGAAGGGAAGGTGGTCCACACAGCCTATCTGGACCTCGCAAAAGCCTTCGATACAATACCCCACTCAGGAATTATAGATAAGCTCACCAGCTTAAATATAAACCCCTATGTCACTAGATGGGTTGCAAACTGGCTTAAGGACAGAACCCACATGGTTAGAATTGCTGGAGCCATGTCAGACTCCAAACTAGTTACAAGTGGCGTCCCACAAGGCTCAGTCCTGGGACCTCTCTTGTTTGGTATATATTTCTCGGAGGTACAGGCCAACACGGAAGGACTGTGGCTGACCAAGTTCGCAGATGACTGCAAACTGGGCGCCATAATCGACTCTCCAGCCGACACAAGCATCCTCCAAAAGGGCCTCATAGAAACAGACAACTGGTGCCAGAGCCATGGCCTCAAGCTAAACGCCAAAAAGTGTATAGTCATCCCCTTTGGCAAAACAAAGTGCCCACAAATTACCACATAGGTGGTAATCCATTAAGTACAGAAGAAGTCATTAGGGACCTTGGGACCCAAGTTGATAGCAATCTCTCATTTGACAACCACGTGGCCAAAGTGGTTAGAAAAACATTTTATATAGCCCACCTAATCATGAAGGGATTCACATCTAGATTAGGGGAGGTCATCGTGCCTCTTTACTCATCCCTCATCAGGCCCATAATCGAGTACAATGCCCCTTTTGGGATGTACCTTACCAAACACCTGCAGCAACTGGAAAGACCACAAAAGTACCTCACCAAGAGGATCAAAGGGCTCAAACAGATTCCATATGCTGCCCGGTTAAAGAAACTCCAGCTCTACTCAGTGGCATACCGCCTGCTCAGAGGTGACCTGTGCCTGACGTATAAGGCCATGTCCAACCCGGAATTAATTAACATGCTGCACCTCAAAAAATCCAAATCCCATCGAGCTACACGCTCGAGAGACTTGAACCTCAGCACTGAACTAAATAGGACATGCTGGAGGGACAGATTCATAACCCAGAGGCTCCCTTCACTATGGAATAAAATCCCAGTCCAGGATAAGGCAGAGTCCCTCATTGACTCTCTTCAAGAGGAATCTTGATGAGTGGATGGGAGATCGTAGGTTTACCCCGGGTATCACTTCTGTGTCACTGTTAGACAGAGGCACAGTATACTAACCTCGAAAAAGGGCATAGCAAAATTAATTTAAAATGGGTGGCGAAAGCCAAACATACTCTGGCTAGGCTTATAAATGCCCTAGGGCAGATAGCCTAGTATGAACCTATGAACCTATTAAATAGGAATGTATCTTGGGTATTAGGTACCCATCCTAGTATTATTTATAAAAGAGATAAGAACTTGAAAGATTGGTGTAATACCCTGTCAAAACAGGAAATTATGGAATAGGAAAAATGTATAAATGTAATTTGTGTAATCAGTGTTGTCACATTTTGGAATGTAACAACATAGTATTGGGTAATAAAAGTATTGATATCAGAGGAAGATTTAATTGCAATATTAGGGGAGTGGTATATGCTGCAAAATGCTTGGATTGTTCAGCCTACTATATTGGGAAAACAGAACGTAGACTCAGACAGCATATCTATGAACATTATTATGATATTGGTAAAGAAAAATGTTAAAATGCACTATATAGGCACATTCAGGAATACAATAACCACAAGTTTAGTTTTGTGATTTTAGAACAAGTAAAGGATGACCCAAGGGAAGGACCATGGAAAATTATGCCAGAGAATAGGGAGTACTGGTGGCAAATTTATTTAAATGCATCAGTTTCATCAGGCATTAACGATGTAATAAGTTTGTCTAGTGTTTTAAAATCAAAAGATTTTATAGGTAAAAATATTTCTATAGTTATTCAAGGTTTTAGATTTTAAGATATATAGGGGGTTATTTGCTGAATAATTGTTTTTATGTTTCCATATCTGTGTATGTGGTATTAGTGTCCTTGTGGCTTTAAAATTTCAAATGTTTTACAAGGTTAATTGATTAATTGATTACGTAGGTGTGTATATAAGGTATTGTAAGTGTTTGTTCTGTGTCTGATGAAGGTTGGAAGGTCTAACCAAAAGCGCGTACCAATAACTTTCATTTCATATTTCATGTCTGAGTACTCTCTGGTGTTATATAAACAGAAGTGGGACAAAGGCCCAAACATAAGGAGCATTTTTAAATATTGCTCTTATAAACTTAGAAGGATAATAGAATAGTAGGTCTTGCATTAGTATGAATTTTCTGAAGGGTATGAAATCTGAAACTCAAATGTCTGTCATTATTTTCTAACTTCATTCTTTAATGATTTGCCACTAATTTGCCAGAAAAACCACAATTGTCTGAAAAACGGACCAAATATGTGATGCAAAAATATAAACTAGCCACACAATACAGCTTAGAACCTGTCAAAGAAGGGACACTTTTTTAATATTAGTACTGTTAACTTGAGCAGCTGACAAAATAAGAGAATCTACATTCATTTCTGAAATTAAAAGTAATCTATTTCCAAATTTGCCATTTTGTGGAGGGATTATTAGGTGGATAGCAACATTTTAAGCCAAAATTGGGGACAGTTGAGAGGTTTGGATATATCTAATTCTATAAAGTGATTTATTTGCAAGTACCTCTCATCCTCAACGCAGGAAATCTGGACAAGGCCAAATATATCAGGGGAACATACAAACAGTACTAAATATTGCTCTTGTATAAACTTAGACAGTTGGCAGAACAACAGGTCTTGCTTTAGCATGCATTTTTCTGAAGAGTATGAAGTCTGAAACTTAATGTCCATCATTATTTAGTGACTTCATTCCGAAATGATTTGCCAGAAAACCACAAATTTTATGAGGAACAAACCAAAAATAAGAAGCAAAAAAATCTATTCATTCTGCAAAAATCTGGACAGTTAAGAAGTATAGTTCAGCCAGGGCTGTCTGAATTTGCCACCCTTCCCCCTCACAAAATCATGGTCGAATGGGGCATCCCCCCTGCAGCTATTCCAATGTCCCATTACTTGGCTATTTCGCCCCATTTACCATAAACACTGAAATGTGCACACTGCTTTAATTCTACAATGATTTGGATTTCATTTCAAAGTTTTATTTTACATTTTACAGCACAAACACTAATATACATCTGCTAAACAAAGCCATGCAGTCTCACAGTGAAAATAGACTTAGCATTAAAACTTATCTGCCCTTGAAACAGCATTGAAATCCACATTCAAAGAAAATACATCTGGCCAGTGGTAGATAAAGATTAACTTTGGGGAGTTTTCAAATCATAGGCCCATTGCACAGGAAACATACACGTGTTCTTTGATACACTTTCCTGATTGTATTGATTGTATTAAATTATATTCCTTGTATAATACAGTACAGCTGTTAGAGGGCATTTTAAATTTATTGTTTTGAACATTTTTCTAGTAAACAATGAAACAAAATGCATGCACCAATAATGACAAAACTGCCCAGTTCAGAACATTTCCATTATAAGTCTACTCAAACTTCTACAATCCACCAGTATCAGTAAATATGCACAATCTCTGCAGACGTAAAAGTCATTCATCTAAATAATTCAATATTAAAGAGATATGTAACTAATGAAGAGGTTGCTGCTAGCAAACAACTTTATATTTTGTTTCATCTACAAATAAACTGCCTGTTGCTGTTGAGGAATAAACTGCCTATGTTACCTTAAAAAATGATAAGCTAGTAATATTGCAATAGGGAATGGATGGCAAACTGAAAACAGGTTCATCGTTACTAGGTATCGCCACCAAAGAGGACATTCTCAGGACTGCAGCATCCATCCCCTTTAAAAGTACAACACAGTACAATATTAGCAATGCATCTTTATACTGTGGGAGTAGAACCCACAGCCTTCTGCATCAAAAGCAAGTACACTACCTATTAATGCTATTAACAATATAAGCAAATTCAGCATAAGCAGCATTAAACTTCTCTTAAAGCTCTCAGCTCCTTGTAAAATCCACTCGACACTCAATCGTATCTCTCAACTCTGAAGCACAAGAAATCTGGAAAAAGCCAAAATTTATTGCGGGGGGATAAAAGCTCAAAAACTAGGGACACATTTTAAACATTGCTTGTATAATCTTGTTAAGTTGCTAGAATAAAATGCTGTGTTACCACCATGCATTTCACTGCCAAGACTTGAACTCTGTACCCTGTGCACTACAGTGAGAGCAACATACCACTATGTCAAATCAGCTGTTTCTTGAAAGACAGGTAGACAGAAACTTAAATGGCAATCATTTAGTGAATTCAGTTCTCACCATAGCTCTCAACCTCTTAGCACAAAAAAACCTGGACAAAACCAGTAATGGGGAAATACAGCCCTAAAAATAAGGACACATTTCAAATATTGATCTTATAAAAAGAAAATTGCTAGAATAAAAGGTTGTGTTACCATGTACTTTCTGAAGAATATGAAGTTTGAAATTCAAATGCCTGTCATTATTTAGTGAATTAAAAATCCAGAAAAATACAAATTTCACAAGAACAAAAATATGAGGCAAAAATTTCTCAAGTGGTGGTGGGTAGGGAATTCAAGCTCTTGCTACCTGCTCCCAAGGTACAGGTTTTGAGTCTAATCACCAGGTATATTTCGTGAGTTCTCTCTAGCCACCAGGTATATTTAACTGGGGCATATTACAAAGACACACACACACACACACACACACACACACACACAAAACCTCGGCTCCATTGAAGCCCAGGTTCTTTCCAAGTTCGTTGCATCAGCACTAAAAGCTCTGTTCCTGCAATAAAATCCTTTGTTGCAAAGTTTGTCATTTGTCCAGCAGTAAAAAGCCCATGAGAGCAAACTCCTTCCCCTTCACATGAGACCAAGCTGCTACCCAGTCTGCAGATGTTGCAATCCGATCCTCTTCCAGTCTGTGCAGTTGTAACTGCAGGGATTTCTGCTGTTACTGTCTCACCAGCAGTCCAGATTCTGTGCGCATGCTTCAGACTGGTTCACCAGCAGTCCGGATATCGGGAAATTTCGCGAGTGCGCATGCATGAAGTTCTGGGACATGCGTTTGTTTTCTTTCTTTTTTTACAGCTTTTCTTATTTTCTGTTTTACAGCTGGGGGGCTGCAGTCCTAGAGCCCAATAGCATGAGCCGCCCCTGATGGTTTTATAATTTTATATCAATTTTGGGCCTCTGTAAATAGTGTATATAGTTGTTGTGTGTCTTTCTCATTGTTCTTTTATGTTTGAAAATTGCATTCATGATGTTCATATTATTGTTAAAATTATCATTTTCGTACTTCAATAAAAATATCTGATACAAAAAAAAAAAAAAAGAAAATGTAAGACTGAATATGAGCTAAAGGTCACCATAGATACCAAAGGAAACTATAAATCGTTCTTTATTTAGGTTAGAAAATTAAGGAATAAAGTTATCACCTATTCCAGTCTCATGGATATAGCTAACATATTAGCAGACAAATTTAGTGCTAACTTTACCCCGTCAAGCATTATCGTGTCCCTGAAAATTGTTTCCCCTGAAAATCACCTTAGAAAAAGTTTTAAAAATTACTGTCAAAGACTGAATGGCACTTCCATTGGATCAGACATCATAACAGGCTGCATACTTAGCAGTGCCAGGTATACACTATCTGCGCCACCTCTTAAACTGTCCAACTTTAGCCTAGCTACAAGGTTTGTATTGGATGTGTGGAGAACAGCATATGTGACTCCTCTGCACAAAGGTGGCCCCTTTAAGATCCAGGCCCTTATAGATGCATCAGCCTTATGAGCCTTATATACAAAGCTATGGAACATATCATCGCAGAGCTCATTTATGCAGGCATAGGCAACTTTACTGATCTAGACTCCAATCAGTTTGGTTTTGTGAAGGGCGGGTCCAGTGTCCTGAATCTAGTAAGTTTCTTTGAAAAGGTTATTGAGGCTATGGACAGTGGTCACTCAATGCACTCTGCTTATCTTGACCTAGCTAAGGCTTTTGACACTATCCCTCCTGATGGTATTGTGAAAAAAAAATAGACAACCTTAATGTAAATCCACTGAATTGCAAATTGGATATCCCACAGATCCCAGGTTATAAGAGTTGTTGTTACCCTATCTGAATGTAAAATTGTAACTATTGGGGTACTGTAGGGATCAATGCAGCATCCTCTCCTGTTTGGTATTTATTTTGCAGACATTCAGTCCAACAATCCAGAAGCGTAGTTGACCATGTTTGTTAACGACTGTAAAATGGCACTGTTATTCATTCATCCACTGATACTAAACATCTCCAGCAAGGGTTAGAATAAACACATACCCGATATACTGAAAATGGACTCAAGGTAAATGCAAAAAAATGCAGCATAGAAGCATTAAGCAAAAACTTGTTCTGACTTCATATGTTATAAATGGTAAATGATACTCCTCTTCAGATAGACATAGTCATGTGGGTCCTGGATACTTATGTGAACAATTCTCTCTCATTTGATTATCATGCTTCCACCATAATCAGGAAATTTATACCTATAAGAAATTTTTGTCTCCATGTCTCCAGTAAAAATGGGCTGTGCCGTGTCATTACTTCATGATAAATGATCACACACAAAATTATAAATAAATTATGACTTAGTGATTGATGAAGACAATGTTTTTAATTCCATTTTGCATTTTGAAGGTCTTGGATACTCTCGACTTCAAATGTAAATGTTTATACTGATAATGTATTGAGGTGGATATTTTTTCCTATAAATGCTATTCTTAACAGCAGTGATATGCCATGATATTCATATGTAGTGCACACTCACATAAAACAGCTGTGTGCACTATGTTTACTATGTGCCCATGTCAGGAGCATGAGTCATATACATGAATTGTGTTAATGTGATAATGACATAGAACTTCTTAGCAGTATATACAGGAGGTGTGCACAGCAGGCCATCAGCACAGGACACTAGCAGATGACAACATAACTGCTGCTTACTGCACAGCACTCACACCACCAGTAATGTATTTTTTTCATTCTTTATTGCAGGGTTAATTACTTTTGTTCTGTCATGTATGTAAATGGTTGTTGATGAAAATAAACCCTTGTGACCCAGCCCATCTACCTAAAAAAAGAATTTTGCCTTATAATAGCTATGGTACCCAGGCATGACTGTTGTCCCTGGCATAACCCTGTGCTGTCTGATAACATGCTAACAGCTAGAAATTGGTCTTGTTGTGGTGTTACAGTGGTGGAACTATTGTCACCTAGTGTTCTATGGTAATGGCTATTTACAATTCAGCAACATTTTTTGCAAGCTGCCCATGACTGTGGAGTATATGTAATTTAAATATGTTTAAAATAGGTTATCTAAGCCTGCAGTAGTGGCAGAGAGGGATAAAGCCTTGACGGTGGCCCAGGTAACCTGGATTTGATTAGCAGCTGGGGAGTTTGATGATACAGAAAGACAGGATAGGTATGCCCAGACTGGGAGGGGCATTGGGGGGTAAGTTGTGCACTCAGACACAGTGGTATGGTTGATCCATGTTACACTCATGGGGGAGTTTGTACTGTAGGAGGGAATAGCGCTCAAGCTGAGTCACTTGCAGGTGTGTGGGCAAGCTGCTATGGTGCCCAGTTATACCAGCCTCTGGGGGGTGAGAAGTGTGTGCACAAGGGCTGGTGAATTAGTTAAAACACTCCCTAACAACTGTGTAGCATTGTGACAATTTCCTTGCCAACCTCTCTAGCCCTAAATGTGGATCAGGTACAGCCTGGGCAAGCAAAGGTAGGTTCAGCAGACTTGATGGTTGAGGAGAGATCACACAGCAGAAGAATGGAGGTGGAATGAATCACCCTCTTTACCTTTGACTACAGGAATCAATTTGTTAACAGCTCAGAGCCTTCATCTTCTGCACTAACTGACAAACTTTACTTATTTACATTACACATAATCAGTTTAATCCCCTTCTTCCTTTCATTACATTTTGTTTATTCATCTTCCCTTCCAGCTACACTTTTTGCTTATAGCTTGTTCATTTTCATCTCTTAATGCCTCAAACATATGTTGTCCCAATACATTCCTTTAGACTTGGGTAGATTCCCCTGAATTATTTTTCTTAAAATTCTTACTTTTGTTCTTTCTCCTGCTTTTGTAAACATATCTTCATCTTTCTCTTCAGCTCTGTTTCACTACTGTTTTTTTTTTTTCATTTTTGTTCCCCCTTCACACACCCTTCTTTCTGTCTATTTCCAATGTACTTCTACTGGCTCCCTTCCTTTTTCCTTTAAAAAAATTTATCTAGTCAGTGCCATTGGTTAAGAGGGATAAAGCTTGTACTACCGCCCAAGGAACCTGAATTCATTTAGTGGCTTGAATGATTGACAATACAGGTGAGGAGGTTTTTCCATCCTAGGGGGAGGATGGAGTTTCCTAACCAGCTTGCACCCCTGTTCTAATGAGAGATCCTTATCATGAGAGTGGATGCTCATTATGCTACAAGAGGCCATACAGGGAAGATGTGGGCATGACTACCAAAGACAGTGACAGTAGTCCTTGTGTGACACCCATGCACTGGCCCAGTAATCAAGGAGCCTCAATCCTCACCACTAACACCAGTGAGGGATGTGCACATTGGCAGGTGATAGGTGCACACACAGTAAAGTACAATTTCCCTGAAGAGCACACAGAGTTCACAGTCTGGGGCTGGTTTCTCCCTCTCTCTCCAGATCCCCAATAAGACTCCCACTGGCACAGCTATAGGGTAAAGATCTCAGACAAAGATATAAATACAACTTTTATTTTCACATGTGAAAATAAAAGTTGTATTTATATCTTTTCGGGCGTCTTTGGAGTGTGGTTCTTTGAGGTGTTATGAACTGCTTAGATTTTGTTCTGGTTTAAATGTTGAAGGCTGCTTCCCTATTTTCTTTTTGTTTTTTGGTGTTTTTACATTTTGGCAAGCCAAAACCTCCAGCACCCTCTCCGTCCAACCAGTGCTTTGTGTCCCTGCCCAAGTAGCTGACACACACACACACACACACACACACACACACACACACACACACACACACACACACACACACACACACACTTTGAGATTTGATTTATTTGCAAACACACAGACACTCCTGGGGAAGGTTGGCACAGGTTTACTAGCTATGCCCTCTTCTGCCCAGACTATAAGGTAGTAGGAGCTTCCACCAACTACCCTTATCAGCTACTACAATCCCTTACCAAAGGGTGCCCAATCTTACTGTGTAATGTTACTATTATCCAAATGGTAAGTGTGACTAAGACTTGAAGGCTATTCAACAGTGGCTTGTACACTACCACCAAATACAAATGCAAGTACTCTATGAGCTTAAATATCTATAAGCAAAACAGCCACAATTAAAAGGTTTAAATATATTTAATAATAAATACAATTTCTACTTATTTTCTCAGAGTTTGCAAGTTAACTCTGTATATTCCAGATTTTACCATCAACACATACATTTGCATAGGCATGTAGTTTATACACATTTCTGCTCTTTTCCAGCAGGGTGCACTGTGGTTACATTTTTGAAGCTCAGTACATAGCATACAGTTTTCTTACATTTGTAGCCAAGCCTATGGATCATATTAATATTTACAATGACACAGAATTATTTACAAAATTCTAACTGGCTGGACTGGCAGCCTTCACACCTTGTCAGAACATGTAGAAGAACATGCATACACTGACAAAGGGGAATAGGTGATCATAGTGGTGATGTAAGTAATCATGTCATGAGTTGAGTTAGGCCATAAAGTAAAAAAAATTCTCATTACTAGAATGCTGGCAAGAGCAGAATCACCCTCATGGCTTTCTGGATAGTGCACCCGCAGACAGCGTAATGTATGGTTACAGAAGAAGCTTGTGGTCAGCAAGCATGGTGGTAAAAATTATACAAATAAATTAACTAATTCTCCTCAGTAAGTTTCATTTGACTGGAACTCTCATGTTTATTAATTTAAGATATTTCATATACTTCATCCATGTGCACTTTAATCCCACATAAGCCATACATAACTTTAATGGACATATTTAAGAAGTGTTTTCATGCTGCATGTGCCTCGACAAAAGTGCTTACAATAAACTGTTTTTGTGAAGTAAAAAGCAGCCAGCTTGCTTTTTTGTTTTTTACCAAGTTAGTAAAGTGAACAGGCTAAAAGTTTTTGTACTCTAGAGTTATTATCAAAAACAGTTGCTTAACAGCAATATTTCTAAACTCATCTATATTATCAAGGCAAACCTTTATTTTCTGTTCATCATTCTGCAGTTGCTCCTTTTCTTGTTCTGTGAGATTCCCCTATTATGCAATACTTTAACATTTGTCAGTCCCTCTAAATAATTCTTGTTACTTCTTAAACATATCTCTCTTTCTTTTATTTCCACCCTATTTTTAAACTCCTAATTTTATCCCACTCCCTAGCTATATTTTCTGCAGAAATTTCTATCTTCTCTAATTGCTCCTGAATAATTTACACTACTTATTCCTCAAATTCCTCTCTTTCCAACAGATAGGTGGGAGAACACCAGTGTCTCATTTTTATTTTATTACCATGTGTTTTAATTATTGGAGCATGATCTGAAATAGTTATTGGGTGTATATCAAGACTTTCAATTAAATGCAAATGTTCCTGTGAAATGTAAATTCTGTCTAGCCTAGCCCAGTTTTTGTATCTTGGGGAATAATATGTAAATTCACTCCGAACTCCTAGTACTGAATTCACATCTTTCATGCCAAATATTTTCATAAAGTTCTACCTTCCTTTGTTATATTTTCCCTTCTGAGCCCCCAGAAAGATCTTCAATGCTGCAAATAAAACTCCAGTCCCACCTATGAGTAATATTCATTGCTGAAAGCTGATTATTTCTCCCAGAATTTTCTTTAAGCTCCATTATAGCAGTTTTAGGTGGCATATAAACACAGTCCAGTGTAATCCTCCACCCTTGCCAGTAGCACCTTAGTACTACAAATCTACCATTATTATCTTTTTTATCCTCGTCTATCACTATCAGAGGTCCTCTTACAATTAATATAAGTAATCATCTTTTCCTTTGTGCCAGGTATTCCGGTGAATAATCATCCCGAAAGCCTTTCTTTATGAAAGTCGCATGTTCAGTTCTTTCCAAGGGTGTCTCCTATAGCATAACTATTTGTACTTTACATTTTTTAATATAGTTTACTACTCTTTCTTTTTTATATTTATCTGTGAGACCATTGGCATTTAAAGAGATTACAGAAAGCATCATTGTGTTAAAATGTTATTATTCCCACCTTTAATGTGTAACAGCTTTTTTGTTAAGTTTCTTGTTCCAGCTTTTGTATTACATGCATACACTGTTTGGCAGCTTGATCTTTTATATAGTTGTTTCTTGTCATATCCATTTGAGCCTAAGTTACATCACACAAAACTTTTTCTTTTATTGAAAGCCCTCAAACAACAAAAAGCAAACACACCCAATACCCCCTTAAAACCTGTTAACTTAATACTAACACGCAAAACTATGTACATCTTCAAATATTGAAGTTTTACCTTCCTAATAGGAACATGTGTCCCAAACTGACAGCCACCCTCACATACTTGGGTTAACCAAAAAAAAAAGGTTATCCATGCTAAGATGCATGGTATAGCATGTGCTTCTACTAAATACTGTCGGGTTTTGTCTTGTCATTATAGCTCTCCCAGCTGGGAAAACACTTGAATGCTTTCAGAAAACATTACTCCTAGCCATTTGTCTTTATCAGATTGTCTCCATGGAGACATGAGGACCAAATACATCATTGCTACTAAGCATACATTTATTTGCCCTTTTGACCAGACTTTTTTTTTTTTTTTACATTGAACGGCCTACATTTCTTAAAACTGAACAAGGAGAAAGAGGAAAGGGAGAAATAAACAGGAGCACCTGTTTACATTAGTATCCCCATTATGCTTAAAAATAATGGAGAAAACTTTACTTTATAGCATGCAAAGAGAGCCAGACAGTATAAAAATAATACTTTTAAGAAAAAAAATTGTTTTACTTACAGTTAATTTTCTCCCTCCTCTTCCCCTCACCTAATATTTTTCTGAACATTAATGATGTGAAGTATGGCATATGTTTTAGAGTTCCTTACAAGTTTAACAAAGTCAAAAAATCCAATATTTCCAGATTTTCCTGTTCTGTCATGTTTTACAAATGTAATTATTGCTTTGTAATCATACATTTGTCAGTTTTCAAGTTAGTGTTTTATTCTTGTTCATCTCCATCTCCCAAATCCTGTTGCTGCTTCATTTCTAACGTACTCTCAAATCTTCTACTCAACTCTTGTACTTTTTTCCTTCTTTCAAGCATTTTCCATTAAAACATTAAAAAAAGATTTTACTGGCACAGTCTTTCTGTGGTCTTTATTACCAGAAGAAGAAGAAGAAGCAGAATCTCCTTCTATTTCACAATTCACTTTTTGTTGGACAAACTTTTGTATTTCATGTTTAGCATGTACTGAATCAAAAAATGATTTTGTCATTCCAGGAAAGAATAATTTGAAAATAACTGGGTACAGCAGTTTGAATCTCTTGCCAGCTTCTCGACATTCCCTGAATAGTGGAATAAATTTACTCCTATTCTGCCTGGTGTACAGTGAATAATCATTCTCCACAAACAATTCTGACTTGCACGTTTAGTACTTTGTCCTTCTGCCACAGTTTTGTCAGAATCAACTTCTTCTGCTAGTAGGATTTCATCTTAATATTAAAGGTCTAGGTTGCTTTCTCATAGCCAGGTTTGGTGCATACACATGGATCTACCCTTTCAGTTAACAACTCCTGCTGTAGAATACCAGTCCAGTTGCTTATCTGTGCGTTCATAAAATCAATACAGTCCGTTTCGTCCAGCTTCTCTGGAACAGCAGAAAAGCTCATGTTTTCATTACGTGTTCTGTCCCCTAATTCTAATATTTTTTGAAACATCTCTTATAGGTTCATAGGTTGGTACTATGCTATTGGCCCTAGGGTCTATACAAGCCTAGCCATAACAATTCCCTGGATATTTCTTCCCACAATATTTACTTCCCTGGACCCCTGTCTAGCAGGGTGACTGACATGATCCCGAGGTGAATGTCCTATCTCCCATTCAGTCTGATATTCAGCCAGTCTTTTCTTCATTTCAACCTCTGATTTTTGCAGTTTTATCACCTCATCTGAATATCTGTTTAAAGCTTCTATGTATTCCAGGCTTTTGTTATTTGAGTTGATATATTCCATCAGTGTTTTATTTATTTTAATCAGGTCTGTGTGCAGTTGTCTTATACTTTCACCTAGGTTACTGGGAGTCATGTCTGTAGCTTGCACTGCTTTTTGCTGAACGGCTGCAGTACTCTTCCCATTCAATGTTTTTTTCTCACCTTTTATAGCTGATTTTCTTTCAGGTCCACTGTATTTCTTTTTTGCTGGTATCCAAGCAGTGCACTTACTAGCCAGTTATTGAAATTTACCCAGAAATATAATTCCACTGTCTTTCTTTGCTGAGTTTGTGTTTTCACACTGGAAGAGCTAGAATTAAGCTGTTACTCAATGTGCAGCCATCTTGGAAGTACCTATATTCTTTGCTTAGTAATTACGTACAGCAAGTGCCATACATTTCACCATCCTTTACCAATATTCTATTTTTTGTTTCCCTCCCCTTCACACATCATCCCATATTTAATGCCTTATCCTGAGCCACTCCCCATAATTTCTTTGCATAGGAACATTCAAACAAATACCATAGAATTTTTCTTCATTATTCAGACATTACTGCTTTGCTTAGGCTTTCTTTCTACTGTTGACACTTACAGTTGCCCCAAGCCTGGGTACTTAACATCTCAACATGTATTTCGCTCTTTTCACAGTACAGTCACAGAACTACTATCTGTCTTGAACACCATAGGTTTGCATGGAAATAACAGTAATCTGGTGTATACCGTCTTTCTTGACATATCAAAAGCATTTGTTACCGTCTTACATTATAAGCTCATCCCAAGACTGCCTCAACGCAACATGTCTCCCTCCTCCTTAAAATGGTTTGTTTCCCACATTTCCAATAGGCAAAGGTTTAGTTAGCTATTTTGGCATGATGCTACATTTAGGAGCAAAAAAAAAAAAGTCTGTTCACTGATCTAGTGTTTCTAATTGGGGCAAGCCATTCTGGTCCACTCTTCTAATCCATGTTCCTTTCCATGAGGAGCAAAAAAAAAAAAAACTCCATTCCACACCCTGTCTCTCCACATGTAAGGAGCAAGCCAGGTCCACTCTGAAAAAAATATATCTTTAAACTGTACAAAGCAGTTTGGTAAAGTTTATGTCACACACAAACCTCAAATGTAACACAAAATCTCTTCTTCGGTTTTAAAGTACAACAAACTGCTTGCTACACAAGCAGTTTTGTACAGTTTAAAATTAAAGAAGAGTTTTTTTGTAACATCACACAATGAGCGCTAAAGTACTACTTCAGTTAAGACCACAAATGTAATACTGGCATTAATGAATGCCAATAATGCACCAATGATCCAATTGCATCCATTAACACAGGCTACACCAACTTTTCTTCTTGTTTCACTTAGAATACCCCAAGGATCCATCCTTGGTCCTCTTATCTTCAATATATTTAGCAGCTATCTACCTCTACATTCAGTAAACTATGCCCTCATCCAGTATGCTGATGTCTTGACAATTATTTACACAGCAAAATCAATAAAGGGACTTCAATCCACTACCCATTTTTTTTACTTCTATTAAAACCTGGTTCAAAAAGTCAAACATAATCTTTAATGCCAAAAAAGTATGTTCACATCCAAAAATACTCAAAAGTTCCAATCTAACTTCTCTTTTCTCTATTTTCTTTGAGTCTTCAAAGGAAACCTCTACCCAGCTACACTTACATTCATCCTTTTTTGCATTTTTATACTGACATTCTTTCTGAACATTTCCTCGATATGTTTTGCAGCTTCAGTCATGAGCATCCTATTTACATTTGCACAGTCTTTGTTTATAACTTCATATATATTTCCTGTCTCTGTTTACCTCAAAATGACATACCTATCTCCTCTTTCCATTTTTGAAAAATAGCAAGAATTATTTTCATTAAATTATTTTTCATTATTTCTTCCAGTTTTTAAATAATTGTTTATATTATGTTCCTTTATCTGCTAATCATACCATGTAAGTGAATGTCATCTTTTTATAGTCCTTAATTTTTTTATTAACTTCAGTAAATCACATGCATCCTTCTTCAACTGTTTTACTTCACCCTTATTCCCATTTAGCAGATCACAGATTTCCTGTACAGTAAAATCTCAGTACCATATGTTTCACTCTCATTATATTTTGTGTTAAACTAAAATCTTTCATTATTTATTTTTAAAACACCGTCCACAAAATACAGACCTATGTTCCTTTGTTGTTACTATTAATTTTGTGTGATTTCATAACTTCCCACCAACACACACACGTGTCTTTGAAAAAAAATCAAAACTTAACCTTGCAGCTGCTCTACAATAGTTTCCTTCCAGCTCTGCTATAAACAACTCATCATTTCTGCTATCTCATCTAGTACTTTCTCAGCATGATACATCATCCTCCTTATCATGTTGACCTAATAATTAAAATCCTCTCCTCATGCAAAACATTTGCTTTTATGAACATATATTTCTATCACCTCTAACAACTTAATGTTTTCCCTCCTATTTGCAGGTGCATAATTCACTGTCACTCTTTACTAATCATTCCCATTTCTGATTATATCTATTACTGCAGAGGATTAAAGCTATGTGTTGTTAATATGCTGTGTCCTGTAGCCTCGAGTTTGATCTGTGTAGCCTCCATTTGACTACCGTGTGGCTCTGAAGAAGTCATTTGTGAAATCAGCACAAGCAACAAAAGTATATCAGGTAGTGTAATTCAATAAACCCAAGGCTGAATCTGAAAAAGGTTCATAGAAAATTACCAGGCTATCAATCTGTAGATCATTATAAGCCAGCTGATAAGCCATATTCAAAAGTTCCATCCAGCCTCAAGGAGAGCAACATAAACCAAGAAAGAGAGAGGTATGGAAAAGAAGTAATGGGAATTATTTTGGGGGGGGGTTGCCATGTGTTAAAGTACTGCAGAAGAATGTGAATCTTAGAGAACAAGAAGAGGACCGATTGCTGCATGCTAAAAGTGAAAACAAGGGCTTATTTGGATAATATGTACACGTTTAGAAAGGCTGCTGTTAAGTATTTTTGATAAAAACTCCATACAAAACACTACTAACACAATGACTTAGGCAGTAGAAGGTAGAAAGGATCATTGTCAAACTTAGGGAGCATATGACTAGAAAAATAAAGCCTAGATCCTATAGAAATACTATAGACACTACAGACATTCTATGAAATTTTGTATAAATCAGAGGAATGCGGAAACTAAGAAAAGGCACAAATAAAAATATTTATGGGAGACTTCCTGTGTCCTGACAGAGTGCTCTTCAGACTATCTGGAGATATACAGACCTGAGTATATTTTTCTAGCACTTCAGAGTTGTGTACTGGTAATTGTTGTTTGACTAATTTTATATCATTGCTGGCTGACTTCAGAGTTGTGCACTGTTATTTTTGCTTCACTGTATAGTTCTTCAGATCTCTGCTGAAGGTGTTGGTTTTCCCATACCCACCCCTCTCTATTCCTGTCTTGTTGTTTAAATTTGGAGGCCTTTGCAGTTGCCCGCCCCCACTGTAGATTTGATCTGGGACACTCCTCCCAGTCCCATCTCTTTACCTCATTCTACCTAATAGACTCCTTCTGCACTTGTTTTTAGTCATGTTTAATTTAATTGCATTTTTTAAACTGTTTGGTCTAACATTGCTACATACTTAAGTGTGCTAGCTTGCACTGCATTTTAATTGTTTTTACTGCTGTTTTAGCTACTTTTCTGTATATATATATATATATATATATATATATATATATATATATATATATAAAAACCTTTCCTGTAACTAGTGTAGTCCAGATTCAGATTTGCTGTATCCAGTACTGTATGTAAGCTTCTGAGCCCCCCCCCAAGCTTTCTGTGTTGGAGGGAAGCCTTCTAGCTTATCAGTGGGAGCGGTAAGCACTAGGTAACCTATCTACCACATAAGGAGTGGTTTTGGCCCAGAAATTGTAGTTACTGGCCATTTGGGCAGTTTTTCCATCTCTCAACTTTCTGATTTAGAAGCCTGCATTTGCACTTGTTTCCCCCCTTTCCTGTAACTAGTTTAGTCCAGATACAGATTCTTAGTTTCAGCACTTCAATTTGCTTATTCGTGATCAGCACTTGTTCAGAACTTGTAAGCACTGAATAACCTATTAATTACTACAGCACTCAACCTCCCTCATTACCTAGAGGAAAACAGTTTTGGTACTTACTTTCCTCACTTGCTTAGAGAAAAACAGTTCTTGTACTCACTTTCTTCACTTAACTAGAGGAAAATAGTTTTTTATTCTGGCATGTCCAAGGGTCAGCTCCCAGTGTTCTCTCCTGTATATCTAATGAATCTGGGCATCTTGGGGCAATGTAGAAATTGCCTCATGCACACAGAAAACCCTCTCCTCCTACCACCCAATACTACAACCTGTGAGAGATGCACTTATCTAGCCAAACTGGAGGTAAAGCTCTCTCCAATCAAGACTGAACTTGGCAGTCAAGAGGAGAAAGTAAACACTGCACCATACCACACTCATCACATAGTCTCACTAAATCTACACCACCAAAATCCACACATAGAAACACAAAAACATTCACGGAGGCTCTCAATAATAATCTGCTCAAGCAATAGAGACCTCCAAAGCAGAAATGCAAGCAACCACCACCCCCCCCCCAACACAACCCAAATGACACATAGCCCACAGACTCAGTGTGCCACTCAACCACACCAATAAGGCAAAACAACGTACCCAACACACTAGTCATAGGTGACTCTATAGTCAGGCACACGGATATCCCACTCACCAGGCTAAACAAGGAGAAGGTTACTGTCAGCTGCCAGGATCCGCCACATAACCCACGCACTCAGGTCACTCCACAACATGTACAAATATGACTCTGTCATTGCCCATGTTGATGTGAACAACATGAGACGTACCTCCCTGGACTACATGAAAAGAGACATGGAAGAGCTCTCCGATCTTGTAGCCCAGGCAAGTATGACCCTAGCCCTGAGTAGCATTCTGCTATCACCCAGAATGATGCCGCAGTACAAGGACAAAATGATTGACTTCAACAATTGGCTAAGCTTCTGGTGCCATTCTAAAGGGATCCAGTATCTGTCTGCCTGGGATGACATGGTCGACAGACCATGACGCTTTGCCAGAGATGGCCTGTACCTGTCACCCCTGGGATTCCGGATACTAGCTAAGGTTCTTGCTACCCCTATAGTGCCTTTTTTAGGCAAGGGTCAAATGACAAATTCACCACCGTAACAGGAACAGGCAAGCAAAAACAGAGGGTGATGCTACTCAATGCTAGAAGTCTAAATCTCAAAATGTACTCACTTGAGGCACTCCTTAAAATGGAGAACATCGATATTTGTGCAGTGACTGAGACCTGGTTCAATCCTCCAGAGAGAGCACCCCTGCACAGCCAGGCTATAACTCATACCACACTTTTTGGCCATGTAACCTGGACCAGAACACCAAAGGTGGAGGTGTGTCCATATTCATTAAGGATATCCACACCTCCAGGCTAGCTGCTCAGCATAATGCAGCCGAGGTTATCCAAGTGCAACTAACTCTGGGCAAAACTGCAATCCAAATTGTAGCTTGCTACAGATCACCCACCATCCCCCAGGATTCCCACTCCTCTTTTCTTGATGTACTGGAAAATATTAGGGTTCAACCAAACACCCTAATAATGGGTGATTTCAACTACCCCACCATTAACTGGGAAAACTACTCATGTACTAACTCCTTCACTCAACGCTTTCTGAAATTCATAAACTCCAATGCCCTGGATCAACTTATCCACACCCCCACCAGGAGCAACAATATCCTAGATCTAGTCAATACCAACATGAGTGACCGGAGTTCCACACCTGAAGTCAACGCCTCATTGGTCTGATCCGACCATAACCTAATTACCCTAGATATCCACATCCTGCCCCCACCCCCCATTAAGGAAACCATGGTAAAAAATTTCTCCAATGCCAACTTCATGCTTCTTAAGACAGTCATGGTGAACTTCATGACACCCATGCAGATGGACAATACAGTTATGACTACTGAATCCTACACAATTGCACTTTATAAGCACTTACATGAATGCATGGATCGTGCTATCTCAAACAGAACCAAGACACTATCCTCCAAAAAAAGGAAGCCAATCTGGTGGTCCCCTGCCATAAACAAACTGTACAACAGAAGGACGAAACTGTTGCAAAAGAGAGTAAAATCCCATGAGTGGAGGAGCTCCCTGGTCAGCCTCAGTAAGAAGCTGCGATCCCTGATAAAATCCTCCAAAGCTAGTTACGAAAACAAAATCGCCACTGCTTCTAAAGACAGCCACAAAGCATTCTATAGCTATGTCAAGAATCTCAATGGCAACACTCAGATCTGCTCTGAGTTACAGCACAATGGCACTAAATATACAGACCCAACTGATATTGCCAACATCCTGGCAGATAGGTTCAGTGCTAACTTTACCCCCCTCTCACCCACTATACCGGAAGAATGCAAAGTTCCTGTAATCACGGCTGCACAGGTAAAAACCACACTCTCCAAAGTCAAGAACACAGCATCCATGGGACCAGACAACATCCCAGGCTGCATTCTACATGAACTACAGAACGAACTGGCACCCCGTCTAAGTACCATGTTCAATCATAGCCTCACTTCAGGCTTTGTGCCTGCTGAATGGTGCACAGTGATGGTTATCCCACTCCACAAGGGGTGAGCCACCATGGACCCCAGGAACTACCACTCCATTAGCCTGACGGGCCTGGTCTGCAAGGCCATGAAACGTATCATCATGGAACTTATAAACAATGACATTGGTAATCTCCAAACTCTGGACCCCACCCAGTTCAGGTTTGTAAAAGGCAGATCATGTCTCCTAAACCTGATAGACTTTTTTGAAGCACTCACCAAAGCGTAGACAAGTGTAAGGTGGTTTACACAGCCTGTCTAGATCTTGCCAAGACTTTCAACACCATCCCCGAATCTGGAATTATAGATAAACTCACTAAACTAGGTATAAATCCCTATGTCACAAGATGGGTTGCCAACTGGCTCACTGACAGAACCCACACTGTGAAAGTCGCAGACTCCAAATCCGACTTCAGACCAGTGGCAAGTGGAGTACCACAGGGTTCAGTCCTGGGTCCTCTTCTGTTTGGCATCTGCTTCTCTGAAGTACAGGCTAACACAGAAGGTCTTTGGCTAATGAAGTTTGCAGATGACAGCAAACTAGGAGCCATAATCGAAACTCCTAACGATGTGGACATCCTACAAAAGGGCCTCACTGAGACAGATGCCTGGTGTCAAAGCCATGGCCTCAAGCTCAATGCCAAAAAGTGCATTGTGATCCCCTTTGGTAAAAACTCTGTACCCATGAACTACAACATAGGCAGTAGTATACTTAACACTGAAAGTGTGATAAGAGACCTTGGAACACAGGTGGACAGTAGTCTCAACTTTGATAATCACATTGCCACAGTAATCAGGAAATCCTTCTACGTGGCACACCTCATCACAAAAGGTTTCTCATCCAGAAAAAAAGAGGTCATTGTTCCCCTCTATTCATCACTCACTAGACCCATTATAGAGAACAATGCCCCTTGTGGTATGTACCTCACAAGACATCTACACCATCTGGAAGGGCCGCAGAAATACCTCACAAAGAGGATTACCAGCCTCAAACAGATGTCCTACACAGACAGTCTCAAAAAACTCCAGTTTTACTCTGTTGCATATCGCCTACTCAGAGGTGATCTCTGCTTAACATACAAAGCTATGTCAAACCCAGAGCTGTTGGACATGCTCCACTTAAAGAAATCCCAATCCCTCTGAGCTACATGCTCTAGGGACCTAAACCTTGTCACCACAATAAACAGAACATGCCAGAGGGATAGAGTCCTGTCCCAGAGACTTCCCATACTCTGGAATAAACTACCTATCTATATCAAACAAAGCTCCTCATTAGCACTCTTCAAGAAAAATCTTGATGATTGGATGGGAAATAGGAAATTCACCCCGGGGATCACCTGTATGGCTCTGCTTGACAGTGGCACAGGAAAATAATTTTCTTGTGTGGCAAAAGCCAGGGTACCTTTTTGGCTGGGCTTGTATAGGCCCCAGGGCCAATAGCCTAGCCTAGTACCTACCTATGAACTACATCAAGGCTAGTGGAAGATGAGGCTCAATAATTAATAGTTACAGTAGAAGGGGATAAAAATAAATGGTGATGTATAATAAATCAAAAGCAAAGTCTTCAGGAACATACGGAATTCCTGTTGAACTTTGGAAACTAGGAGGAAAGAATGTGATAGAGATCTGGGAGGTTTTTTAACAATATTTTAAAATGGAGTGACAGTACCAGCATCTTGGAAAAAAATGTGATGGTTGTATTATCCAAAAAGGGTAAAGATCATTCAGACTCAGCTCCAAAGAGACCAATTTCAATTTTATACTATGATTATAAAGTTTTTATGTCTATACTAGCTAAGAGAATGAATAAAGTAAGGGCAAAATTAATAGATGTGGATCAATTTGTTTTTGTGGAGAGGAGGCAGACGTTTGACAATCTTCTTCTTCTTTTGGCTTTTCCCAGTTAGGGGTCGCCACAGCGGAACATATGTCCACTTGTGATTGGCAGTGGAGTTTTACGGTGTCGAGTTGCTAGCCCGACGCCCAACCTTCCACAGAAGGCACACACATGCACACAGTCACACCTAGGGCCAATTTAGAGTATTCAATCCACCTACAGCATGTCTTTGGGATGTGGGAGGAAACCGGAGCACCTGGAGGAAACCCACGTGACCACAGGGAGGACATGCAGACTCTGCACAGAAGGCACCCCAGCCGAGGATCAAACCGGAAAACCTCTTGCTGTGAGGCGGCAACATTAACCGCTGCACCACCGTGGCTGCCAGGCAAACATTTGACAATATAAATAGAAAAATGATGATCCAGAGGGAAGCAGAATGTAAGACAATGCTGCTACTGCTGATGGGTCTTGACGCAGGGAAAGCATTCAATAGAGTCAACAAAGATTTTAAGAGTAGGGCAATTGTACAATTTGCATCCCCAATAGAATATTATGCTAAATTAGAAAGATATATGAAAGGTCAGAAGCAAGAATTAAGGTGGGAGGGTTTCTCTCTGACAAGCTGGGTTTGAAGGGTCTATATTAGAACATCGAAGTTTCAAAACTTCGAATGTTCTAATATCGGCCACTATTCAGCGAAAGTTGAAAATATCAAAGCAACAGAAAACTGAATTTTTTTCCTAGAGAAAGAATTTGGTTGTTCGTTTCTGTTGCTTCGGTAGTTTCAGAGCTGTGGCGGAAAGTTACGGGTCGGGTTCAGGTAAGTGTGCAATTGAGTGTGGGTTTGGTTAGTAAGGGTTAGGGTGCAGGTTAGGTATGTGTACGATTGTCTGGACGTGAGGGTTAGGGCGGGGTAGGCGAGTTAGGGTTTGGGCACGGGTGAGGTGAGTGTGTGATAGTGACAGACCTTAGGGTTAGGGTTTGGGTTAAGGTAAGTGGATAGTTAATTGTGTGTGTATAGTTTAGTTTAGGGTTATGTGTAAGATTTTAGGTGTATGTATGTGGATTGCTGTTTGTTTGGTGTGCTTGTGTTGTGTGTATGTGTTTTGGAACAGCAAATTTTTTTCCCTAGGAAAAATTCGCTGTTTTGTATGTTCGATGTTTTCAGCTTTCGCTGAATAGGGGTCGATATTAGAACATTCGAAGTTTTGAAACTTCGATGTTCTAATATAGACCCGGGTTTGAACAGAAGAACCTGACAGGGGTAGCCATTCCCTTTTTGTTATTCACTTTATACTTAAGAACCACTGACAAATAAAATAAAGGATTGATAAATTCAAGGATATAACTGGTACAGTAATCAAGAAAAAATAGCTTTATTCACAGATTATACTGTTTTGCACCAATCCCGAAAAGGACATGTTGTGGGTTATTTTGAGACAAAGTCAAGTATTTTCGTACTAAGAAATAAAGGACAATATAGCAAAGGCTATAGCAGTATCATCATGGAACTTATAAACAAAGACATTGGTAATCTCCAAACTCTGGACCTCACCCAGTCTGGGTTTGTAAAAGGCAGATCATGTTTCCTAAACCCGATAGACTTCTTTGAAGCAGTCACCAAAGCGTAGACAAGGGTAAGGTGGTTCACACAGCTTATCTAGATCTTCATATTTATGGGGACATGCTAAGATGAAATAGTACAAATTCTATTATGGCATTTAAGGGCATGTTAGAAGAGGCTAAACAAAAGATAATCCAAAATAGAAGGTTTTATATACAGGTCAGGTGTATTTTTACCAGAGAAGAAGGTGTGGACCATAAGTAATAAGGAGCTGAAAAAATGTATTTGTGAGGGAAACTGGATAAGTTGTTTCTCTCAGCAGAACAAGGAATTGTACGATTATCTGAATTGAAAGGATACTTTAGAACTGTGCAGTTAAAGCTCACATACATAACACCAACAGAAGTCTAGAAATCAAAGTGGAAAGCAATGATGAAGAAATGGGGAGTGTTCAAGAAACAAGGAGAGAGAGTAGGATTTTGGATGTTTGTCCGTAAGGAGAATAACGACAACTGTGTATACTATTGTATTTATAAAGTAGCAGGAAGTATTCTAAGAAGCAAACTAACATGGAAATGGAGACAGAAGATTTTACCAATAGGGTGACTTCAATTAGGAACATAGGAAAAAGGCCAGAGGGGCTGGAATTTATTGAAGATATTACCAAATCGTTGTGAGCAAATAACTAAGGAGGAAGGGAAAGATAATAAAACAGGAGGAGACCAGCGTTATGGATTAGAAGACTATAAGCAACGAGAAAAGGATAATGGAATGCTAAGTGAAAGACCAGCTCTGGTTCAGCTTTTAGTTGCAACTAGAACAATAGCTGTGGTTGAAAGGGAATAATTAGCACAGCATATAAAATAATGCAAAATAACTATAAGAATCAATCATACAAGGTTATAAAAGACTGGGAAGATAGTATGCAAAGGCTATATACAAAGGAACAGTGGAAAGATATTTGCTTGGCTCCTAAGTATGCCACAGAGTCCAAAAGATTTAGGAGTTTTGCAAAGAAGTGTTTGCATTGATATTTTTAAAACCCAAGCAGATGTCAGAGAATTTTTCCTTAGGTAGATGGTAATGCTGGAAGTATTTTGAGAAAGAGGAAGGTTTATGTAGAGACCAAATTAACCTATTATTTCAGCTATTAATTGTACTTGATCATGCCTCTTTATCATTACTGTTGTTATATTCCTGTTTGCACTGACTGTTATGAATATTGAAAAATTAATCTATTTTTTTTGGTTACTGCATATGAAACTATTGGGAAAGACTATCTGATTTAACTGTTCCTCTTTTTACTGATTCCTGTACTTTACCTACATACCTGTGTCAGTTTTACATTTTTGTCACCTGTGAATGCTTTCACTCTTATTTACTGTATCCAGTCTAAAGTAATCAAGCTCATCACTGTTACTTACGTACTGTGTCCAGTCTAAAGTAATCAAGCTCATATTTGTTTATCCTTCAGCTACATCTTGTTTTATCACTGTTTTCTAATCTAATTCATTATCCACTTCTATCTTAAACCAGGAGTAGGTTAAGTTGTCTTGTTTTCTCATACCCCTTCATCTGCAATGACCATTATAGGATCTTAGTCAACTCTTGCACTTCTGACAGCCTGACAGCAAAAGGTATTTTGAAGCAGTATAGCAACTGCTTTATGATTAACAAAAAAATCTTTATTGCTACCTCATAGTGATTCAGTATGTCATGGATAAAAGTATGTATTGAACTTGAAACCTACCTTCTCCCCTCAGAACACATCCAGCTAGTACAATACACACACACACACACACACACACACACACACACACACACACACACAGACACGCATGTGCACACGCACAAACACACCTACAGCACACACCACATCCACTACACCAATGACGTGAGGTTATTAACAGGACACTACCCAAGTCTCAAAGACTAAGAAACCTCAGTCACAGTTTGTACATCAAAACACCCACCTTCACCCCATGTGCCCAAAGCAAGATCACATATCTCTAATGGTCACAGGGGTGTAGTCCTTAAGGTCCACTGGGACATCCATTCACAGAAATGTTTTACTAATATTTTGCAGTAAATTTGTCAAATAGGATACTAGACCAGCTATGTTATATGGGTTGGAGACAGTGGCATTGACAAAAAAGCAGGAGTTTGAGCTGGATATGGCAGAATTAAAGATGTTAAGATTTGCACTGGGTGTGACAAGGGTGGACAGGATTAGGAATAAGTATATTAGAGGGTCAGCCCAGGTTGGAAGGTTTGGAGACAAAGTCAGAGAGGCACGATTACATTGGTTTGGACATGTGCTGAGGAGGGATGCTGAGTATATTGGGAAAAAGATGCTAAGGATGAAGCTACCAGGAAACAGGAAAAGAGGAAGGCCTAAGATAAGGTTTATGGATGTGGTGAGAGAGGACATGCAGGTGTTTGGTGTGACAGAGCAAGATGCAGAGGACAGGAAGAAATGGAAACAGGTGATCTGCTGTGGCTACCCCTAACGGGAACAGCCGAAAGAAGATGATGAGGATACTACCTATTAACCACAGGCAAACAAACAAATTGTACTGTAAACCACCAGAAAGATGACCAAGGTGCTCCAGAACAAAGGTTTATTTCAGTTGAGCGCTTTCATCTGTTAAAAGAACTAGAATTCATCAGAACAACATCAGTTAATTACACTTCCCTTATGTATCCTCACCAATCAATCAATCAATCACATTTCATTACATTTAAAAACACATCGCCTAACTTTAATATAAAATAGTTAAAATATTGTATAGGATTTGTTTAAAAATACAAATATATAAATATCTAAATAAATTAATATAATAATTACATTTAATTTTTATACTATGTTTGTGCCTTGAATGGTATACTAGTTTCTAGAAACAAAATTAATGTTGCTCACCATAAAATTGATATGTTGTTGGAAGATGAGTTATATCACGGCAATATTACACTGGATGAATGTAACTATATGAAAAATGAATAACCAGTTATTGGAAGTATATTTGGTATACTGCAGATTCACAAGTCACTGGTAAATTCACCTTTTAGACCCATTGTTGATTCCAAGAGATCAAAAACTTTTTTTATGTCTAGATTTTTGTATGAACAGTTTAAAGTAGCGTTACAAACTTTTGACTACATTTGTAGGGACTCTTGGCATTTTTTGTCCAACCTTAACACTACAGGTTTAACTGGAGAGTTCTGTTTTGTAACTATGGATGTGTGTAATCTTTTTAGCATTATTCCACATGTGACGGGCTTAGAATGGTTGGAAAGACAGTTGGTAGGCTCCAATAGATTTGAAGGACATAAGGTAAACACTTTAGTAACCTTAATGGAGGTAGTTTTAGACAACAATTTCATTTTTTTCAAAGGCCAATTTTTTAGGCGAAAGGTAGGTGTGGCTATGGGGGTGGCGTGTGCACCCACCTTTGCCAATTTGATCATGTCTTATTGGGAATCTAACATGGTTTTTGAAAGTGTACATGCCAAGTATATATCCAAATATACACGTTTTTGGATGATATCTTTTTATTTGGCGGGGTAATTTATCCCAACTAGAAGAATTTTTTCATTACACTTGGGTTCTTGAATTTCACACATCAATTTAGTGCAGAGGTCATACATTATTTGGATGTGGAGATTTTATTTGACAACGAATCTAAAATGTTGGTTTCAAAAATTTTTAGAAAACCCACATTTTCAAATTCATATTTGGACTATTCTAGCTTCCATCCACCACACCAAAAAAGAGCTATAGTAAAAGGCCAATTGGTGAGAGCAGCGAGAATGGTAACAAGAGACACTGACTTTTTGCAAGAAATTTAATTTATAGTGGGTATGTTTGTAAGTGGGGGCTACCCAAAACTCCTATTAATTAAAATAAGAAATGAAATTGTTGAGAAAAGGAACAGCAAAATCGATTCACCCATCTTAAAAGGGACAGGATTAGATAGTACAATTCCTGTGACTGCAATAAGTAGTGCAACCTCTAAAAACATTAATGGTAGATTTTCTTTTATATGCACATATAATAGAGACACTGTGGATGTATGTGCAATTATTAAGAAAAATTGGGCTTTATTGACCTCTGAAAAGGACCTGCTAGATAGGTTTGGAGATACATCTGCCTTCATATTTAAGAGAGATCTTGACCTTAAAAACGTTTGGAAAGAGGGTGGGGTTGAGTGAAGAACCTGCAATCGAACCTTAGAAAAGGTTATTTTAAATGTGGGAGGTGCAATCAATGCACATATTTACTTGAAACTAACCATTTATTTGTGTTGAACAGTTTCAAAATACACATTCACTCACATTATAGTTGTTGTTCCAGGAATATAGTATATTTAGCTAAGAGTTTGGGCTGCCCTGCCTTTTATGTGGGTAAAACCACTAAGGTTTTTAAAACTAGAATATATGAACATACATCTGATATTGCTAAAATGGTGAAAACAAATGCACTGAGTAGGCACATTGAGAGATGTAGTGGTCATAAGTTTTGATTTTTAGTGATTCAACAAGTAACTAATGATGTACATGGCAGGGTGACACCAGAACAGTTGGAGGCATGCAAGTTAAGTTGGCAGTTGAGGCTAAATGCTATTGTTTTTCCAGGTTTAAATGAATGCACTAGTATACTGAGTATATTAAAAATGAAAAGACATGGTTGCTTTTTATAAAAAAATAATTTAATTATTATATTAATTTATTTAGATATTTATATATTTTTAAACAAATACTATACAATATTTTAACAATTTTATATTAGAGTTAGGCAATGCTTTTTAAATGTAATGGTGTAAAGAAATGTGATTAATTGATTGATTGGTGAGGCTACATAAGGGAAGTGTAATTAACTGATGTTGTTTTGATGAAGTCTAGTTCTTGTAACGGATGAAAGAGCTCAACTGAAATAAACCTTTGTTCTGGAGCACCTTGGTCATCTTTCTGGTGGTTTACAGGATACTACCTATTTCCTTTTGTCAGAGTGGGCAATATTATTATAGACTAGAGCAACAATTTGTAATGAAACAAGGGCTCTTAGAGACCTCCATCCAGGCAAATACACTTATGACTGGTAGTGGTCCACTTGAAGGTGGAAGATCTTAGGTGATATATTTATTATTTTTATTTTTTTATTTATCCTTTGTTTACTGGGAAAGTCCAACTGGAACAGAGCACATTTTCAGTGGAGGCCTGGGGAGAAATGGTCCAGACACATGTCTTTGGAATGTGGGAGGAAACCCACATGCAGACTCCACACGAAAGGCACCCCCATGGAGAATTGAACTGGAGAACCTCTTGCTGTGAGGTGACATTGCTATCTGCTCCACCACTGCACCCCCAAAGTGAGAATCCAACCCTGTACCTTGTGTCTGTAAGGTAAACACCTTAACCATTATATCAACCCCTTACCAAGGGGGCAGAAGGATATGATTGAGCTTTCTATGAATGTGCCCAAGAGAGGAAAGACATTGGTTTTGAATGGAATTTTGCCATCACCCAGAATGATGCAATTATTCAAAGACAAGAGGATTACCTTTAATGAATGATTATGTAGCTGATGTCATTCTAGGGAGATCTAGTATGTGTCATCTTATCTCCAGGTGGTTGGCAAGGCTTGTTTTCTTGCCATGGATGGTCTGGACCTTTCCTACCATGGCTTTTGCATTTTGACTAAAGCTTTTTCTGCCCCCCACCCCCCAGCCCAAGTGCATTTTTGAGCAGAATCTGTCTGCTGGAGATTCCAACCTAGAAAAATCTTATTTGGAAGACACTAAAGTGGATCTAACAGGATTCTTAACAAAAAAAAAACAAAATTTGAGGTCCTCTTGCAGCTTGAACACTTTCATATACATGTATTTACAGAGACGACATGGTTTCACAGTAATGAAAGTATTCCATCTATTCCTAGATTTAGGCCTACTGGCAGTTTTGGAGAAGTAACAATATTTGTCAAGGATATCTTCACCTTAAATCTGATTCTCAAGACAACAGATTTGAGCGCCTTGATGTCCAAATCACCATAAACAAAAATAATTACCACTTCATAACCAACTATAGTATTCCCTCTGTGTCCCCTTTAACCATAATGGCTGTCTTAACCCCTTAGCTGAAATCCCTATTAACAGTCCAACTCCTTTGTATTGAGATACGTTAACTATCTGTCAATAACTTGGCTGATGTACACTGCCAATGATCAGTATGCCTAATGCTTCATTGACATTATAAATGATAACTCCCTTGTACAGGTAGCTAACTATCCTATTAGAGGCCCAAATACTGTTGGTCTTATACTAATACGGCCACTTGTTGCACATATTCATATGTATCATCTTTCCTCATTAAATTAGACTGTTAATCAATGACATTTGCCTTTAAAACTGGTGGCACTTCCCACATAAATGCTTCTGTGTTTAGTTACTTCTACAAGGGTTCCTATCAGATAGTCGAACTTCTGCATGTTCGAACCTCATATGGTCGAGACCATAAGTTTGAATTTGAGTAGTTCAAGCATTTCAATGGAAATCTCCGTAAGGGGAGGTTTCCATTTTGTTCAATGTGGTGCAATCTTGGAGTTGGTATATTTAAGTAGTGGGGGGTTTGGGGGGTACATCCCCCCCATGTGAGGGGGTACAGGGGGGCTTGCCTCCCTGCTTACAACAGTTTATTTTGTTTTGTTTTTTATCCATAGTCGACAGGATTTTTCAAACATTCCGTGTTCAAAGTTATTAAACTTCGACTATGTGATACAGACTCCTTCTACAAAGCAAGTCTTAAATTGCTTGATGACCTAAATAAATTCCACTGTAATCCTCCTCCTCTGACAGACTCCATTGCTAAAGCCACTGCCAGTACCGCTAAATTCTACTCACACTTAAATAGCTGTATTAATAAATGAGCCCATATCTCTACCAAACATAATAAAACATTTAAAATAAAACCATTGTGGTAGAATACTACTTAAATTAACTATATAACAAGAAAAATAAATTACTTAATGCTTATAGGAGGTTGCACTTTATCCACCAAAGCACACTTAAGCAAACTAGTAAGGAAGTTAAGGGTATCATTGAGAAACTTAAAACTTAATATGAATTTAAAATAACAACTGAAATAAAAACTAACTACAAATCATTCTTTACTAATGCCAGGAAGCTAAGAACTAACACCTAGCAATGTTTAGTGCTAGTCTAGAATAATATTGCCCACTCTTACCCAAAGGAAATAGATAGTACCCTATTTGACAAATTTCCTGCAAATTTTACTCCACCCACAATTATAGCTGTTCTGTAGAATCTCCAGTCTCAATTACCCCCTGTACTTGCATAAAATGTCCTCCCAGCCCTGTCAAAAGTTAAGAACACCTCATCCATGGGCCCTGATTACATATTGGATTGCCTAATTATTAGAACAAATATGGTCTATGTGAACTCATACTTAACCTCTTTAAGCTAAGCCTCTTCACTGGTGGCATTCCAGAAATCAGGAAACCAGCTGCTGTAATGCTATTACCCAAGGGGGGCCTCACCACAGACCCTGGCAAGTATAGGTTCATAGGTTCATAGATTAGTACTAAGCTAACTGCCCTTGCGAGCCATTTTAAGCCTAGCCAATCATACCTTGTGAGACTCAAACCCTGCATTTTGTGTTTGTAAAGCAAACACCTTAACCATTAGGCCACCCTCCCTACCCCACTTACATAGACATATTAGTCTTACTAATCTCATGGGTAAAACTATGAAAGGTATTATCTGAGACCTTATTAATTTAAACACTGAAAACCTTTTAACTCTGGACTCTCACTGATTTGCTGTATTAAAGGTAAATCATGCCTCTTTAACTTAATTTCTTTGAAAATGTCACTGATACAATGGATAGTAATTATATGCAATATGTTCTGCATATCTGGGCTTCGACAAGGCTTTGAACACTATTCCTCATGGAGGCATTATTAAAAGACTTGTATCTCTGAATATAAATCCAGATTTTATGTAGTGGATAGCTAGCTGTTGCCTGAGAGAACCCCTGAGGTTAAAGTTGCAGGTGTAACTTCTTAAAGCAAAAAAGGTTACCAACAGTGTACCACAAGACTAATTGTTGGGTCTTCTCATCTTTGGCATGCACAGCCATTTTACTGAACTTCAAGCCAAAATTTCTGGCCTATGATTATCAAAGTTTGTAGACAACTGTACATTATATGTTATTCAGTCTTCCACTGATTCACAATGGCACCTCATGGGTTAGGCCACGATAACAATTGGTGCAAGGACAATGGTCTAAAGCTAAATGCGAAAAAATGTAGTATAGCTAATTTTAGTAAACAAAACATTTTCACATTGTACCATTTGGGCAACACACACTTTCAATTAAATACTGTCATAAGGGATGTTCCTACTCTTGGTGAATTCTTTTGAGCTTCTTTCTTAAAAAAAAAGCACCTTCATTAAATTTCCACATTGTGAACAATGGCATGGGTGAACATACTATCATAGAAAAGAAAACAAACCATTGTAGACATTTTTCATTACTTTCATGCTTTATTCATACATATTTTCTTTTTTAACAAATATCATACACGCCAACATTACAAAAGTTGCTCGAGCCCTACCTTCCCTTAAATTTCACTCATCCTTCTGAACATTATTTTGCATGCATTAGCCTTCCTTTAAATTTCACTCATCCTGAACATTATTTTGCATGTATTACTTCCACAAATTACATTTATTTCTATGTAATTTGCTCCTTACCTTTTCTAAAGTTCACCCATTCAGTTATTTTATCTCCTTTACAGTATGTAATTGTTAGTTTAGATATTAGTTGGTTTAGATATTAATTTTCATAGTAATCGCATTTTGGCATTAAACTTACTAAAGCCTTAGTATATTTAGACAATTCAGTTCCTATACCCCAGCTCAAAAGAATCATTTCCTTAGTTACAATCCTTTCCTCCCCCAACATTTCTGACAAAGTACTCTGTATGGAATTTTTAAAATGTGCCAACTTGTGGGCAATAATTAATAAACTATCTAACTGGTATAACTCAATGGATCCAGGTGCAATAACTTTAGAGCAATGCGTACATATAATCTAAATGAGTAGTTCAAAGTGCAGTAACTGTTAAACAAATAATTACAATACAGAAACAGAAGGGCAGTCAGCACAAGCAGCATAAGTACCTCAGATAGTGTAATTCAATGCTGTCTAGTGCAGTACAGTAGATCAGTAGCTACAAATGCCACAACAGTATAGCAATCAGCAAACAGGAAGAAATGCAGCAGCCCCACTGATCAATAACTAAGATCATAAGTTAATTTGGTGTCTATTTACCTAAAATCAGTAGGTAGCAAAATTACCTGAAATACTAGAAACAACACTGCATTATTAGCTTACATATTACCAACAGTGAGGAATACAACAGCATCAAAGCACAATAGTGCAGTAGTACTTAAAAATACTGTAGTCAGCAGAAAAAAGTGTTACTTTTAACGATGCAATCACATAAAGTAATGTCAGTAAGTTTATAAGTTAAAAAGACATTGATTTCATCATATGTGGATCATGCTGTACCCCTGTTAACAAATACAAAAAACAAACAAGCAAACAAATAAGTACATGGCGCTATCTGCCTTTAATATTCGCTAAGTCTCTTTTGATCAAGAGACAATGAACTGCAACAAAAGTATTGAAATAGCAAACTGTTGACTATGTGCCATAATACACACCACTACATCACAATATATGTAAAAAGAAAGGGGTTTTGTATTGGAGTGTAGCTTTGCCCCCAATTCCCAGTCTTTAATTTTGATTAATCCATCTGAATTTTTATGTTTTCAGATGAGACTGGCCTGTGACTGGAGTTGTTGTCGGTTGGAGAGGAGTTAGTGGCAGTGAGTATGGTGATAAAGGCTGTAGTCACTGTCATGGCAGTTGTGTGCCTCGGACTCTTTGTTTATGTTTATTGGTTCTGTGTTTATGTTTCTATATGTTGTACAATAGCTTATGTATATTTGGTTCTGTGTTTCTTTGTATACGTTGAACATGAACTTGGAGAAACGTAGTTTCATTCAGCTGTCCGATTGCTGTATGGTCTGAATGACAAAGTTTTACTTGACTTGATTTGACGTAAATATACTAACTCTGAGGTTGTACAAGTGTGGAGTAAGCAGAAGTTAATTTGAAAAACAACCTACCCTTTCTCTCTATTACTAGTCACCTGACTTCAGACTCAGTATATGCAGCAGAAGCCAGCAAGTAAGACTGAGCAGGGTCTATGCCAGCAGTTCAGTCATTCACTGAAATACACAACTGTTTAGTAGGCTTCTTTACCTTTGGCCAAGTGTAAAAGGATTGGTGTTACAACTCAGCTATTGTTGTTTCTCACTGAAAACCACTGCTTTCTATTAGTGCATCAGCAGTTTTTCAAAGATTGTGGACTTTTGGAATTTATCAGCAGTTGTGCATCTGTGGAGTTGTACACTTAAAAAATGGGGATGCAGAGAGAGGCTCGCTGTCCTGTCAGAATATTTATAATTATGTTTATCTGGTCAAGGCTTTGACCAGTTTGGTTCATCTGGACATTACTAGATAATTCATAGTGGAATCAGTAAAATCTCATTCCCATTCTACCTTCCTGCAGTTCTTTAATTCACTATAATTTACTTTTTAATAATATCAATACTATAGAGCAGGTTTCTTGCCTCACAGAAAAAAGAAAAGCTTCCCTCTTCCTGACGCATTTTTTCCTCATTTAAAATATTCTAAGTAAAATGCAAAACTAACAGAATATTAATTGTCATCTTCATCATCATCAACCCCCTTTTTCCCCATTTTTGCATGGGATTGGGGTATCACATCATCAGTAGTCAATGTGACAAACACTGAGAGCTATTGTTTACGCCACCAGGTGGCTTGCCCTGCCCTGCAGCTAACAGAATATTAATGTCAGCATTATATAGTAATAAACCCTACAGCACCATAATTCTCCTTTATTTCATAAGTCATTAATATTCAGTGGAAAGAATGTAATAGTCAGTATTTCATTGCGATTTTACTTCCTAACATACCCTCTCACCTTTTTATGCTATTTCTTCCTTTCCCTACAGTATTCTTCTCTATTTTTTTGGGGGGGGGTCATCTGGCACACATCATTGTCCCTCTCTTTTCTTCCTCTTCTCTTTGTTCCTTTTCCCGTAATGCTGCAGACTGATTTTTTTTTTTTTGGGGGGGGCACATTTATTTTCTTAGAAGGAGGGTTATTCCATGTTGTCTTTCTTATTAGTGATTTTATCTATAATCTTTTTTTTTTGGTTCTGTCATTTATACCATTTTTAAACAATCCTGTTTCTTGATTTTCTTGGACAAGATAGCAATGCACAGCCAAGATGTGGAGAGTATCCATTAGGGGATTGAAAAGGTAGAAGGTTTATGGTGGCATCTTTGTTTGTAGATGATATTGTCCTATTAGTCTCAAGTAACTGTGATCTCCAACATGTATTGGAGTGATTTGCCGCTGACTGTGATGTTGTCGGAATGCAAAATGATGGTTCTCTCCCACCAAAGAGTTGATTGCTTTCTATAGATGAAAGGCTAGTAGCTATCTCTCATGAAAGAGTTTAAGCATCTTGGGGTTTCGTTGACAAGTGAAGGCAGAGGAAACTGGACAATTGACTAGTATATGGCTGCAGTGATAGTAGGATGGTGGTGAATGGAGAGCTGAGTCATAACACAATACTCTCAGTTTAATGACTAAATTTGGAATTGGAGTGACATACTGACACATGTCCTACTCCCTGCTGGCACGTGCAGGCTACATAGGAGAATGCTTTGGGTAGTGACTGAGAGAGTGAGATTACAAATACAGGCAACATAAATTAGGTTTGTTTACTGTGTAGCTGAGCTCACTCTCCACCACAGGATAGTGAGAAGCACTACAATTAGAGAGGATCTATGAATACAGCCACTGTTCTTTCATGAAGAGAAATGTCATTTGAAGTGGTTTGGGCACTTTTGTGTGCATGCCCCTCGAGCATGGGGCCTCCCATGACCAAGCACTGCTCACTGGGAGAAGGGGCCAGGACAAATCCTGGACATATTGGAGGGATTCTCTCTCTCTCTCCTTTTCCATGGGAATCCCTAATAATCCTCAGGAGGAAGAACTGAACAGTCTTATAAGTGATAAGAAAGTCTGCCCTGCTCAGCTTGTTACTACCACAACCTTCCAACATGGCAAAAAGTTTAGAGAGTGAGCTCTTTTTACCAAACTGGTTTTCATGCCAGGCATACAACTTTCCCCTCTCCTTTATCTACATTGCACTCTAACTGCCCAACATTTTTTAATATCTTGTTTTTCAATGAGTTTTTGACTTGATGGTCCCCTGCATTCTTATTTTCCTTTTTTTTTCAGACTTAACACATTTCTCAAAGAGATGCCCCTCTTTTCACTTACATTGCAACAATCTTCCTACTGTCATGTCCCACACAGCCTATAACCAGTTAATGCAAACAAAATATATTGTTTTTTTCTGTCAGTTCACGGATGACAGATTCCTTATATTTAAATCATTTTTAACTGACCCGGATATTAAAGCATCACCTTAACCCTTCCAATCCAGATAGTAATAGGCAAATGTGTAGTTCCTTTATTGCTATGTAACAAACCAAATCTTTCCTTCCACTCATGTCCAGAACCCGGTTTTATCAAATCTTGCACCAGACTCTGAAAGAGCACTGCACTTTTTCATTGGTCTTGACCATCAATGGACTCTACTATAACAGACTCAATTGCTCCCAGCACCCAACATCACTCTATAGGGGTTTCTCCCCTTTCCATGTGGAATTCGCTTAATCAGAACATTCATCTTTAGTTGTTGACAGCAGGGAGTAAGAATCGTTACATGACAGGCCATCACCCACTGCAGCTCAAATTTTGTGTGCCCTGTGGGTATGCATACAGATGGTGAGTGTTACACTGTAAATGCACAAAACTGTGATTTAAAAATGAATGGACATTTATCTCGAAAGTAGTGCTTTATACAGAAGTGAGACTCACATCCCACCACTTAATGTACTCATCTCTTGAGTGCCATTACGGTTTTCTTTTGCATAGAAAGTCAAATATTCCTTCTTTATTCAGTGAAGTCAAAACAGAGACATTTTTGAAATGCAGTGCTCAGAGTAGGACAGTTTGAGCACCTGTGTTTCAGTAGAAGAAATGGCACCAATACCTTCTCTCTGCTCCCTATTGGCATGTTGAAGCTAAATGGATGAATGGTTTCACATGTTTATCTAGTCTAGAGTGCACACATACACATTAGAAGTTGTATTGCCTTTATGAGCCCCCCATTGAATCTACAAGACCCAGCAATCCCCTGAGTGGTGCTTCTACATCAGGACTATTCCCAGTTCCCACCCTTGGTAATGGGCAAACCAATATCAACTGGTAACTGCCATCCCTCCCCCAACAGGCTCCTGCAGTGCCCAGGGCTACTGACCAAAGTCAGGTTACTTTAAGTGCATTCAGGGCTTTATCTCTCTGCACCATGGAGCTGGCAGTTACTTCCTTGCGCCAACCAATATTAAAGCAAATTATTAAACCTTTTAAATATATTAATTCCAGTCTGAATAATGCACAAATATGCTTCATGTTTACATATATAGTGGTGAAACATCAAGATAATTTCATTCCTGTTCACATTTCAGCATTAATTTTTACTTACAAAAATCATTCCATAGACATTTTCCCCTTTAAAATTAGTTCAAAAGGATGTTCTTCAGATTACATGAAGCAGTTAGTGAACAGGAGTTGGAAAAGTCAGATTAGGTTATGGCAAAGGAAGTACATAGGTAGAGAATGAAAGAGGTGATTATGCTGACTCAACTAAGGGGTGGCAAGTGAAGGTGTTAGTTGAATGATTTTGTGGATATCAGAGGGACAGAATGAACATGCACAGTGAGGTGGCTAACAGGAATACATACTCTACACAATACTGAAAAAATCAAGAAAGTTGTCTGGGTGACTATAAGTACTACACTTATAACACGTTATTGAGATAGGTAAAGGGAAAAACATGACAGTAGAGCCATACATAGAAAGTAACTTTGTAGCACCATAAACAGGGATATGACTTCAATTAAGAAGAGAAAAATAACTAGCAATTAGTGCAGCTATTCTATAATGGGTACCAAGAACAACTGGGCAGGTAGCTGCAGGAATTAAAATACTAACAATTAGCTACACTTGCTGAGGTTATTAAAGTCAGACTAGAACAGAAGGAAAGGATACATCATAGCAGTATGCAAGACAGACCAACTACCCTGTGCTAAGATAAAAGGATAAAAGGGACAACTGGAGCAATAAAAATAAGTAGGAACAACGAAAGAAAAAAA